>NC_047065.1:14011115-14346543 GCF_902459465.1 Asterias rubens | reverse complement strand
CTGAGCAAAACCATTATCAATGTTGTGTTGGCAATTTCTGAAAACATTGAATACTTCTGCATTGGAATTTTTCTGCGGACAAAGATGTTTTAAGAATGTCTTCACTTAGCTGAGCGAAAAACCATTATTAATGTTGTGTCGGCAACTTCTGAGAACATTGGCCATGTCAACAAAGTGCATGCTTACATGTACACGTACTTGAAATTAGAGCTTTCTATAAGGTGATACTTACTCTGTTGCTTTCAAATCATACATACATACATACATACATATCAGCATTTATATGAGGCGCCTTTTTCCCAAATCAGTCTGCCCTCTTCCACCACCCAGTCCTATCAACCACGATTCACCATCACCACAATGACCCCATTATCACCATAACCCCACCACCATGACTCCAGTGATGCAATTATTCCTGAACACCACTATTATCCATCATTTTAATCAATATCCACAATAAAATGAGCTTGCAATCATGGGGATAAGCTGTTTACATTTGGTTTTGGTGAAGTACTAGTGAAACATCTCAAACACGCTATTGTGTGGTTTTCGAGAGGGGTTCACAGTTTTTGTGTCCATGAACTCAATTTTTAATTTTTTTATTCAGAGTTATTTCCCACCTTTATTGTACTACATGTAGTCTTTCTCCACTCGTTCAAGAAATGTGCATTTTTAAACTCATTATTTTTTGGGGGACTCTGGCTGAATAATCTTGCAAAGAACAACAGGACTTAAGGATTCTTTTTCAGAGCTCATAGTTTGTGTGTGAATGCACCACCACCGATCCGGTGGTTACGGCCGGTGTGGCCATATTTATTTAAACTCACAATTTATTGACAAACGATTACTTCCACTAACATTGTGATTTCTGATGGCCATATCTAGACTGACGTTTGTCGCTGCCCGTGAAGGTCACATGGTAGAGATCCTATCCATGGTCCACGTCAAGAGATACACCCCCTTCCCAGCACTTGTATTTCAGGTATGTATTATGAAATATTAGGAGTTTGTAAAATGCAAAGGGCGAATTTTTGTTTTGAAAAAAATACTTGTATATTCACCCAATTATTCACCCAAATACTGAAGGATGAAATTGCTATTTCTCTTGAAGGATTTGGGTACTTTTTCTAACACAAAACACAATGTCCACAGATTTACATTAAACTTATGACAGTTTGAAGATAATGGTAATACAAAGCTTCCCTTAAAATATTAGTTGCTGAGGTGCTGTAGTTTTTGAGAAATAAGTAAAACGATGTCATGGAGATCCTTTTTTAAAAGCTAAAATAATTTTTGCTTGTGATTTGTGATCATTGAGACGAAAGATTATTTTCATGACATTGTTTTACTCATTTCTCAAAAACTACAGCTCCTCAGCAACTAATATTTTCAGGGAAGCTTTATACCATCATTATCTTCAAACTAAGTTTTGTGTAAATCTGTAGATATTGTGTTTTTCATTCTACAAAAAATACATAGACCCTTTAAGACAGTCTAGATTGTAGGACGAAGGGAAATAATTACCAGGCAAGGAGTTTCAAAGAGATGCAGTACCTGGAACAAAGCTGTTGGCTCTTTCAGCCTGTAAGCAATACTCACTTCTTAATCTCTCTATACATCTTCCTTACAGTCCCTCATCGCCATCTTGATGCTGCTCCCTGGAGACTTTGAATCCCTTGTGAATTATTTCAGCTTTGCTGCCTGGATGTTCTACGGAGGCACCGTCCTGGCACTGCTTGTCCTGAGGTATCGTCACCCAGACTGGCATCGCCCAATCAAGGTCAGTCGCTATGTAATAATTATTCCAATAACTTCATTCCAATCTTCTAGTTTTTCAGTAAGCACACCATTTACTGAAGCTGTAAAAACGTCATTTAAGTGGGGGTTATAAGAAGAAACTGTAAATAATTATAACACACCTCTTGCTTGTTCTGTATTCTGGTTGGCTGAAACACGGTCACGTGGGATATACTAATATAGTCTAGTGTTCGCGTGCGCGTGTTTTGCGGGAACTAGTGCCCGAGCAGGGCACTAGTCTTTGAAAATAGTGCCCGGTTACAGCGCCCTCTCTTGACTTGGACCATGAATTGCAACTACAAAACTTCCTTTCTTTTTCAAATTTCTGTTCTTATTTGACATTTAAGACCGAGCTGTGATATAAAACACATAATATTGACTGGCATAATTTGGTAACTAGAGTCATCAATTTTAACCCTCGGGCCGGTGAGTGACCAGAAGAGAGCCCATTTCCCTCGACCTTCGGCCTCGGGAAATAGTTCCCAATTCTGGTCACTCAAAGTCCCTCAGGGGAATAGATGTACACTAGTTACCTCATTGCCAGTCAATATGTGTATAATAGTTAACTTGCAGGTACAACCATGTGCAAATTCCTTGGGGTGAGTGTTGGCTCTGAAAACGAGCTCCTAAAGATGAGAAGGGTATACTGTTCGAAACATTGAGACCCAACTGACTATTTTCAGAGCCAACACTCGCCCTAAGAGATTTACACATGGTTGTACCCGCAAGTTTACTATTTATTTATAGTTTCTTCTTATTTCTCCACGCCATGCAAAGTTTCAAACAATATTTAAAGTAGGGGTTGATTTACGCACGTTAAGTTCCCCTGGATACAATTTTTTACATGATGTTCAACTGTACACTTCATGAGAGGGTATTATAACCAGTCAAAGAACCACATTAAACCACAAATGACTGTGTTTCAGACTACCAGGGATAATTTCATGCTGAGCTGCTGAAGCCGAAAAAAGTGCTTCACAGATTGCTGCTGAGCGGAAATGAGCAGGATACCATTCAACAGGATACCGATTCACGTGACATAACAGCTTGGCTGGTATCCCCAACATCATTTTGTTTTGCTTAGCTACTTTTTGTGCTAAAGCATGTCTGTGAAATTTGGCCAAGGATAGAGCACCAGCAAGAGGTATTTCATACTGTGAACTATTAGATGTCGATGACATGTTGAATCTGTTCCACTGAAATAATGATCTTTTTTAAATGGTTTTCTTTTGTCAGGTTCCCATCCTCATCCCTATTATTGTCTTGATCGCTTCGGTGTATCTCGTCATCGCCCCCATCATTGATGAACCAGCTCTGGAGTATCTCTTTGCGTTCCTCTTCATCTTGGCTGGTCTACTCTTTTATGTGCCGTTCGTCCACTACAAGTACGAACCACCATTCATGAGTAAGTTTCTTTGATCACATCTTAAGGAAGCGAAAGGATTTGATTGTGCTGGTTAAATTACTGAGCAGTTTCTTGGTGGCGTCTGCTTTAGTTTGTAACTGGTGCAATATCTAGGTACCAGGTGTACGAGGCCTCAATACCATAGGACAGGAAAGAAAATTTGTGTCTGAATTCAGACTTTGTAATTTCTTCCGGGTATTAAAAAGGAGCAGCTGCGTTTGTGGGGTTTTTTTTTTTTTTCAGAAAAAATTACATACGCTCTGATATAGATTTTCCAGAAGCTTTTAGGAAATATATAACTCAAGGGGTATTAACTAAAATGTTACGGCTTCAGTTTGCAACCCAGCATTTGGTGGCATGGATAGCTATGAATAAAGTGCCTTGAGTTGAAAACGTGAAGAAAAACCTTGTAGGTAATTATGGCAGTATAGGGACTTAAGATGGGGGTGGGGGCAGGGGGTGTATGGGTTGTATGTTTGATGTGGCGAGGGCAAATTGTCCTATTGGTAGGACCTTGCTGGTGACTAAAGGCTTGATATTCACTGTGCGGTTGAAATTTGCTTTTCAGTTTTGCAAGCTGAAAACAGATTTTGTATTTCGTCAGAGTCAGTTTCTTTTTTAAATTCCAATTCCTATTCTGTTCTTCCTGCAGAGCACATCACAGTGTTTCTTCAGCTTTTATTGGAGGTTGCGCCAACAAGCTACTTTGAGCCCGGCGATGAAGAACCTGAAGCGTAATCACCAATTTCAGTTCGCTACCTGCATCGCCACCGAGAGGAAACGAAACCCTCGAACGGCGCTGCAACACCTGACGATGAAACTTCCCCGCAAGTGGACGGTAATAAAGACAACTTTAACGTTCCAGCGGAACCAGACAATCAGTTGTTGTTTAGACTGGCTTAATGCCACTCACTTCCGAGTTGCGTATCGGATATATACCCAGTCCGGTCCGTAGATATTTTTATAATAATTATTTTAAGCGATTTCAGTACAGCCCGAAGTCAGTATTAAACTAGAAGAGAAGAAATCCACATATTATATATTTTTTATTTCAGACTTTATTAAAAGAAGAACAAAATTAAACAAGATTTATGAATGATATAAATAGAATCGGAGAACTATTATTCCTGATTTTGTTTCACCAAATTTATTTGCTATTATTTGCGAGGTGTAAGGTTGTTTTTTCAACAGATTTTTTTTACTTTTGCGGAGAGGGGGACATGTATATTAGTAGAAAGCATGAAATCTAGAGGAATATTTTTTGGTGTAGTTCAATCTATTTTGTTCCTGCAAAAACAACTACCAAACAAAAAGATATTTGGGGATCATTTTGGCAAATCAAGTTTCTTTATTAACTTCAGTCTTAAATATTGTATGTAATTCATTGAAACATTTTTTGGATGCCAACTTGTTTACTTGATTGTAATATGTACATATCATCAATTTTTCAATGCAGTTTAAATTGCCCGTAATCGTATGAAATAGAAATTATTTAAAATATTGAAAATGAGGCACTCTGTTAAGGTGATCTTTATCAGTGTAAATATTCAGCATGATTTGAAAATGATGTTTCAGAATTATATTGTAATATTACTACCCAGCGGTTTATGAGATCTCCTCACTGTAAATTTCGAAAACCAAGAAAGAAATTATCGTTTTCGAATTTATTTGTTTTTAAATTGACTTGTTTTTAGGGTTTGAGGGTTTGGTTTTGTTATTTTCGTCCAAGTGTAATGTGTTCTCTAAAGAGATTGTAAGAGTTTCCAATTCAGATCAGTTTGCAAATTATGTGAATTTTGCAAATTATGTGAATTTTGCAAATTATGTGAAATTTGCAAATTATGTGAATTTTGCAAATTTTGTAAATTATGTGAATTTTATCTTCAAATATGTTTTTTTCTACACAGAAGGGTGGTAGTGAGTTGCTTATTCCTCTGGATGAGATTTATTAGGGGTAAGGTGGCGATCAGGTCAAGGAGCAGCTGTAGACAAACAAAGCATTTAAGAGATCAATGTAGAAGAGGTTCAGATAGTGTTCTAAAATGTATTAACCACAGTCGCAATAACAAACAAACAAGTATTAATTTGGACACAAGGATGTTGTGAGTAGGATTTGAAACTTTGCATATAAGAATGTTGTATATTCTTCAATTTGAATTTAGATTTACACAGTTTAATAGATGTGCAAATTTAACATCTATTAAATCGTTTGCAGTACTTGCTGCTAAAACATAGGATTCGAAATGCCTCTGCTTGGTATGCGCTGCTCTAGAATTGCAAAGGTCGTGGGTTCGAATCCCACCCGAGTAAAATGCCTGTGAATTTTTTCCCAGGACTCGCAAAGTACTGAGTATACAGTGCTACACACATCGGTGTATATGGGTAACAAATTGTTTATTTATTTACACAAGTGTTGCGAGCCAAGTGATCATTCTATGCCCTGCTGGTTATCTATAAATAAACAGCTTCTTTTTAAAATCCACCTTCTTCATTCCAGGAGGAAGATATATAGTAGGATCATTTTAGGGTAAACTTTGGAAGGCCTAAGGTTCCACCTCCGAAATGTAGATCAAGTCAGTTCCTTCTGTTGAATGTAGAAAATAATATGTGCCAAATAAGTATTTTGAAAGGTGGTATTGACTTGTAGCTGTTGGTTTACCAAAGTAAAGGTTTCTTTTTAAAACAAATGAGTGTTTCCAAAGTATGTTATAATAAATCTTCAGTCCAAAAGGATTTAACTTTGAAAGTGTCCAAGCAAACTTTACACCAAACCCAAAAGTTTAAGAAGAAAGAGCAGATAATGACTTTCCTATAAACAGACATTTAATTAATGTACATAAACTTTGTAAAATATTGCATGTAATTTAGTTGTTATATTACTATAACAAGTTCGCTTTGAAAAATGTATACAACTGTTTTATTTGTTGCTTTCATTAATTGATTTTCTTACAAAAGGTCATTTTATTACGTTCTGATTTGGTGGAAATGGAATATAAATTGCTCAGTTTCAGAAAAGAGTATTTTATCATAAAGTTCCGAAGGCTTGGTGTGTGGTGGGGGCAGAGGTGATGGTAGCAAGAAGAATATAAAGGAAATACACTTGTGATCTTTAAATTGGATAAATTCAACTTTCAGATCGATGATTATTTGTTATTTGGCTTGATTACTCGACAATTTAAACATATTTCTAGAACAAGATTGACACCATGTATCGGTCAGATGTCACCATTTTAAACAAGTCACTTCAAGTTTGCATTGTTGTGGCTGGTGCTCAACTGAACATTTTGCTAAATAAAGAAATTTGTCAGGCAGTATTTTCTGCTGAACACTTAAAGAAATTTGTCCCTGGGCACTCCCTGATGATGACTGATTGTTCACATTAGCTTCACATGACCCACGGTTACCCTGCCGTTTGATACCCACTGACAGTAGGGAGTACATTTCCACCTGCCTCTTGTCCAAAGGCGACAAGAGTCATGATTTATACATAAGTTAATGAATGGCGACAACTAGCATTCGCGCATTTGTCTTTTACAACAACAACAAATCTATATTGTTGCAGGTGGATAAACATGTCAAATCACTAGCTAGAACTTAAACATAGGCAAGATGAAATTAACAATTGATCTCGGTTGTAAGCGCCCGCCTAAAGTAACCCCCACTGTTTTCGCTAGGAAGGGTATGCTATGTTTGTCGTGATACCAAGTCCTTTGCAATTATTGCCATGGTGCAGTCATTTGGTATTTTCTTTCTACCACTCAAGTCAGTGTAGCCAAATCAATACTGAAAAAGGAGTAGTCTGGTCCCTGTTTTCACAACAAGCCATGAGGAAGGGTATGTTACTTTTGTCTCTTGTAATTTCCATGGTAAAATGTAGCCATTTTGTCTTTTCTTTCCACCATTCAGTCAGTATTATTAAACCGAGGCTGAGAGGGGGAACAGTCTGGTCCCTTTAAGTATAAAAATGCAATGCAGTATTCTTGAATATATTATCACACAGGAATAGTTATAGTTGGTAATAGTTATAGTTATGATTTTGGTTTGGTCCTAAGGGTCAAGACAAATACAAAATATTAAATTTGAAAATGAAAGGAAGTCTTACCCAAACATTTATTTAAATTAATTTGGTTTATCTGACAGATATTTAAATTAAATTTGTTGAAAATTTAAGTTGATGAATTTTATTTGATGTAGAATCGACGATTTTTTTTATGTCAACTTCAAACCAACAGAATTTGTAATTATTAACAACAGCTGAATTTGTGTTTTCCTTTCTTTCTTTTTTTTTCTTTTTTCTTTTAAAATTATATGTAGGTTGCTGTGAAATTGGAATATTGATTGTTTGCTTATAAATAGGTATTATCCTGCTGATGTATATACTTAATTCTGAATTTTCGAAATCTTTTGGGAGATTTTTGAAACTGGACAGAATACTTGTCTTTAAAAACGTTTGAACCTTAAGAAAGTGTCTTAGAGATTTTAGAACTACTAGAACCATTGGGTCAAGTTTATCAGTGGTACATATCGATGACTGATTTGTAACGTCAATTTTATTTCTTTGAATACCCAGACACGCCTGTCACATTTGTCTTTGAATTTTTTGTATCCAGATATGTTTGCAAAAGAAAGAAAAAACATCAGAAAAAGAATAATCATTGCCAAGTAAAACAATGTTCCTTTTTTTTCTGGTCTGATTCATCATCTTGCACTGCATTTACATGAACTCGGTATTGTTTTATATTCTCTACTCGAAACAAACAAAAATTGTACACAGGGAAAAACTGCGGCAGCAATAAAAGTGGTCTGAAACAAGGTATTAACCAATTTGGTGTAGTACAATGAAAAGATGGCTAGAGCGGGACTCGAACCAAAGATCTCTAGATTATCGTGCACTGCACTGCTCCTACCAACTGAGCTATCTAGCCCTATGTTGCAGTCTCTCTCTCTCTGTTGCACCGTTCTTGCATCGCTTGAAGATCATACTGATCGAAACGTGAAACACTATTTCAAATAAATAACTTTGTTTCATGATTTTATCTTATGTAAAAATCGATGTAAGATGTACAAGTGCTCATTATTGCAATCACTTTACATCGTTTATTTTTTCTTTTTCCTTACATAAGGAAAACTTCATGTAAATGTGTTTAACATTGTTTTAACTTTAAAGGGAAAGTGAAGATCATAATATTGTAAAATATTTATGTTTAATTCCTCAGCACCTTTGGAGTCTTCTTGATTTTTCTTAATAATGTGCAGATTAAATAAGGACTGCCCCCAACTCACTGCAAAAAAAAGATGTGTATATGCAATTGCGATTTATTGGAATGAAATAATAATTAAAAAAAGATGGATGACATTTGTTAACAACATTTTATTCATGTGTCATTTTTCATGGTGTTTGAAGATTTTGAGAAAGAAGTAAACCTAAAAGGCAACAGTAGAGCTGTGTCGTAATGTTCGAGCAGTCATATCGTATCTATAAAAAAAAATCCTAGGCAGTGAACAGTGAACACTATTGGTAATTACTCAAAATAATTTTTAACATAAAAACATACTTGGTAACAAGCAATGGGGAGATGCTGGTAGTAAAAACATTGTGAGAAACGGTTCTCTCTATTTAGCGTAGTTTTCAAGAACAAAGTAATTTTGCACGAATTGATTTCGAGACCTCCAAGATTTTGATTTTTAGGTATAAAATCAAGCATCTGAAAGCACACAACTTTGTGTGACAAGGGTGTTTTTTTCTTCTACTATCTTGCAACTTCGTCGACCAATTTAGTTCTAATTTGCACAGGTTTGTTATTTTGTGCATTGTGATACACCAAGTGAGAATACTGGTCTAAGACATTTACCAAATGTATCCAGTGTCTTTAAAGGCCCTATACACGTTTGGCAATTACTCAAAACAAATATTAACGAAAACTTACCTGGTAACAAGCATTGGAGAGCTATTGATAGTATACAACATTGTGGGAAACGACTCCCTCTGAAGCACACAGATTTGCGAACACGGGTGTTTTTTCTTTCATCATTTTCTCACAACTTCAATGACCAATTGAGCCAAAATGTTGATAAGGTTGTTATTTTATATGTATGCTGGGATACACCAATTGAGAATACAGGGGCCTTATTCATGAAGCCTTCTTAGGCCTTAGTAAGCACTTACGTGTTACTAGTTCGTTCTTAGCGAGTTGCGTCATATTCACGAAGCACTCTTAACGTCAATCGAGTGCGTAAGTCCTTACTAGTGCTACGTGGGGTGTTTTCGGCTTCGTAGCGTTTTCTTAAACCCTTTTTCAACATTCCTGGCCAATATTTGCGGGCGAATTGAGCTTTATGTCAATTACAGCAACTTTTAATATGTTCTACAATCCTTGCGACATTTTCTCAAACTTTCTCAAAATTTTTGAGAATTTACTAACCTATTTTTCTCACTTTTTAGTAAATTTTTCGTGATTTTGTTATTTTATTTCGTCATTAAATAATTATTTATGTTTATTTATGTAGTAATAATAATAGCGATTATACCTATCACGGTGTTCGGTATTTTACGCGCATAATATTGGAGGATTGGTGCGTACTGGAAATTATGTAAGGCTCCCCCAAGTTTTAACACTAAAACGAGTCTGACCGTTCTAGGATATCAAGGAACGTTACCCCCAGTCATTTCACTTTGGAGAAAATGCCTGAACTAGCACACTCAGATGGGATAACAATGCTGGACACTTTGCACGCGTAAACCCCAATACACCTGTGAATGTTCATATAGTGAACATGTTAAGATTCGTGCACGCTTATGATCGTAAAACAATGAGTAGGCCATGCTTGACTTACACATTAATGTGTAGCTTCATCTTTGTAGACTCAGAGTTATTAAGTAAGTTGCATATAGCAAACCAGATCATATTTATCATTCCTACAATACAGCAATTATCATTGGCTACAATAAAATAAAAGGCATTAGTTTTACCTATACTGGATCGTCTTAGAATGTTAAATCTCAGCTTCAAAAATTTACCCAAAATTTGAATGTTTTTACGACTTTTCCGTTGTTCGGTCTTACCTTCAAGTTCGATGTTTTAATTTGTTATTATTAATTTCCTGAGGACACAGGCGCATAGTTGTATTTGTAGTCGTCTATTATTTTGACATAACCGTCATATGAACTAGGTCAATGGCGTTTCTAACTTGAAAAGCATGGAGGTAGAAATTAGCAATTATTTGCTTGATAGAAACATGCTAACTTTTTATTTTTACAGCCGCAGTTTCCCCCCTTTGATCGGATATAAAAAAAAGGTGTCGATTGCTATGAAAAGGCACGTCTGTTTTTCCTGGTTACCTGCTTCAGTGGGTCGATGATCAAATTGGAGTGTGCGGCAATTTCAGCCATGTCCCACAATTTGATCACTTAATTTGCAACCAGCCCTCCATCGCTTTGGCAGTAATTGCATGCACCAACTAGGAAATGGACCAGTGTAAAAAACAAGAATCAAGAGCGGGTACATTTTGGGGATATCTTTCTCTCTGTAAAGGTTGTTTAAATAGCGTCCGTCACATAATGTATTTCTTTTATTTGAATTCGATAACAGGCTCGAGGTTGAGATTCACACGTTCGCTTGATGAACTCCTTCCCGACCGTAACCCTGGAATTTCACAGTAAAATCATTAGTGATAAAGAGGTATATATATCCAAAGTATAATACTAATAGCTATTTATATCTCCATGTTGGTCGGGGCTCAATTTCCTAGAGCTGCTGTGGACACTATTGGTAATTACTCAAAATAATTATCAGCATAAAACCTCACTTGCTAACGAGTAATGGGTAGAGGTTGATAGTATAAAACATTTTGAGAAACAGCTCCCTCTGAAGTGACGTAGTTTTCGAGAAAGAAGTAATTTTCCACGGATTTGATTTCGAGACCTCAAGTTTGATTTCGAGACCTCAAGTTTAGAATTTGAGGTCTCGAAATCAAGCATCTGAAAGCACACAACTTCGTGTGACAAGGGTGTTTTTTTTTTTCTTTCATAGTTATCTCACAACTCCGACGACCAATCAAGCTCAAATTTTCACAGGTTTGTTATTTTATGCATATGTTGAGATACAGCAAGTGAG
Source organism: Asterias rubens (assembly GCF_902459465.1). Taxonomy (NCBI): domain Eukaryota; kingdom Metazoa; phylum Echinodermata; class Asteroidea; order Forcipulatida; family Asteriidae; genus Asterias; species Asterias rubens. The sequence goes on along the minus strand of NC_047065.1, from coordinate 14,335,227 downwards.
AAGACTGGTCTTCGACATTTACCAATAGTGTGCACTGGCTTTAAAGGAAGAAAATTGTATTGTGTTAAAACGCTATGCTACATCACCCAAGTTGTCTAAGTGAAGTGTATAATAGGGTCACTCATCATTTACTCCGTAATTTCTTCATATACACCAACCTTCTCGCCCCAGTTAATTTGTAATTTTGTATACCAACATGTCCGTGTTGTTTTGGGGCCCAGGTTTGTAGAGCTGCTTAAAGGAAGAAAATTGTATTGTGTTAATAACGTTATGCTACATCACACATGTTGTCTATAAGTGAAGTGTATAAATTGGGGCACTCATTATTTACCCCGTCATTTCTTCATGAACACCAACCTTCTCGCCCCAATTATTTTTATTGTTTTACCAATATGACTTGTAATGTACAGGAAATTTCCTAAAAGATTACTTGAGTGCTTCGAACCAACACATCAACACTTATGAACCTCATTGATGGCACCAACTCGCTCTCCACAAACAAAAAGTTAGGAAAAATCAGTCTAAAGATGATTACGGGCGCAGCTTTAAATATGCCGCCATCACTATTGACACAAAAATAGCCTTAACATGATTACTCAAAGGAACACGTTGCCTTGGATCGGATGAGTTGGTCTATAAAAGCGTTTGTAACCGTTTTGTTTAAATGCATGGTTGGAAAGATGTTTTAAAAGTAGAATGCAATGATCCGCACAAGTTAGCCTCTTATTACGCGAACTAACACGGCCCGACGGCCGGCCATTTATGAGAGTCAAAAATTTGACTCCCATAATGGCCGACCATGTTAAAATATCTGTCCAACCATATGCATTTTATAAAAAAAACGGATACACACGCTTTTATAGACCAACTCGTCCGATCCAAGGCAACATGTTCCTTTAATAATTCACAGTTGGGTTGTATGTGTGTTGATTGAAAACTAAAGGATGGGAAATGACTTGCTTGTCCACGATGATGATACCTTTCTATAAGCCGTTAAAGGCAGTGGACACTATTGGTAATTACTCAAAATAATTATTAGCATAAAACCTTTCTTGGTGAAGAGTAATGGGGAGAGGTTGATGGTTTAAAACATTGTGAGAAATGGCTCCCTCTGAAGTGCCATATAGTTTTCGAGAAAGAAGTAATTTTCCACGAATTTGATTTCGATACCTCAAGTTTAGAACTTGAGGTCTCGAAATCAACTATCTAAACGCACACAACTTCGTGTGACAAGGGTATTTTTTCTTTCATTATTATCTCGCAAGTTCGATGACTGATTGAGCTCAAATTTTCACATGTTAGTTATTTTATGCATATGTTGAGATACGACAACTGTGAAGGCTAGTCTTTGACAATTACCAATAGTGTCCAGTGTCTTTAAGCATTCATGTAAATTATGATGAGATCCCATTAGACAGAGAGGAGCCGTACGTGCTTAAAGGCAAAGATTACCTTTGGTTTTTCGGAACTGAATGAATATTTTTTCATCCTAAGTGTATTAATTAGATGCATACAATAAACTAACATGTGAACAGTTCTAGAGATCTTTATACAATGAAACTCAACTTGTGAAAATTTCACTTCAAATTAACATGGTCGCATTTTTTGTTTAGATATTGCTGAGAATCCGGAGCGAATGCCCAGGAAAATAATCCATCCCCGGATTACGCAATCAATATATGAAGCGTTACTTTAGGGCGAAACAACCGATATCTTATAACGTAACCACAATACCTAGAAGTGAAATAACTCGCAACATGCTTTTTACTTTCGAAAGCTAATGTTAGACTTGTTGTGTATGTTAAATGAACACTATTGGTCATTGTCAAAGACCAGTCTTCTCACTTGGTGTATCTCAACATATGCATAAAATAAGAAACCTGTGAAAATTTGAGCTCGATTGGTCGTCAGTGTTACGAGATATTAATGAAAGAAAAAAACACCCTTGTCACATGAAGTTGTGTGCTTTCAGATGCTTGATTTCGTGACCTCAAGTTTTAAACTTGAGGTCTCGAAATCAAATTCGTGGAAAATTACCTCTTTCTCGAAAACTACGTCACTTCAGAGGGAGCTGTTTGTCACAATGTTTTATACTATCAACCTCCCCCCATTGCTTGTTACCAAGTAAGGTTTTATGATAATAATTATTTTGAGTAATTACCAATCGTGTCCACTGCCTTTTAGAGCAATTACCAAACGAACTGTGTTTGCCTTTAAATCTAAAGTCTTGGAGATGAGTCTTGACAAAGTTTCATTAGCAGGATGATGAAGGGGATGGTGATGCTGATGGTGAACACTTAAAGGAAACCAATTTTACATTTGGGACACATTTAAAATCAAATAAATGATATTCGCAGTAGGATGCAGCCAGTGTACATCATCGGATTTTATATTTCTCATGAGCTGATCGAAACGTAGAGTTATTAACACAACCGCAACAATTCATATAGTTTGTATGAGCACGATGTAACAACAAACCTCTAGATGTTACTGTCTAAATGAAATACAAGGGACGATTTGTCACCATTCAAATGGGATCTTTATTATACATCCACTGGATTGATGAAGTCGAGCAATTTAACAAATTTGGCACTCAAGTTAGAAAAACAAAATTACCGGGGTAAGTCCAGCAGTTTGATAAACTTTGGACCATAGAAGAAAACAACACAAGGGGTAAGTGCAGCGGGTTAATCAGATTTCGGCCTTAATTAAGCAGTTTCATACAATTTTGGCATACAACAGATTACAGAAAACATCACAATGGGTAAGTCTAGCAGTTGTATCGAATGTTTAGTTCTTCAAAAATTTAGAAAATAATCTAAGGGGTATCGCAGTTTTATTGAATTTGGCTAATAACCTAAAGAACAAATATTTGTAAAGGCATGACTTGTTTGAACTTTCTCAATTCTTAGTTCGAAACTACTTGGTTTTTGGAGGTTGGGGACAAAACGAACATCGTCTTTGAAATTACATGAAAGGAGAAATTTTGTATCTATATTATAAAAGCGCTTAAATCGCATGGGCGCCGCCATGTTGTTTTCACGTTAAGTGGTGCCCGCACCCTGCTAAAATGATGCGTCCTTTGGTCAATTTCAGAGTACCCGTGGGTTGGGGATATGTGTTGTTTGTGACGTCACAGTCAAAGCGCGAGCGTGTATAACTTTGGGATTGAGTGCATGCGTCCTTTGTGTGATGTCACAGTCACTGCGCGAGCGTCCACCAGTAACTTCGCGCGTACTTATACAGTAAAGAACAATGCATGGGATCGAGGCACGACGACAGGACGAAGGCTGGTGGTGGTGGGGGTTATTAGAGCACGTTGTGGGACAGGGAGAAGGAATGGGCACGCAGTGTGGTACGTCTGTTGGAAGGGGGCGGGGGAACGGCCAGAAAATGAAGGGAACATAGTAAAAGGGCTGGGAAAATAATACGGGAAGGGGAAAAAGAAAAAGGGACTAATGGTGACATTGGACAGGGAAAGATAATCTGGACAGAGAAAAATACACGAAACAGAGAACCACCTGACTGGCGGGACCCGCGCGGAACGGGGAAAGTTATGGGCCGGCAAAAAGTGCAAAGAACAATTCACGGGCGGGATGACGGGAAGGAGGCACGGGTTTGATTTGGGACGGGGACAGGAGGAAGGGGCACAAGGTGGTACGTCTGTGGAACGGGGGACGGGGGAACGGCAAAAATAAAATGACGGGGAAAATGAACAAGGCTGGGGTAGGGATTGAACAAATGAAAAGGGTCTATCATGATATGGAACATGGGACAGGACAATATTAAACTGAATGGGGGGTGTTATCAAGCCCATGAAACGGGAAAGAACCACAAACGGGACCCGCGCGAAACTGGAAAATATGAGGTATGGGCAAACAGTGGCAAGCAAAGAACAATGCCAATGCACGGGATCGCGGGGACGGGAGGCGCGGGGGTTAGATATGGGACGGGGTAGGGAAGGGGCACACGGTGGGACAGCAAGTTGGGGGGAAATGAACGTGGCTGGGGAGGGGGGAAAAGAAATGGGACTTGAAAACGACACAGGACAGGTAAATAATAAACCGAACGGGAGCAAAATTAACGAAACAGGATATAAACGGGACTGGGAAAGAACCACTATCGGGACCCGCTGGAAACTGGAAAACATGGATGGGATCGACAAATAATGCCGAAACGGAAAAAAGACGGACAAGTGTACGATTTCACAAAGCACTAAGATTCGTCTTAGCTTAGGGTGGGTGGTTTGCCAGTATTGTGACCCTGTCCAGTATTGTATTGTGACCCTGTCCAGCCACTTTAACCCTCCCCTGTACTACACAGCGCTACACTTGCAGCATTTTATACGTAGAGCTTTCTAGCGGGGTTGCCGCGCGAAGCGCGGCATCCCGCTAGTTTAATATTAAAGCGCAATGGATCGAAACTGTATTGACATTTTTTCCAAATTCCAGTTGACAGTTTACTATCTGTAATTTAATTTAAAGAATACTGTACTTAGTCTGAAAATTAGTATAAGGTTGGGCCTTATTGTAAAACACAAAGATTACGTATTATGCCCATTCATGGTAAATTTGTGTCCATTCAATAATTATCAAGTAGCAGTTCAAGTATGGCGGTCCCAGGTGACATACAGTGACAGAGAGACGTTATAAACCAAATTTTGTGACCCATATCATCTGCACAAGTTTTCAAATGTACCCCCTTACATCATACCAACAGTTGATAACATACAAAAATGGGCTGCAATAATCATAAATAAATATTTGATTTTATTCCACTGGGCCGTGCAAAAATCATACTGCAGGAAGCAGGGCCCAATTTCATATAGAGCTATTTACGCAACAAGAAAAATAGCTTAGCACAACAAAAGTATGCTTACCAGAATAGGTTGACCAGCCAAACTACAAATCATTATATTTGTTTGCATTGAAACTATCGGTCATTTGGTTAGTTGTTTGCTAAGCAGCTTTTTATATTTGCTCAAGCATAATTTGTTACTGATATCCTGCAAATTTTTGCTTAGCATCCCATGAAATTCGGCCCAGGCAATGTGGCTTGTTATGAACATGTGATGTCACAGGTTTACACGATCTTTTCAAACTAATCAACAGTGTTTGAGCTGTTTGCCAATTCGAGTCGAAGGTAAATTTGTCTTAAGTAACGGTATGCAATGTTCGCTCTCGGTGTATCGTTCTTGCTGCTGTTAAAGGCACATGTTTGGACATGTTTGGTAATATTGTCAAAGACCAGTCTTCTCACTTGGTGTTAACCAACATATGCGTAACATAACATATGCGTAACATTTTGACTCATTTTGTCGATAACTACGTTAATTAAAATGGAGCCATTTCTCACAGTGATTTAGAATATCAACAGCTCTCCATTGCTCCAATACCAAGTACGTTTTTATGCTATTGGTTGTTTTGAATAATTACCAACCCGGAATGCCTTTAAGAAACAAGCTTCCCTTTTCGCTCTCTGTGTATCATTGTTGATGCCGTTATCAATGCATCAATCACAAATAATATGTTTGGACAGTCACAATTGGGCTTTATATAGCTGCTTCAAATTGAATCGTCATGACCTTTCTTTTTTATTGAAGCCAGAGGCGTTTTGTTCGACGTTTGAGTACCTGTTTTAAGGCCGACTTAATTACACAAAGGCCCTAAATTAATAATTGTTTGCACAACAGAAACATGATGACAACATCACTTGGAAATCCAGAACACGAAACGAAAACACATTTGGTTATTGTCAAAGACCAGTCTTCCCATTTGGTGTATCTCAACATAGTATGCATTTATAAATAACAAATCTGTGATAATTTTAGCTCAATTGGTCGTTTAAGAAAAAAGACCATTGAGGTTTCGAATTCAATTCAAATATATTTCAGTGATCTACTTCTTTCTCAAAAACTACGTTACTTCAGAGGGAGCCGTTTCTCACAATGTTTTAGTCTATCAACAGCTCTCCATTGCTCATTATAAATACGTTTTTATGCTACAATTATTTTGAGTACTATACCAATAGTGTCCAGTGCCTTCAAAGGGCAACAAATAACATAAAAGTTTGTGTGATTATTTAATTAATATAGCAAGTAGTGATGTATGGTAAGCTTATTCAGATGAAAGGGTTATAAATATAAATGGGCATAAATAGTTTGGGAAAAAAGTTCTTCAATATTGACCGGTCTGGACCCACGAGGCCGCCAGAGACGTGCCCGAGAAAAACACCGTGTGGGTTGTGACCCAGTAGGGTTCTGGAACCCAGCCACTAACCACGGGCATGGGATCAGGGGTGGATTTCACAAAGGTAGTCCTAACTTAGGACTAGTCCTAGGCAATGCTAAGAGATAGGACCAGTCCTAAGTTAGGCAGTCCTAAGTTAGGATCCTAACTTAGGACTGGTCCTATCTCTTAGCATTGCCTAGGACTAGTCCTAAGTTAGGACTACCTTTGTGAAATCGATCCCAGGACCCCCATCAGATGTCTACGCGGTATCTTGAGTGAGAGTGAATTTAAGACGACACGCAAATAGGGCCGGTGAAGAGCAGGTGCAAAATCTAATCATAATATTGTTTCATATCAGACTAAACTGAAACCACCAGGCCCCACAACTGGTAAGTCTCTTGTGCTTCTATACCAACCCAAAAAGCCGGCCTTGGATTGTGTCAACTCTCGCAGAATTACTAAAACCCTGTTTCGGATTTAATTCAATGAACCTCCTCAAGATAATCTAATAAGAGGTTTTTTAAGGTGCTATATCAACAAAGATGACCGATAGATGCACTCAGTTTTTAATATCCAATTCAGTTACAACTTACAAGAAACACCGGGACATTATTGTATCATTCGTAGACTATTACTTTGACTGACTTTTTCTGAACAAAATAATCAAATTGCTGGAAAATGACAAAAACAAGAAGAGCGAAAATATCTGCACGATCCTGGAGTAGTGATTTCTATTACTTAATTAATGAATAACTTTTTTATCAATCCAATTCAGTTATTACTATATGAATCACAATGACATTATTGTATCTTCCGCAAACTATTACTTTTATGGACTTTTGCTGAACAAATTATAATCAAATTGCTGTACAATGACAGAAACAAGGTGAACACGCACCCGCACAACCCTAGAGCAGTGATTTTAATTACTTGATTAATGAATAACTTTTTCAACTTGCAAAGTTGGGTGTTCTTTACAGATGGGTAAACAAGGTATGTGTGAGTATACATGTATGTTTCAATTTGGACAGTGGATACCTGGGGAAAAAAACACCTGGAACTACAAAGGAATTTATAATTAAAGTGAAAATAGTGGATGTGCATAATCATGCTGGGGTTATTTCTGGGTTTTTTTTTAATGGGGTATTTGTGTGGTTTTTATTTGGACTGTCACATTTTGTGCCAAGGTGCAAACATTTCTGCAAATTGTTATGGCTTGCCCCAAGTTGTCATATAAGGATTAAGACACTGGACACTATTGGTAGTTGTCAAGGTTCAGACTTCTCACTTGGTGTATCTTAACTTATGCATAAAATAACAAACCTGTGAAAATTGAGCTCAATCAGTCATCGAAGTTGCGAGATAATAATGAAATAAAAACTCTCTCGTCACACGAAGGTTTCTGCTTTCAGATGATTGATTTCCAGACCTCAAATTCTAAATCTGAGGTCTCGAAATCAAATTCGTTGACAAATACTTCTTTATCGAAAACAACATGTTTTATACCATCAACCTCTCCCCATTACTCGTTACCAAGTAAGTTTTTTTGCTAATAATTATTTTGAGTATTAACCAATAATATCCACTGCCTTCAATATTCTTGCGAACATTATCATGTTTTTAGCCCAAAAGAGCCAAACAATTTACAGGAATTAACTTTTATATAAGTAAATGTGTTTTCCCACAGACACAACCTTAAAACGGATATTTTAGTTTTCTGTACCAAAAGTGTATAGCCTAATGGCTTTTAACTAGCAAAGTTGAAGATCATGGTAGTTGAAAGCTTCCCTTAAAATATTCCTTCCTGAGGTGCTGTAGTAATTGAGAAATTATTAAAACAAGTTTCGAAAATAATTTTCGTCTCAGGAGACGAAAAAAACGTTTTACATCCTAAAATAACTTTAGCATGTATCAGGTACTTTCGCGACTTGTTTTACTCACTCTTCAAAAAGGATAGCACCTCAGAAAGTACTTTAAGGTATTAAACCTTTTTATCATTTTCTTCAAACGGTGTTCTATGTAAATGTGTAATTATTGTGTTTTGTATTAGAAAGGGTGCCAACATTCTTTAAATTCACTGTAAACTATCACAAACGCGATTAACCATTTCGTGCCCAACTTATTATTTTTAAATAATGCAAACAAAATAATAAAGTTGTAATTTTACTTCAGAGACTTTTCAGATTTGATGGTGTTCGGTAGGTACCTTCAGTCATGGTTACCAGGGAGACGAGGTAGTAATCGGTGTTTGGTAAGTACCATGCTTCCAATGACCCTTTGCGGTGGTTAAACAGCTACCTGAGCGGAAGGTTTTTAACGGAAATGGTATTTAGACTTGTTTATAATGCACTTGTTGACCATTTTAATGTAATTTTGATATGTTTACACTTCTGAGTTTTTCGTAATTATCGATTAAAAAATCAGGCCCCAACCTAAAGGTTTTGAAAAACTAAAAACACTTCTGTCGTTGAGAGCGCGCGCCAAAGGACAATGCCGCTGACGTCATTTGTGGGAGTTTGCTTTGTTATACCTCCACGCTGCAACAAAGCGGCTTTACAAATTGGAGCTCCCAACTATGACGTTTTAAGAGTGATTACGTAATGGGACTTTTCGCAAATCTCTCAGAAAAGCACTGGATAAGGGTATTCAAAATGATTGTTTTTTTACACAATCTAAATCTATTTATAATCATATGACTCGATTTCCTTATTCATTGAAAACATTTTAAATGGAATTCAGCAAAGTTCACGACTTGACATTTTCGTTCAAGCAGGTCTTTAACTACTAACGGAAATTCTGGAGTATCGAGAGCGCACAGTGATCAATTAAATTGTAAGTAAATTATGATATAGGGCCGACTATGTCATATACGTGCTGTGCCTGCTTGAATAAACACACTCGGTACGTCCCTTATGACGTAATAGGGACTTCAAGGTAAATTCTGCTTTGTGATACACTCCTTATGAAAACGGGGGGGGGGGGACCACAAGTCTCTGACCTGACATAGTGTTAAAGCATGTTAAAGGAACATTACATAATTAGTTTTGCTAGCAAAAAGTTGCTGGCAGTGTAAGCACGTTATATATTCCACCATAATATACATAAACTGACTAACCAGTTGAAGTTCGAGATCGATCGGCTTTCTGGGTCACGAGAAACAAAGCTTCTACATGTGACGTAACATGAGTCATAATGTGAGTGATGACATAACATGAGTCATGACGTAATAATAATAATAATAATAATAATAAGACTTGTAATGCGCACATATCCACCCTGCTGGGTGTTCAAGGCGCAGTAAAACCAAAAACAAAAGAAAAACAAAACACAACACAAAGAAAAACAGACACAACAAAATTAGTCATTGAAAACCTGTGACATAAGATAAGTTTTGAGAAGAGACTTGAATTTTGCAGTACAAAGACAAGATCGAAGATTAAGTGGTAGAGAGTTCCAGATGCGTGGCGCGGCTGAAGAAAAAAGACCTGTCACCCCATGAGTGTCGAGACTTGGGTTCAATGAGGAGAAGCATAGAACTTGATCGAAGATTCATTGATGGAGTGTAAACTTGAAGCAGTTCAGAAATATAGTGGGGAGCCTTGCCATTAAGAGCTTTGTGGACAATGAGCATCAGCTTGAAGATGATTCATTGAGAGATAGGGAGCCAGTGTAGTTGTTTCAGAATGGGGGTGATAGAACAAGATTTTCTAGACAGTGTCACAGTACGGGCAGCAGTATTTTGGAGCCGTTGAAGTCTGGAAATCTGGTTGTTAGGAAGACTGTAGAGAAGAGCATTGCCGTTGTCAAGACGAGAAGTAACAAATGCGTGAATGACCTTTTCAGTGGCACTTTTGTCCAGGGTGAATCGGTGCGATTGACGGGAGGTGTACTTCGAGGTGATTGCCGACTAGCAATACCCGTTCAAAATGGCTGCACCCGTTCATTAATCGCTGCATCAACTACATGTTCAAAAATTGCTGTATCAACTACACGTTCAAAAATTGCTTCACCAACAACATGTTCAGAAGTCGCTCCACCAACTACACGTTCAAAAACTGCTGCACCATCTACAAAATATAGCCTTTGTGAACGAGTAGTTGGTAAAAGCCATCCGTACGAGGTAACACAGACGGCGGACGCTATTGAATCTAGCAGGTCGAACCGAACTCGTTAATTTGAAGCAATTGTCTTATGAAATTTGTCATTTATCTGGCAAGGGGGTCACATTTTGGGAATGTAGTTCTAGTCACGGTGTGGAAGTGGTTTGCAATCTGGCGTTAGGTAAACGTTTTAGATTATTTATTCGCTTTATGTAAATCTTCAGTTACGGGAATCTGCGTGTTATGTGAATACTTATTTTAAAACGTTTATGTTACGTCCGAGTTTTCACTTGACCACCATGACTTCGAATACGTACCCAAAATACCCCTTTGCAAATAGCCCTTTGTCAAACTATACAAATTTTAATCTTTTTTTGTTTTATGTACATTGAAGTAATTCAAATCTTGTGGTCGGTATGGGAGTCAGAAGCAATTGAATCCGCCATGCAATAGTGTGTCCGCTCCGGACACTTTTGCATATGCAATCGAGTCCGGGGCTATGCAAAAACCGACCTGTGGACATCTACGTGACTGCACATGTGTGTGCGCGCGTATTAGCGAGCGTGCATGTGCTGAACCTACGTCCGCATGTGCAGCATGAACATTCACGTACTTGCAGCGAAAACCCAACGGCCGGACATTTCCCATGTAAGTCATGACATGCAATTTTTAGCTTGTAAACAAAATGGCGGCCGTGTTCCGTCGACCAAGGGCGTTTAATTTTAAGGACGGTTTTGCACGGGGCGGACACACCAGCATATGCAAATGTGTCCTGGTGGACACAATTGCATTATGCAGCAGTGTCCGGGCGGACACGATTGCATACGCAAAACCGTCCGGCGGACATAATTGCATATGCAATAATGTCCTCCGGATAGTATTACATCGAGGACATAATTGCATGCGACATGGGCGGTTCAAAGGGGCACCCGCTTTGACCTTCCCTAAATCTGCCTTTGAACAGAGAGCTTGTTGTCGTTGTGAAGCCCTCCACCAGCTACACCAACCCCCCACACTGCTCTAATTACTTCCATAAATTAAGAACTCATCATTCCCACTCCCTAAAATTTCAACCAAGTTTCGTTTCTTGGTCGTAAACCTTTGGTCTTAAAGGCAGTGGACACTATTAGTAATTGTCAAAGACTAGCCCTCACAGTTGGTGTATCTCAACATATGCGTAAAATACAAAACCTGTGAAAATTTGAGCTCAATCGGTCATCGAACTTGCGAGATAATATTGAAAGAAAAAAACACCCCTGTCACACGAAGTTGTGTGCATTTAGATGGTTGATTTCGAGACCTCAAGTTCTAAATCTGAGGTCTCGAAATCAAATTCGTGGAAAATTACTTCTTTCTAGAAAACTATTGCACTTTAGAGGGAGCCGTTTCTCACAATGTTTTATACCATCAACCTCTCCCCATTACCCGTCACCAAGAAAGGTTTTATGCTAATAATTATTTTGAGTAATTACCAATAGTGTCCACTGCCTTTAAACCCTTGCGAGGATCAAGGGTAAGAATTATAGCATAGACCTGGATGATTTCTCTAAGTATTTTGACAATTTTTCAGATGGAATGTTTTCTCTATGTATTTAGACAGAACTTTATAAAAATCAGCCTCAAATTAAAGTTTGTTGAAACTATTTTGTTCACTATGTTTAATTATGCAAAGCAGTTTGGAAACCCTCATGCACAGAGTGGAGGTCTGAAAAGGTTACCCCCCCCCCCAACCACCACCAGTACCGTTAAAGTGTATCTTAACCTACCGACCCCAAGTGCAAATAATGAGATCATTGGGATTGTATCTACTTTAAAAATGCTATGTCAGATTTTTGGCCGATTTTACCTAATAATTTTGATGGGGCTCGAGAAAGTTACAAGCTTTCATTTGAGCCATTGCTCGAAAAAGTCCGCCAATTATTAGTAGCAGTGAAATAAAGTGCTTAAAATTAGTTTTTGTCGAGATCCCGACAATATATCATGTGACCAATTCTTGTGTGTTTTATAAGAAACGTTTTTAATTTTTGTCATGGTTCCTGACCATTAAAAGTAAACGTTAACTTTTTTTTGATAGAGCGGGTGATACTCTTTGAAATATCATTCACTCAAAAAAAAAATCAATTTTTTAATATGTTTGGGGCCGAAAATCTGACACAGCATCTTGAAGCTAATAATAGGGAAACTAATTACACTAAGTCAGGGACAGATTGGAAACGTACAAATGCGGGTGTTTTTTTTTTTATATATTATAAAGTCTTCACTTTATTATTGTCCTTTTATTTTCGTTAACTAGAACTAATAGAATATAAATATATAAACAACAATATCTTTACTGTCAATCCTTCTTTATTGTCAAACTTTTGTCAAACTTCATGCACAGCCGCAAAGATTACAATGCTATAACAAAGAAGCGAGATTTATTTCGTCTGCATAGTAACAAGCACGAAGTGATTAATAAGTTGTTCTTATCATGAAGCATGTAAGCAAAGAAAATATGATAAGCACAGAAGAGTATTACTTATAGAAGGAACAGGCTGCCAGCCAAACATGCATTAATTTTCCTTGTTGTTGTACCCCACTACATTTTTGCTTGACATTAAGCCCTTACGTCATCAAACTTTTTATGTTAACATTTATGTTATGAGTATAGTTACCAATAATGTCCAGTGCCTTTAACATTAAAATTACTTAATATATAAACTATGATTTCACTGAAGAATTAAAAAAAAAATTTGTATACAACATTATTAAAAACAAACAAAAACATAGGCCTACATAGAAAAACCACGCACAATTTGAACATGGATTTCTGCCATGTGGCAATCATTGTCAAGAAAGTTGTTTCGAAGGCTAGTAGGCCTATTATACAAAATTCATGTTAGACAAAATAACTGAAATCGATATTTGGGGAGGGGGGGGGGTGAAGTGTGGATGATATGCTAAGGTTATTTATTAATAGACTTTATGCTCATGACGTCATTTCAATATGACAGCGCTTTGGTGCATTATGTATTATTTGTCATCACTGTTCTACCTATAAGATGACGTCAGTACATGAAGTCCATAAGCATTGTGAGTGAGATTAATGGTGTTATGGTTAATTAAGTTAAATTAATTAGTTAAAATTATTTCATGTTAATGTTAAGGGGCTGTGACAGTGGTGAGAGGTCGCTTGCAAAGGATTCCCTCTATATAGCATAATTTGTAAAAACATGCATTCTTCGCACTTTCAAATTCCACACAAAACCTTGAAATTTACTTTATTGGCAAAGCTGTAACCATCCGTCTTTAAAAATGAATTATCAACTACTCCGAGATCTAAGAAGAAACTGAAAATACAACCATGTGTAAATCTCTTAGGGTGAGTGTTGGCTCTGAAAAGAGCCGATTGGGTCTTGACGTTTCGAACAGTATACTCTGCTCGTCTTCATGAGAAGACAGGAGAACAGTATACTCTGCTCGTCTTCATGAGAAGACAGGAGAACAGTATACTCTGCTCGTCTTCATGAGAAGACAGGAGAACAGTATACTCTGCTCGTCTTCAGGACCATCACGAGCAAAATATACTGTTCGAAAATAAACGTCGAGACCCAACCGGCTCTCTTCAGAGTCAACACTCGCCCTAAGAGATTTACACATGGTTGTACCCGCAAGTTTACTACTAATTTATTGTTTCTTCTTATGTTTCAACATCATGCAAAACTTCAAACAATACTTACTCCGAGACCATCAAAATCCAAAGGACACTGCAGTCTTATGAATTTGATTCTCCACAATAAACTAATAATGCTTGGAAACAAACCAGGAACATGCAGTCAACTGATATGGATGTTGGATTTTGATGGAATCAGAATCTAATTACGGTACTTAACATTCCATTAAGGATGAACCAAAATTTGCATTGGAAAATGACGTATTGCCTTTAAAGGCACTGGACACGTTTGGTAATTGTCAGAGACCAGTATTCTTACTTGGTGTATCCCAACATGCATAAAATAACAAACCTGTGCCAACTTGAAAGGAGTGATGACAGAAAAAACATCCTTGTTGCATTACTGTGCTTTCAGAGGTATAATAAAATACTTCAGGTAAAGAATTTTATTATTAGAGTGAAAAATTCCCTCTTTCTCAAAAACTATTTTAAAATGTTTAAAACAATTTGTTAGCACAACAATTTACTTAAAAGTAATAACCAATAGTGTCCAGTGCCTTTATGAAGAATTTTCCAAACCTCGTCTTGGGTTCTGGCTCCAGCATGGGCTCTGGTTCCAGCATGGGCTCCGTTGTCATTTATGCGAGCGCATATGGGGAAGCGTAAATTTTGCCTTGTGGTTCGAACATCAAAATGGAGCATGAAGCCAGAACCAGAGCCCAAAGCCGAGTCTAAAGGGCCTTGTCACATAAAGCAAATTTTACAGGCAACTTTTACAGGCAACTTGGAGGCAATCCTTACGAGCAACTTGGAGGCAACCAACTGCTGCAGTGCAAGCTAAATGACCACTTTGGCAGCACACGAGTAGTTTTTCAATCAATGTCTTATACGGTTTTCAAAGAAATTATAAGACATTCAAAATGGGAATGAAATATCGTCTTGGAGATTGCCTGGAACTGGTTGCCTGTAACAATTGCCCCCCCCCCCTCAAGTCTACAGTCAGTAAGGCGCAATCATGGTTTAGCTGGGCTCACTTGAATAGTTGACCTTTGGGTGAATCATCTGGGTAGACTTGACGAAGTCCTCCTCGTCATGATTCCACAGTCCAGAAAGGGTAGCCTCATCATCAGAGTGTCTTCAACTGTGGGAGAAAATTTATGATTGCTTGATAACAAAATTTAAACTACTTTTAATAACCTTGCTAGTGTCTTAAAACATGGATTCAAAGGGAATAGTCGTGAGCGAGAATGGTCCATAAAATTCATTCAATTGCATGATCAGACCTTTACAGATCAGTTATTGTTTGTTTGTCTGTTTCTTTCTTTCTTCCAGAAATCAGTTAATGGCCTGACGTTTCGACCCTAGCAGAGTCTTTCTCGAAGGCTCTTAGAGAAAGACTCTGCTAGGGTCGAAACGTCAGGCCATTATTATTATTATTTGTTTTGCATTTATACCCTCTGTCCATTTGGTTGGTAAGTTGTCTGGGGTCGATTTCACAAAGAGTTAGGACTAGTCCTAACATAGGACTAGTCCTAGGAGATATACAAATTGCATGGATAGTCCTAAGTTAGGACGAGTAACTGGTCCTAACTAGAGATAAGACTAGTCCCAACTCTTTGTGAAATCCACCCCTTCAACAGCTAATTTATTTTATCTGTTTCTTTCTTCCGTTAAAAACGTGAACTCAATTTCAATGAGGATACCTCCCAATGGTTCGCTGTATTTGTTGATTGGAAAATGAAAACTAGACTAAAATAATATGGGATTTTAGGCATTGCATGGGGAGGTATTAATATTGGTTTTGGTTAGCGGTTACACCATGTGTGTATCTGTTAATGCCAAGTTGATTTTATTCTCTTTTCTAAAGAACAAAATATACCTGGCAAGTATACACATGGTATTACCGCGAACCCAATATACTAGAAGAGCAACGAATATTATTTCAAAATTTGACAGTTTCAAGTCTTCAGAAAACGATTGTTTTAGAGCCCATTACGAAAATATATCTTTACCGCTATTAAAGGGGTTGGTGCTTTTTGCATGACAAAAAAAAATGTCCACAGATTAACACTTAACTTAGACACAGTTTGAAGAAAATATTACTTGCTGAGGTGCTGTAGTTATTGAGAAATTAGTGAAACAATGTCATGAAAATAATGTTCGTTCCAATGATCATGAGACGAAAATTATTTTAGCATGTCAAGACGTATTTTAATGACATTGTTGTACTCATTTCTCAAAAACTACAGCACCTCAGCAACTAATATTTCAAGGTACGCTTTCTACTATCAATATCTTCAAACGGTGTAAGTTTAATGTAAATCTGTGGACATTGTGTTTTGTGATACAAAAAGTACCCAAATCCTTTAAGGTATGAACTTCAAGAAAGATTTGGGCAACAAATTATTTCAAAGTTACCATGCATTCTGTTGTTGACTTTCTCCGTTCTGCCTGGCCTCCACCGATGCACATCGCAACAGCTCTGGCTTTAGTCGTCACTGCACACGACTGCTAAAAAGAGGAAGAATAAATAAACACACATGACCATTAATTACTCTGCATTGATTGTTGCAAGACGAGCTGAATATAGTTTTAAATTCTAAATAAAACAAATTGTTTATGCTGGTTACCATCGCGGTAGGTGACCATTTAATGACCAAACAGTTTTTCTGAAAGCATAATCCACATGTCTTTATGCTTTTCGAGAAAAATATCTGGAAAGGTTAGCATTAATTGTCACGTCAATTCAAACTGTGTACCAATTGTCACGGTGAACCAAGAGTTATCAGCAACCCCCCAATACAACATGGATTTAAAGACCATTCAGGTTATTTTCCTTTCAAACTTACCCAGATACTTTACCGGTTTATCAACCAGGGCCCAATTTCATAAAGTTGTTTAGCAGACAATTCTACTTGAATTTCTTTGCTAAGCAAAAAATGAGTGGATCACCAAATGCAAACATAATGGAACTTTAGCTATCAGCAAGCTGGTACCCAGTTTTTGCCAATGACAGATTTTTCTGTGCTGAGAACCTGTTGTGCTTAAAGGCTCTATGAAATTGGACCCAAATATTTGCTGCTAACACCTGACCTTGTTGACCTCGCTGACCTTGGGTCACACGTCAGAGACATCGAAGAAAGAATATGTCATAGCCCAATATTATTTCATAAAGCCTGTAAGCACAAACATTTGCTTAACATGAAATTCATTCCTTAATAAAAACAGAATTACCAACCAAATTTCCACGTGATTTGCAGGATAAGCAAACAACAGCTGAATGCCAGTAACAAGCAATATTCAACAAAATAAAAATTTGGTTGGTAATCTTGTTTTTATCAAGGAAGAAATTTCATGCTAAGCAAATTTTTGGGCTTACAGGCTTTATGAAATTTTGGCCCTTGTCCTGCCTCCATTGCCATGAACTTGCTGGTTGGTCACCTTGGCTCAAGATGTCGATGATTAGACTTGTTCATCATGTTCAGAAGAAGACACAATCTGCATCATTAAAAGAAAACTTAATTCTAAAAAGGTTAGCATTTTGAGCTAAAGTGAGGTCTACCACAAGTTTACCCTAACACGTTACCAAACTAGGATTATCGTCGGTATCCATGACAATTTATGTGGAAAAAAAAGAAATAAAAATGTTATAAAGGGAAGAGTTCCAGATACTTAGACCTGACTTTGTCCTTGACATCTGCCGACCTCGGGTCATTGATCAAGGACATCGATAGAAGACTCGTCATCGTCTGCTCAAGTCCGTACTTGCATCTTGGATGAGCCTGCTTGAAGGGGTGGAAGGTTTGTGTTATCTCTAGTCCAACACTGTCTTACTGTCTAGGCCAACACTATCTTACTGTCTAGGCCAACACAGTAGGCCAACACTGTCTTACTGTCTAGGCCAACACAGTAGGCCAACACTGTCTTACTGTCTAGGCCAACACAGTAGGCCAACACTGTCTTACTGTCTAGGCCAACACAGTAGGCCAACACTGTCTTACTGTCTAGGTCAACACTGTCTTACTGTCTAGGCCAACACTGTCTTACTGTCTAGGCCAACACTGTCTTACTGTCTAGGCCAACACTGTCTTACTGTCTAGGCCAACACTGTCTTACTGTCTAGGCCAACACTGTCTTACTGTCTAGGCAAACACTGTCTTACTGTCTAGGCAAACACTGTCTTACTGTCTAGGCCAACACTATCTTACTGTCTAGGCAAACACTATCTTACTGTCTAGGCCAACACTGTCTTACTTTCTAGGCCAAAACCAGTCTAGGTCTACCTGATATTCTTAATTAATATTTTAATCTGTCTGTGTATTGTTATACAATTTTAGTGTTTTTGTCTGTACTGTTAAATCAATGCCAGTTTTAATTTCCTCAGTGTGGGATAATAAAGTTCTTATCGTATCTTATCCTATCTTATCTTATCTTACTGTCTAGGCCAACACTGTCTAGGCCAACACTGTCTTACTGTCTAGGCCAAATTTGTCTAGGTCTACCTGATATTCTTAATTAATATTTTTATCTGTTTGTGTGTTGTTATACAATTTTTAGTGTTTTTGTCTGAACTGTTAAATCAATGCCAGTTTTAATTTCCCCAATGTGGGATAATAAAGTTCTTATCTTATCTTATCTTATCTTATTTTACTGTCTAGGCCAACACTGTCTTACTACTGTCTAGGCCAACACTGTCTTACTGTCTAGGCCAACACTATCTTACTGTCTAAGCCAAAACCAGTCTAGGTCTTCCTGATATTCTTAATTAATATTTTAATCTGTCTGTGTATTGTTAAACAGTTTTTAATGTTTTTGTCTCTACTGTTAAATCAATGCCCGTTTTAATTTACCCAGTGTGGGATAATAAAGTTCTTATCGTATCTTATCTTATCTCATCTTATTTTACTGTCTAGGCCAACACTGTCTTACTGTCTAGGCCAACACTGTCTTACTGTCTAGGCCAACACTGTCTTACTGTCTAAGCCAAAACCAGTGTAGGTCTACCTGATATTCTAAATTAATATTTGTATCTGTCTGTGAAATGTTATACAATTTTTAATATTTTTGTCTATACTGTTAAATCAAGGCCAGTTTTAATTTTCCCAGTGTGGGATAATAAAGTTCTTATCACATCTTATCTTATCTTATCTTACTGTCTAGGCCAACACTGTCTTACTGTATATGCCAAAACCGTCTTACTACTGTCTAGGCCAACACTGTTTTACTGTCTAGGCCAACACTGTCTTACTGTCTAGGCCAGGACTGTCTTACTGTCTAGGCCAACACTGTCTTACTGTCTAGGCCTATACTATATTAACACCCATACATTCCTAGACATGGCTGGTGTCCTCTTTCTTATGGCTGATCTCTCTGCTTCCTCAAGGAGAAGATACACTCATATTATTTCTCCCGCTTGCCCCCTTGTTCTTCTTTTTTTCTTCTTCTTTTTTTCTTGTTTTCTTCTTTTTTTTCATTTAGAATAACCAAAACAGATTTGCAGATTGCAAAACTGCATGTTTGCTACATTATTTGTTTGTTTACAGTTTATAATTTTATCTTAAAAAAATGCTGGATGTTGTCTTTCGAGTAAAAATGTAAGGGACTCGGTGTCAACAATCTAGAATTTGATGTAATGCCGAAACGAGTATGTAAATACTAATTTAGCAAGTCTAAATTATCTATTTACAACTCGATAATCAAACATTGATCATCAAATGCAGATTTCTTTTGGTTCAAGGATTTTTTTTCTTTTCTTTGTTTACATTCAGTTGTCTTCTATGTAGAATTGTAAGGGACTTGATGTCAGCATTCAGAATCTGATGTAATACTGAAACAAATATGGAAATAATAATTTAGCAAGTCTAAATTATTTATTTACAACTCTTCAATCAAACATTGATCATCAAATGAATGCCTAATGCAGACTGGTTAGAAATATTTTTAAAGTATTTTTTATGGGTTTACTTCATTAGTACAGGAGTCTTAAAAGTACAAAGTGCATTACGCATAATCAATTTTGTTGGAAGGAATTTTTTTTTAATTAATGAATCCAAACATTTTATTTTATTTACTAAACTTTTTAAAATGAAAAAAAAATAATATATATATATATGGTATTTGGAACTTATAAGTTATAAAAATTATGCTATAATTTTAAACAATTATGACAATTAATCTTTAAATGACAACTGGCGACTTAAAGTTACAACCCTGACAGAAATTTCCAACAAGACTAGTCTTCTAACTACAAAGCATCATTGGCTTCGACCAATATGCAGATCAAAAGAAAGTGCCAAAGACAGGGCGACATCACTTTGAAAGTATTTTAGGGACAACATCAACAAGTTTCTGGAACATCTTGTAGTGGGCATGGGAGTTACAACAGGGGTGGGACTCTGCAAGAAAACGGGTTAGATCTCCTTCTACCTTTTGCAGTCTTCTCCACATTTCTCTGTCTTGTCTCCTTTTAAGACAAACTTGGGGTATCCGACCGCCTTTTATTTCGTTTGGTCAATATTTACAACTTACTTTGATTGTTAGAGAGGTTCGTTTTTGTTACACAATTTTTTTTGTAAGATTTTTTTCTTCTTCTTGGAACAAAGTAGTTTTTAAGAATTGAATTTTGTTTTTTTTGGGGGGGGTAAAAAAAGCATTTGCTTGAAAAACTTTGACAGAAAAGTTACGTTATTTAATTGCTTGAAAGGTCAACAAAGTTGAAACAAAGGATTGGGATTTTTCTTTTTGTTTTTTTCGCAAGTTTTTTAAAGGATTTTAACTGAAAAGTGGCAGGCCGGATACAGCAATTTGCCCCTACCTTGGTCCATTGGTGACTTCCACAGATAACAAACACAATCCATAGACTACCTCGTGCGGGAGCTGTTCACCAGCTGGTCACCGCCTGCTTGCATACCCCCAACGCCTCAGAAGTCGCTGGTTCCCTCGTCTAGGCCCACATCAGGTAGTCAACAGAAGGTTGTTGTTTTTGGAACACCTAAAAGAACAGGTAAATAAAGTTGAAAAGGTAAATAAACTATTTCATCACTTAAAAGGTAACATTTGGTCCCTCGAAAAAACATTTGATCCTATTAGATGCATCGGGGATAAAGAAAATTCATTTTTTTTTTTTTACCCTTACTTTGTGTGTATGCACTGTATACTCGGTACTTTCCCGATTATTTTGAGTATGCAGTGTCAACACACAATGTTGATGGGTAAAAAACAGAATAACACTATTCTTAATCCCCAATGCAAACTTAACATCTATTTAATCGTTGCAGTGCCCGCTGCTAAAACATAGAATTCGCACTGCCTCTCTCAATAAAGTTTTATATATTTTGAAAATTCAACTGGCATATCAAAAGAATTTTGCTTTCGAATAAAACAACTAAATTATTCCTGGCTTAGTAAATTAAAGTATCGGGAGAAAATGTGATGTCATGATGATGCATCAATTTGTCGGAAAACATTAAATAAAATGTATTTTTTCAAACAAACAAAATAATCTTCAACAGTTTTTAAAAAATTACGCAGTTGTGACCCCAATTTGACGCCGTCTTCAGAATGAAACCGGAAGTTGAAGTGAAACAAAAGTCATCAGCTTCATAAGGAATGGATGAAATATTTTGTTCAACGTTTATATCAACAAAAAAGATAGGAAAAAAAAGTTTGGAAAAACTTATACACAAAATAAAAAAGGTACGGGCCGACTTGGATACGAGTTAACTTGGGTACGTTTTAACTAGAGTACGAGTTGACCCGGGTACGAGTGACCGGTTTCCGAATCCGTTAAAAACAAAAAACCAACACAGGTTGAATACCTTGCGTAAATGTGTTTAATAGCTAATGATTATGTTCCTTTTTTCAACGATACACAATAAATTTTGCTTCAGTACATCTTGATGGGCCTTGTTTTTATTTATTTTTCCGGAGTTAAAAACTCTTGAACGTTGGTTACCAAAACGGAAAGATTTCTGTATCATGCCACCGCATTTCCACTCATCCTTACCAAAATTATATCTAATTTGAGTAAACAAGATATTAATTAATTTCATAACAAATGAAAAAGTGGTAGCAGGTTACGGAAACGTTACCTAACAAATGTGTATTGTTATCTCATCATTTTTTTTTACCTGTGCCTTTTTAGGGGTTCCGTATAGTTGACCATCGCCGTCTCTCGCCGTTGAAAGCTCTTGGAGAAAACAACCCCTTAACACCAATGCTATACAGTTCAAGTTCATGGGGTGTAAATAAGGGAAGCAGTTTCTCTGTCTATATTTTTTCAAACATTTCCCAAGCAGTTGAAAGAAAAATTGCTGGAAAATGTGCTGTGCTCGACATCAAGTTAGCCTTGCTTTCAGTCATGAAGCTTTGACTGCAGTCATACATTAATTCACCGGAGTTCTCTCTTCCTCAGCCCCGTGTGCTCAACTCCGAAGTCGCCCACATAGGCCTACTAAAGAAAAGCTCAAACAGTAAACTTTGTTTTGAATTGTTTTCTGCAGTAAAAGATACTTCTTTCTGAACATGAAAGCAAGTATAAAATTTAGCCAGTTTTGTGCATCAACAGAGCGGAGTCCAAACCCCGTCCAGAGAAGCGCTGTGTCCAGCCCGTCGTGGTCCATGGTTCAGTCGTAGTCCAGAGAGCTGAGGGCCATGCGGTCTTTATTCACTCAAGCGTGGCCCTTTGAAAACCGTGCACTAACCCCTGATTTACATAAGGGGCTCTTAGTGTAAAATCACAAAATGGCTGCGATTGAATCGCAGATAATACAATAGTGATGTCAACGCTAGGCTACATTGTTCCTGTACTCTGTATGCAAATCATTCTACTTCAAGAATGTAACCGTTATTTCCTAGGCTTTTGTCCTGCCTATTGTCACTGGCCCCTATGCTGTAATGTAGAAAACGAGCTATTCCAAGAGATGATCCTACACTGCTTCTTTGTGGAATTCTTGCGTTAATATAATGTGTAACCGAAGTCTTATATAAATCGCATGCGTATCTAAAACAACAAGGTCATCATGGCGCTTATATGAACATTTTTTTTCAAAGAAAAGGGAAGGTTTTATTGAAGTTTGAACTCTGAGACCCCTATGTACCACCATTTGAGGGTTTACAAGGTGATACGGCACATTCAACAGCCACTGCCAGCCGCTATGTTTTCTTCATCCATTTTAAAGATGCTATGTCAGATTTTTGGCCGATTTAACCCACCATTTTTGATTTAAAAGTCAATAGGTATTTTGATGGGGGTCGAGAAAGTTACAAGCTTTCATTTGAGCCATTGCTCGAAAAAGTCCGCCAATTATTAGTAGCAGTGAAATAAAGTGCTCAAAATTAGTTTTTGTCGGGATCCCGACAATATATCGCGTGACCAATTCTTATGTGTTTTATAGAAACGTAAAAAAAAAAATCATGGTTCCTGACCATTAAAAGTTAAAGGCAACTGGAAATAGGATTATTTTTTTTTTTAAACATAAGAGCATATGTTTATTAACAATAAAACAATTTTTTGAGTAATTGTTTGTCACGGTTTATATGTTAAAAAATTAATTAAGTGCTTTGGGGGTTGACTCCGCCTAACCCTTTTGTGACGTAGGAAAAGGAAGACTTTGCCTCGATCAAACATAGACCCCCCTCGATGCGTAGATAAACACACGTGCAAAAGTACATGTAATTCTAAGACGTGAGTTTGTACGCTGCGAAAAAGGTTTTTTTCTGGCATTTTTCCGGCAATGCCGACCAGGTGTATTGCTGCTGGATGCAGCAAAACAACTAAAGATGGGGTCAGTCTTCATCTGTTTCCTGCAGATCCAAAGTATAGGCGGTTGTGGGCTGCGAAAGTCAGATTAACTAGAGCAAAGTGGTCCGCTCCGACGTCTTTTTCAGCGCTATGCAGCGAACACTTTGAGCCGTCGTGCTTCGAATCCGGGATACAACACTCATTTGACATGACGAGAAGAGACATTCTTAAACACGACGCTGTCCAATTTTTTCCATGAACAATTTTTCCAGCTAGTGGGAAGTCGAAGAAGGTATCTGAAAGACGTGACGAACCCAGAGGAGCATTTGCTAAACGTGAAAAAATTCGGGTAAAGTTGAACTTTGAGGGTATGTTTTTAGCTTTTGCCAAGTGACACGATTTTTTGTTGGTACCACCGCATGTGATTCACCGTGCGTGCAGGTCCTATGTGACCGTCCGCACATTATATACAGCAGCCATAGTTCGTGCGTGCAGTCTGCTCCTTGGCCGTATTTCTATAATAATACGTAGGCAGACCCACATCTTACAACCCATTTGGTCACTAAAAAGTCGCATAGTTAAATAAAAATAGCAGCAATAGTTTTGTAAAAACCACTAGGCGTTCAACATGTTCAAGTTTCAATGTACGTATGTGTGTAAAATCGTGTCTAAATTTGTTTTGATGTGCCATGTTCCCAGACGTAATGTACGGGGGCCTGACTACAAATTTTCTCTTCAAATATCGCGCCTTGAATTACGTCACGAACAGCGCCCTCTCGGGTCGGGGCCTACTCGTAAATTTGTAAATACAATCAAAACTAATATTTTTAAACCTTAGTTAACTTTTTATTCACATTCCTCTCATAAAAACACATATTTTAGTGACAAAAGCTTTATTTAAAAAAAAATACCACTTCCAGGTGACTTTAGACTTGTTTCGTTAGAGCGGGTGATAATCTTTGAAATACCATTCACTCAAAAAAATCTATTTTTTAATGTTTGGGGCCAAAAATCTGACATAGCATCTCTAAGATTATGGCATTCAATTTCCCGGATGTTTTTGTAAGTTTTTTTTGTAGAGATTGTATGGAATAAGTTGCACTTACTTTGTTTGAATAAAATAATTGAAAAACAGTGACTGCAAAGAGAGAAATTGTTTATAAGGGAAGATACAGACATTGGTGGCGCACTGTTAACCATGTCCATCGCGGCCGGGTGCACCACACAAACTCCCATAATAAACCAATAGGGCCCACTGAATGTTTAATATTACAGATTTCTTTAAACAATTTGAGGTCAGAGCTATGGTATAGGCCTATACACTCAGAAAAAGAATGGTAAAAAAAAGTTATGTTAAATGTGTTAAGTCAAAAAAATACTTAACATAAGTAAAAATTAATGAAAAATTTTAACAAGATGTTTGTGTAAATAAAAAACTACTCAAATAGTTAGTAAAACTAATAGTTTACATAACTTAGCAACTTTAAACACATATTATGCAAATTTTACTGAACTGGTTGTAAAAGTTTACATGGTGTTTAGTAAACCACGATATTTTACTCAAGTATTGTGCAAAATACGCAGCGTGTGACTTGTCTGCTGGGGTCGCGCTCTGCAGTTCCACAGTGTAACCACACACAACGTAACGAAATGGATCTCATGAAGGAAAAACTTCTTGAGTGAAACTTCCCTCATTTAGTTGAGACGTTTGACGGTAAGTACTATAACAGATTTCTGTGTTGATGTTATTATCTGTAGTGATAGACTATAAACGACTCGTTAGCACAGATAAAGGGACAGTTGAACGTCATATTTTGACTGACAAAACTTTTGAACAGTGACTTGAATATCACAAATACATACGTAGGTCTGATCAATGGTCCCCGTATTGTGCACACAATACACGTACAACATGCATCGTTGGAGACCATTGTACACAGTCATGTACATCGCCACTGTGTTAAAGCTTCACCACTGCATACAGCCACGGTGCATCAGGCCAATGATTGGGCTAACTTTAATCTCTCATTTGTTCAGAAGAACAATCAAATAACTTTTCAACATTTTGTCTTTACAAGACACTGACAAATGATACAATTGACTTAAAATGCAAATTCTGGGAGAGGGGAATCGCACAAACACATCTACCCTTTGTTTATTTTAACCTGTTAAAGGAATTGTTCAAGAAATCTCACCCCCCCCCCCCCCACACAAAAAAAAAAGGAAGAAAGAAAAAGAACAAAAAGAAAATCAAAGTTTTCAGGTAGCCTACTGTTATGTGGGATTGCATATATAGCACCAAAATTATCTCTCCTCCTGGGATCCTATCACCTTATTCCAGAACTGCAAGTCTCCATCATTGAACCTTTTGTTGATTTGTTTATTTTTTAAGCCCCTATGTATTTGTTTATTTATTTTATTTTATTTTATTTCAATTTTTATTTGTACTTTTTTAAATTTATGTGCATGTACATCATGTACAAATTGTATTGCACATACATTGCAGTACTGGAACATTGTCTCTATTGATCTATAAGTGTTGTAATATGATAATTAAACCACTATTGATAAAAAATAATGATTTAATCTGACATTGTGTGTACCCCATCCTTAAGACAATCAGATTAAATCATTATTTTACAGCAAAATTGGTTTAATTGTAATATTACAATACTTTAAGTTCATTACAGACAATATACACGTGTCATACAATTTGTACTGCACCCCCATTGAAATTTAACCTATTGTGTTTAATATTATTCCCCTTTATGCAGGAAAACACAAGTTTGGACCAGTATTTGAAAGACATCAACAGGGACACCAGATCGCAACCATGCTGATACTAGGTGGGTCTGCACTGGCTCCACAGCAAGTGTTCGTAATTTTTGAGCAAATGCATTTGAACAGTCATCCCTTGTGAAAGCACTGGATGTGTGTTTCAAAACACATTTTGTCTACGACTTGAGCTACCAGGAGAAGTGTTCTGGCGTTTGGGAGTTCATTGAATTGATTGTGTTTGAACTCAAAGGCGGTGTGAAGAGCAGCACTATTCGAGAGTTCAGGGCTTACTGTTCATCTCATGATGCATCTGATTAATGTTGACCATTCCATAAGCATTGTAGTTAAAGAAGTTCTTGCACAAAATGTTTGCAAATACGTATCAAAATCATAAGAGATGTGATAGTTGTGATAGTTTGGATTTATGGAACAACCTTACAGTTTAAATAGGAACTCAAAGGTCAAATTCAAATTTGTATTCAACACCCTTCCAGTTTTGTCAAATTTGTCAAAATGTCAAATTCAACGCCGTTTTGATTGCTTAGCGACAATTAGGATAAACCAATAATTCCCCATACAAATTGTTCAAACCCAAAATTGAATTTGACCTTGGAGTTCTTCTTTAAGCTGTGTTAGCCTGGAAGTATTTATTCTGACCTTGCCAATTAATGTAATTTGACCATTCCAGAAGCATTGTAGTTAAAGAAGTTCTTGCACAAATTGTTTGCAATAAAGTATCAAAATCATCAGAGATGTGATAGTTGTGATAGTTTTTGATTTATGGAACAACCTTACAGTTTAAGCTGTGTTAGCCTGGAAGTATTTATTCTGACCTTGCCAATTAGGTAGATTTTTTGTAATTTTTTAAATTCACTGAAATTGTTGACTGATTATGAAACATACAGAACACCCCATTTTGCACATGTGATGTTTTGGATTGTTAATGTTATTACCATTAAATTTTTATTAAAAAATTGAAATTCGAAATTGAAATTCATGTTGTAGTCGCCAAGTCTCAGTATTTATGATGTGTCCATTTATTACAGCCCTAAACTCCATGAAATAACACTTTGCTAGTATTCAACACAAGCATTGTGTATATTATTACCAGTTTTAAAGGCACACAGTTTACATTAAAAATCGGTAAAATCTATACTTCAAAATAAGGTAATTATTTTACATGAGTGGATTTATACCCAGCATTTCAGTAAAAACAATACCCAATATTGATGTAAAGTTTTACACAACTATTTACATTGTAAAGCGGTAAAGTCTTACGTCACAATTAAGTAATATTTTACATGAGTGGGTTTACCCAACAATTCAGTAAAGAAAACTACCCAATATTTAAGTAAACTTTTACACAGCTATTAAGCAAGATATTGCCCAACGCCTGTTGGGTAAAGTTTTACCTAATAGTTATGGTGTTCGCCCACTACATCTAAAACAGGTAATATTTTACACAAGTTGTGTAATCTTTTCTCTGTGTGTAAAAGACTCTGGACACCTTCGGTAATTGACAAAGACCAGGCTTCTCACTTGGTGTGTCTCAACATTTACATACAATAAAACATGTGAAATTTGAGCTCAATAGTCGTCGAAGTTGCGAGATGATAATGAAAGAAAAAGCACCCTTGTCACACGAAGTTGTGTTCGTTGAAATTTACTTCTTTTTCAAAAAATACGTTACTTCAGAAGGAGCCGTTTCTCACAAAGTTTTATTCTATCAACCTCTCCCCTTCACTCGTTACTCAGTATAGGTTTTATGCTAATAATTATCTTGGGTAATTACCAATAGTGTCCACTGCCTTTAAGAAGTGGTTCACATTAGGAGCCATTTAAAATAGTCAGATGTTTTTTGAATAGAATTGTCTTTATTCATCAAAAAATGAACATAAACATTCGGAACGGAAGAATAAAAATACCCAGCTGGCCAAACTCGTGGGTGTCATTCCAGATTAATTTTACTTCAAACCAAAATGGTGTTTGTTTAAATGCTCTTTACACCATTGGTAAAGGTATACAAAAACAGTCTTCTCGCTTGGTGTATCTCAACAAACCTGTGAAAATTTGGACTCAATTGATCGTCGAAGTTGCGAGAGAATAATGGAAGAAAAAACACCAATGTCGCACAAGGTGTGTGCTTTTAGATCCTTAAATTCGAGTCGAGACCTAAAAGGTGTTGACGCTAACATTCCTCGTATGTTACAGACCCATTTCTTATGAGTAGGCCCTAAAAAATAATGAAGTTATGTCTCACATTTCGCCATGGGAAAGTAATAAACAATAATTGTTGCACCAATTTAACGAGAGGATATATAGTGACTTGTTACTATGCCAATGTTCACAATGACTCTGCCCATTAGATAATAAATACATTACAAACTCGAACTGACCTGTTTTAAATGAGCGGCCGCACACCTGCACAGCTATTTTTCAAGGACAACAAATTGCGCGCCTTTTAGTATACATTAACTATAGTTGACAACAAATAATAAGCAGAGGATACCGGGGCCCAATTTCATGGCTCTGCTTACCGTTAGCACAGAATCGGCGCTTACGGAAGCAGGGAATTCTGTGCTTACGGCAAGCGTATTTCACGGGTTAGCGGCGAATTTTGGCTTCTGCGCGTGCGTACCCCCACGTTACTAGGCATTCTACGCTAACAAAGGGTAGCAAAGAAATTCGGCGCTTGCACATAAGCGGGGAATCGTGATCGTAAGCGCAAAATTTGGCGGTAAGCAGAGTCATAAAATTTGGGCCCCGTTTCTCGGCAAGCGCGTTTGCTCTACACGTGACATTATTTTCCTATTTAACGACGGTTGCATTACCCAGATGTGCAATCACCGTATATAGACAAAACAACCGCGGTGAGTTTCATAAGGAGCATTTACAAGGATACATCGAGCTGTTCAGATACGAGTCCATTGATGTGCGCCGTGAGCGACGAGTGCTCTCCATCATCAAGGGTGAATCGGTGCGAGTGACGGGAGGTGTACTTCGAGGTGATTGCCGACTAGCCAGACAAACTGTATTGATCCATGGCCACGTTTTCGCGCTAATATTCATCCTTTGCGGATTCTACCGGTTGAATTCAACCCTTAGTAGGCCTACATTTAGAGCTGAGGCTTTGACTGATGCATGTCTTTAAGGCTTAATGGTAATCAAGACACACTCATCATGGACCGATACCTGGAACTTGATGTTTTACCAGCGACCGTGTTCTGAAAATAACATAGCGGCTAGTTTAAGATCAAGCATCACCGTTGGGAGTAGACTTGGAGTTTTTTTAAAGCATTATGCCTGGAATTTTTTTAATCTGATCAGCTTGGATCATTTCTGGTTCCACAACTAGATCAAACGTGATTATTATCAAGAGAGATTCATTACATACGAACAGCGGAAGCAAGCCCGAAACTCATGCCACGGCGGGCACGGAACCAGACGTTTAAACACGCACGTGGAGGAAAACGACGAAGGAATTAAATACATAGCGTGAAAATAGACGACTTTCGTCAGCCTGACTTTACGGAACGACGTGAGCCGGCGGAGCAGAGGTTTGCTCTTAATAGAAAAACCATTACATGGAGTAGTAGCAAATAATCCGGTGTGGGATTAAAATATACAAGATTTTGATTCAATAACGTGTGTTGTTCCAGATCTAATGTCAATATTATTCAACCTTGGAGAGGGAAAACTGTAAAAAACGAAATTTGATTTGAAAGGGATTCGAACCCTCGACACCCTCGCCTTTAAAAAAAAACAATTGTTCTGGATTTTTGGTCGTGGAGTGTCCTTTTCAAATACTGGAGGCACCAAGCTAACGCATGATGTGTGAAATTCTCGTGTCCCACAGTGACGTATAAATCTCATTCTTCAATCGATCGACATGTAATTTCGAGTGAAGGGATAAGCAATCCGTGAGAAGAAAAAAAGTCAAGCAAACCTCTTCTTCACAGATTCCAGATCTTCAATGTGTGAACACCAGATGCTTGCATGGAGTTATATCACGCCGTTTTACACGCCAGTTTTACCAGCAAAGCGTAAAACGTTGATCAATCGGGCGTGCCCGGAATCGGCCCAGGGTGAGACGACCATTGATGCTTAAAGGGTTATCGGCTTGTGACAACGTCCTGATATAAAAAAAGTCTCCTGCAGCTGAACCTATCGTTGAGGTGAGAGGAAAAGGGCAAAGTGACCTGTGTGTATAATTCGCGATAATCATCAGATCGATTGAGTATTTCCCTTGTTTACTTGTATATCAGACTCAGGGATTCGCAGACAGAGCTCATTTTGATGTTGAATTTGCTTGAGTGATGCTGCTTCTAAAGGGTGCATTGGAGATGATTATATTTTTTGTCGTTTAAGGCTCCGTTCTTACGGGGGACTTTGATTGAAAGCTTCACTGCTATTATACAGTAAGTGCTCTTTTGACTTCTTTCTGGTAATGAAATTATATTCTATTCCTGAAAAGTAGCCTTGCACTGTGACCATTAAGATAGATAGGATGTTGAAGAAATAATATTTTAGGGAGGAAACCTTAGGTAGGCACAATCCACGCAAGAATGGCCCCTTGCATGGCTCTGCTTACCGCAAGTCTGACGCAACATAACATTTGACGAATCATAAAACGAAATCGAATGACCCTTTTTAGTAGTGTTCGATTTCGCGCGAAATAGAATAGCTTGGCGGTTAAATTGGCTGATCATTTGGCGAAATTGACCGAGAAAAACTATAGCGGAAGCCTTGAACAAGAGCCATTTAATCTTCCTGCTGGGGCACTTATCCCTTTTGAGTTTGAAATAATATGTTATCACTTATAGGCACAGCAACCGATTTCACGAGTTAGGACGAGTAACCCGTCCTAACTTAGGATGGGTTCAACGCGTCCCAACGTCTTCGGACACAGAAATTAACTCGTCCTAAGTCTTAAGATCAATCCTAAGTTAGAAAGAGTTTGGTGAAATCGACGGCTGGACGCTTTTGGTAATAATTGTCAAAGACCAGTATTATCACTTGGTGTATCCCGACATTATGCATAACATAACCAACTGTGCAAATTTTGCTCAATTTGGTCATCGAATTAGCAAGAGATTAATGAAAGATGAACACCCTTGTTGCATTAATACTGTGTGTGCTTTCAGATAAATAATAAAAGGCTTCAGTTGAAGTGTTTTATTATTTGGGTGAGAAATTTGCTCTCTCTCGAAATAATTAGGCGTTACTTCAGAGAGAGCCGTTTCTCACAACGTGTTTACTATCGATAGCTTTCCATTGCTCGTTACAAGTTTTATGCTAACAATTATTTTGAGTAACTACGAGTAGTGTCAAAGACGAGATTTGTACGACATAGTCATCCTCCGATGTCACCAAAAAAAAAGATCCATACTCCCCACAGAAAATAATAGAAAAGGGAAACCAAACTTAAAGGCAGTGGACACTATTGGTAATTACTCAAACTAATTATTAGCATAAAACCTTTCTTGGTAACGAGTAACGGGGAGAGGTTGATGGTATAAAACATTGTGAGAAACAACTCACTCTGGAGTGACGTAACTTCGAGAAAGAGGTAATTTTTCACGAATTTGATTTCGAGACCTCAGATTTAAAATTTGAGGTCTAGAATTCAACCATCTACTAATTGCACACAACTTTGCGTGACAAGTGTGTGTTTGAGCTCAAATTTTCACCGGTTTGTTATTTTGTGCATATGTTGAGATTCACCATGTGAGAAGACTGGTCTTTGACAATTACCAATAGTGTCCAGTGTCTTTAAAGTTGTCACTGCACATTGTGTTTTAATTTTAAAAGACCAAGAGACTTCTAACTACTCTGTGAGTATTTCTTACTATTTAGCACTCAACGTTGACTGCTAAAGGCCTTTCTATTGTTATTAAATAAGCAAAGCTGTTTGGAATGGACGGCCGAATGAAACACTCAATCGTTGTACATTAATCGTTTTAATTTACCAATTAATTCAACGATTACAGAAAACTTAAAACTAAATCAGATACATCCAATATGATTGGTTGGTTTGTTTCCAACAAATTTAACACTATTTGTTTTATGTTATGTAACGTATGTATCAAACAGTATATCTGGGTTAGTTTTGTTTTTGGGTGTTTTTTTTTTTTGCATTTATGGCTTTCCATGGTTGTCCATACCTTTGTTGGCAAAAAAAAGGTATGAATATTACCAAACTAAACTGCTCACAAAAAGTAAGGAAACTTTTTTGAATCCAGTATATTTGTTACTATTTATTACTCGCTTTGTATATGGTATATATCATTGCAAAGCTGAACTGTTCCTCTTTAAAATGATACCACAATTGCAATGATTACATGTTGCTGAACTTGACCACGTTAATGAGAATGAGACAAAGTCACAAATCAAATGTGCAAAAATTAGCAATGTTGTGTTACCGTGTGAACAATCAAATTGACACTGTAATTCAAACAAGCAAGACAACTTACTGATCTTAATCCACTTTATTGAGACAAGAAGTTTGGTATAGAGCAAGACAACTTACTGATCTTAATACACTTTATTCATACAAGAAGTTCGTAACGAGTGGATGATCCGAAGGCGTTGATGACAGCCTGGCATCTTCTTCTCATGCTGCACAAAAGTCTTGTGATGCGCTGATGATGAGGGATGGCGTTCCATTCTTCATTAAGGAACCTTGGTTAGGTCAGCCACAGTTGATGTGTTGGTGGTTCTGGCGCGGACAGCGAGGCCAAGCTGGTCCTACAGATGTTCCATGGGATTCAGGTCTGGACTGTTAGCGGGCCAATCCATCCGGTGCACCCAACATTGTTCAGGTACCAGTCGGGCTCGATGGGGGTGAGCGTTGTCATCTTGAAAGATGGCATTTTGGTCCAAGAGTCTGCAAGTATGGGACTGCAATCGGCTGTAGAATATCGTCTTGCAAATACCCATCAAACAAGGTGTTTTTCAAGAGATAAGGGTTAACTGTGTCTGATGAGCTCACTATTGCAAATCTTTGTGTAAACCATTAATGGTTCTGAAAAGCTTGATCGGTTCGATTATTGAGCATCACCTATTGACCATTAGCACAGACAACGGTAATTTTGGCACATTTGATTTGTGACTTTGCCTCATTGTTATTCGTGTAGCCAAGTTCAGCAACATGTAATCATTGCAAATGTGGTATCATTTAAAAGAGGAACAGTTCAGCTTTGCATTGATATATACCATATACAAAGAGAGTAATAAATAGTAACAAATATACTGGATTCAAAAAAGTTTCCTTACTTTTTGTGAGCAGTTTATGTCATTTGAATTGGCCAATGGTTAACCAATGACCGAAACAGATATGGGTTACAGCCGCGAAAACGCACCATAGAACTATTAAATCTCGGTGCGATGGACCCATTGCTTTGCATATGTCTTTAAATCAATGCTAGTCCACCTGTACAATGACGTTGCAATAATAAAATGGTATATTGCAGGTTTGGGTTTTCTACCAATAACTATTTCGGTTGAATTTAGACATAAATTACTTGCCAATGACCCTAACAGCGATTGGTTATGATGGTATCGGTGGGATGGACTCTTATTTCTTTACGGGTGCCGTTAATCAATGTCGGGCCACCTGCAAACTCAATGGAGTCGATTAAGAGCGAAGCAAAAAGGCGTAACCTCAAGGGCAGGAACCCGGTGACTTTTAGGCATGGCTGCTTTATGATTGATTCTAACTTAGACTGTTTGGTTTTTCTGTTAGTCTGTTTGTTTTTCTTTGAAAGAAAAGGTCGTTATATGTGACTGTTGTCCCTGACTTATTTTTTTAAGTAATCGCGAACACTTCATGAACAATTACGGCTTTGGAAGCTGGATGAGTTTACGTTGCTTGAAATGAAAATAGTAATGTTATATTGTTGTTTATATCTTAAAGACCCTGGACACTATTGGGAATTGTCAAAGTCTTGTCTTCCCACTTTGTGTATCTCAACATGTGCATAATTGAAACCTGTGAACAATTTAGCTCAATTGGTCCTCGAAGTTGCGAGATAATAATGACCCTTGTCACACGGAGTTGTGTGCTTTCAGATGCTTGATTTAGAGTCCTCAAAATCCAATTCTGAGGTCTCGAAATCAAATTCGTGGACAAATACTTCTTTATCGAAAACTACATTACTTCATAGGGAGCCATTACTCACAATGTTTTATACTACCAAACTCTTCCCATTACTCGTTACCAAGTAAGGTTTTATGCTAATATTTATTTTGAGTTACTACCAATAGTGTCCACTGCCTTTAAAATATATCATTCAAATCTAAAGACTTATTTCTAATCTTACCACTGTCTGGTCAATCTTTAAAACGAAGGTAAACGTTAAAAAGTAAAAATAAACACTAAAAATCAATATATGCTGAAAATATACAGTAGCTTGCGATAACAAATTTCCAGGAGCATTTTGAGATGGCAATAAGTTGATGTAGGTATTGCCCACAGGCAATAGGTCAATCAGTTTAACAGAGAGAGACACACACACAATAGTCCACTGCAAAAACTGGGGTGTTTAAATTGTTTGACCATCACTATTAATTGTGTGTGATCTTGTGATAGGCTGTGCCATTTTGTTGTTGTGGGCAGATGTGTGCTTTGTAGAGCACAATATGAATGCCCCGTTGTACTATTACCAGCAGCAAAGGTATCGTGTGCTGCAAGTGTATACAAAAGTCATGCTTTGAAATAAATTAAAGTCAGCAGAACAGTGTCTTTTTATTCGTTTTCTTTGTGTTTTTTCTTAACTTTCCCACTCAGGTTCATCGGATCCCTCAACTGAACCACAATGCAGACTCACGCAGTTTTTTCGCTGCAACTGATTTTCATGCTCTTCCAACTACACACAGCAAACTTTGAGAAACAGATCTCGAGAGACCCTTCCATAAACAACATTTCTTCCGTTCTTGAATTTGGAAACAGACTGAAGGATGTTGACAGCAGCCTCAGGGAAAGAATGAAACACTTGAGTAAAAGTGACTCTAAAGATATATTGACTAACATGAAATTGAAACTCGATCCCAACAGGATAGATAATTTCGCGACTCTGGGTGTTGGGTATTCAGGATTTGAGAGATATGCACGAAAGTATCTTTCCAGGAACAAACGTGAATCAGAACCAGAGCCTGAATCAGAACCGACCTCTGAACCTGAATCAGAACAAACTGCTGAACCAGAATCAGAACCTGCAGGTGAACCAGAATCAGGGCCAAATGCTGAGCCTGAATCGGACCCGACTTCTGAACCTGAATCAGAACCAAATGCTGCACCCGAATCAGAACCAGTTGCTGAACCTGAATCAGAACCAACAGCTGAACCTGAATCAGAACTGACTTCTGAATCTGAATCTGAACCAACTTCTGAACCTGAGTCAGAACCGACTTCTGAACCTGAATCAGAACCAACAGCTGAACCTGTATCAGAACCGACTTCTGAGCCTGAGTCAGGACCAAAGGCTGAGCCTGAATCGGAACCAAATGCTGAACCCGAATCAGAGCCAAATGCTGAGCCTGAATCGGACACGACTTCTGAACCTGAATCAGAACCAAATACTGAACCCGAATCAGAACCAGTTGCTGAACCTGAAACAGAACCAACAGCTGGACCTGAATCAGAACCGACTTCTGAATCTGAATCAGAACCAACTTCTGAACTTGGGTCAGAACCGACTTCTGAACCTGAATCAGAACCAAATGCTGAACATGATTCAGAACCGGCTTCCGAACCTGAATCAGAACCAACTGCTGAACCCGAATCAGAACCAACTGCTGAACCTGAGTCAGAACCAACTGCTGAACCCGAATCAGAACCAACTGCTGAACCTGAATCAGAACCAGAACCTATTTCGGAACCTGAATTAGAACCGACTTCTGAACCTGAATCAGAACCAACTGCTGAACCTGAATCAGAACCAACTCCTGAACCCGAATCAGAACCAACTGCTGAACCTGAATCAGAACCAGAACCTATTTCGGAACCTGAATTAGAACCGACTTCTGAACCTGAATCAGAACCAACTGCTAAACCTGAGTCAGAACCAACTGCTGAACCCGAATCAGAACCAACTTCTGAACCTGAATCCGAACCAGAACCGATTTCGGAACCTGAATCAGAACCGACTTCTGAACCTGAATCAGAACCAAATGCTGAACCTGAATCAGAACCAACTGCTGAACCTGAGTCAGAACCAACTGCTGAACCCGAATCAGAACCAACTTCTGAACCTGAATCCGAACCAGAACCAACTTCTGAACCTGAATCAGAACCAACTGCTGAACCTGAAGCAGAACCAACTGCTGAACCCGAATCAGAACCAACTGCTGAACCTGAGTCAGAACCAACTGCTGAACCCGAATCAGAACCAACTGCTGAACCTGAATCAGAACCAGAACCTATTTCGGAACCTGAATTAGAACCGACTTCTGAACCTGAATCAGAACCAACTGCTGAACCTGAGTCAGAACCAAATGCTGAACCTGAGTCAGAACCGACTTCTGAACCTGAATCAGAACCAAATGCTGAACCTGAATCAGAACCAAATGCTGAACCTGAATCAGAACCAAATGCCGAACCTGAGTCAGAGCCAAATGCTGCACCTGAATCAGAACCAACTTCTGAACCTGAATCAGAACCAAATGCTGAGCCTGAATCGGAGTCAAATACTGAGCCTGAATCAGAACCGACTTCTGAACCTGAATCGGAACCAACTTCTGAACCCGAATCAGAACCAGTTGCTGCACCTGAATCAGAACCAACTTCTGAACTTGAATCAGAACCAAATGCTGAGCCTGAATCGGAGTCAAATACTGAGCCTGAATCAGAACCGACTTCTGAACCTGAATCGGAACCGACGTCTGAACCTGAATCGGAACCGACTTCTGAACCTGAATCAGACTCAAATGCTGAACCTGAATCAGAGCCAAGTGCTGAGCCTGAATCGGACCCGACTTCTGAACCTGAATCGGAATCAACTTCTGAACCCGAATCAGAACCAGTTGCTGCACCTGAATCAAAACTAACTGCTGAACCTGAATCAGAACCGACTTCTGAACCTGAATCAGAACCAAATGCTGAACCTGAATCAGAACCAAATGCTGAGCCTGAATCAGAACCGACAGGTGAACTTGAATCAGAACCAACTGCTGAACCCGAATCAGAACCAAATGCTGAGCCTGAATCAGAACCGACAGGTGAACTTGAATCAGAACCAACTGCTGAACCCGAATCAGAACCAACTTCTAAACCTGAATCAGAAACAACTGCTGAACCTGAATCAGAACCAAATGCTGAACCTGAATCAGAGCCAAATATTGAGCCTGAATCGGAACCCACTGCTAAACCTGAGTCAGAAGTAAATGCTGAACCTGAATCAGAACCAACATCTGAACCTGAATCAGAACCAACTGCTGAACCTGAATCAGAACCGACCTCTGAACCTGAATCTGAGCCATTATCTGAACCCGAATCAGAACCAGATGCGGAAGCGGATTCAGAACCAAAATCTGAATCTGAATCAGAGCCAAATTCTGAACCCGAATCCGAACCAACATCTGAGCCTGAACCAGAACCAAGTGCAGAGCCCGAGTCTGAATCAGAACCCGAACCTGTTGGTGAAGATTGGCCCGAACCAGGTCCCGACTGGAGTGTGTTGCCATCTATTCTAGGAGTTGCTCTCCAATGCCACGTCTATATATTCGCAGTGTATTTCACCCTCCTCGGTCTCTACGGTGGTCAGATATTGATATCCTTGATTTATGAGCTCAAAAAGGGCAACAAGAGTATTCTCTCTTTTACGTTCAACTCTCTCCTTCTTGTGTTAGGAGTTACCCGTGCAGTGTCATTGTTCAATAACCCCTACGGCTCCAACGAGAATGTACCACTGCTACTCTCGCGCATGATGTGGTCTGTGGGCTTCCCGTGTATGACCGCTTCAATGACAACTCTCCTCCTTGTTCTGCTCGACACCACAAGGCTATCTCTGGGACCTCCGAGATTTCAAAAGTTCTCGACGGTGTCATTGAGCTGTGGGTTCCATTTCCTTCTGGTGTTGGGAAGCGACATGCTGGTGTCTGCATTTACTGAACTCAAACTGTTTTTGTTGCTGTGTCAATTCATCTACATTACGTGGAGTGGACTTCTGGCCTTTGGCTTCTTCCGTGTGGGTTACTTGATGAAAAAGAACTTTGCGTCTACTTTCTCCAAATCAGGAATGAGAGGTAAGGCATCATAGAAAACATTCCCCTTTTCTTTTTGCCAATTCAGGCTACATCAATTATTTGTATCTATTTCATGAAACTGACCAATGAAGGTGATTTAATGCCTTTACAACTCGTCGGTGCAGAGAAAAGCTCGTATTGCTGATAATTATGTATGTGGGGAGGGACAACAGTTCAGTTCGACTCTCTGCTAATGATAATTTGGGAGTTTACTTGAGAGTTATCCTCAAAGACTTGAGAGTTAGTAACTACTCAAAGACTTGAGAGATACGCACAGACTTGACAAATACCCTTAAAGATTTGAGAGTTACCCTTAAAGACTCGGGAGTTCGTACTATCGCCAAAACTTGTTGAGAGTCAGTGACCCCTCAAAGACTTCGGAGTTGCCCTCAAGATTTTAGTTTGACACTTGAAGAATTGAAAGTGAATTGAAAGCTGCTAAATGATTTCTCTTCTTTGTCTTTTTCTGTTTAAATAGGAAGCAAAGAGCAGAGTGCTTCTCCATTGAGACTATACCGCATGGTCCATTACTGTGCTGTTGCAGCACTGGCAAGCTGTGTCACCAACATCTACGGGGCAGTCGGGGTTTTCGGCGTCTACTCAGATCTGGAGTTCGTGGAAGCCTGGCCCTGGTGGATCTTCCAGACCACCATGAGGTTGGAGGAGGTGGCCATGTCGGCCCTGGTGGCCATGTTAGCCGGCAAGGCAGGAAAGGACGGGATGTGGAAACTCATCAGGATCTTACGGGAGGCTACTCGTCGCTGTGCCACTCGGATCCAGAGGAAGCGGTTCAGTACAAGGGTGGTTCCGGTTTCCGTTAAGTCTCCTCAGGACGCCGGATCGAGCGGATCGACGGAGAGAATGTTCCTGAGTGAGAATAACTCCATTACTATCGGAGCATCTGCATTGTCTGACATTAGGAGTGAGAGGAGACGCCCCTCTGTAATGCAACCGCTGCAAGAAGGGAAACTACCTGTAGTTTCTCAACTTTAAAGGGTGTAATTATATACGTTTGACGGTTGGTCATTGGAACCCACTGTTTGTTTCCATCTACAGTAACAAATATATATATATATATTTAAAAAATGTACCCAGTCAGTTTCCCTTGTGGTTTATTATTTGATATATATATATATATATAATGAATAGGGTAGATGGCCTTAGCTTACGATCCAATCCGGACCTTCTTCAGAGGCATAAAACAAGTACAAACAAATACATATCCATTTATAGAAAAAGAGAGGGGGAAAGGGATTAAGGAAAGGATCCAGAAAGAAGCGGGAAAATAACAGCCAATCAAAGTTCCTATTTCAGAAACAATATTGGTGGCTATGAACCAATAGGAGTGAAGTGGCGAGGACAAAGGTTGTTTAGAATAAAAGGATGGGTTACTGGACCATAAAAGTGGTAAATGTATTGTTCGACAACAATGCAGGGAGACATGAAAGGGTGGGATTAGAGAGCAAGTTGCATCATGATGCAACTAACAATGGTCAATTAATAAGAATAGCAAGATCAAAGGTATGATGATTTTAAAAATAGGTATGAGGGACCTGTGGAAAAAAGTGGGGGGGGGGTACTTACATCAGATAGTTACAGTGATGAATTAATAAAAACAACTTTAAACTAGATTAATTTATACTTTATGTACAGAATATATACAGCAATAAGTTCTTAGGCAGAAGTGAAGTGGAGGGTAATGAGAAGTTATTTAACACCAGTGTTTATGTTGAGTCCAAAGGGTTTGACTGTCTTGAGTTGGTGGATCCAGTGTGATTCTCTACTCTTGCGGTGTGTGTCATCACCATTGCAAGCTTCAATCACCAAAAGTTCAACATCAATGACACTATGATTGGGGCTGTTGAAGTGGATAGAGACTGGGTACGGTTTCTTAGTCTTTATGGAAGAGACATGATTCGCAAAGCGAAGACTAAGTTTGGTCTTAGTCTCTCATATATATAATGAATAGGGTAGATGGCCTTAGCTTTCGATCCAATCCGGACCTTCTTCAGAGAAAACAAGTACAAACAAATATATATCCATTTATATATAACCGCAGACACACAAGGCCTGAAGGCCACTTCAAGGTGTTGGCTACAACTATTTTTGTCCAGAGGCCGTTGCCACCTACTCCTAGGGCTGAAACAGGGTTACACCTTTTACAGTCCATACGGATGTAGGCTGGGTATCGTCAGTCCGAAGCCTGGCCGGTAGAGCAGAAAGCACTTTTACCTCTCCAATTGTATGTAGCAGGTGTCACGACCGGGATTCGAACCCACACTCTGCTGATCAAACACCAGAGCTTGAATCTGGTGCTCTTAACCGCTCGGCCATGAAACTATCATAGATTCCAAGAGATGTTATTAGCGTTTGTGAGATATTGCAGAAAAACTGAAGCGGTTATGTCCATGCATGAAAAAGAAGGTCTACAATAGGAATACACAATCTGGGACACGGTACTGTCAGTAAGGGATTTCAGAGTCAATTTTTTTGTGATAGTATTTTCCTTTACCGCAGTAACTATAAGTGGTTTTCATAAAAGGTAGTGGACACTATTGGTAACTGTCAAAGACCAGTCTCCTCACTTGGTGTATCTCAACATGTGCATAAAATAACAAACCTGTGAAAATTTGAGCTCAATTGGTCGAAGTTGCGAGATAATAAAGTTGCGAGATAATAATGAAAGAAAAAACACCCTTGTCACACGAAGTTGTGTGCGTTTAGCTGGTTGATTTCGAGACCTCAAGTTCTAAACCTGAGGTCTCGAAATCAAATTCGTGGAAAATTACATCTTTCTCGAAAACTACGTCACTTCAGAGGGAGCAGTTTCTCACAATCTTTTATACTATCAACCTCTCCCCATTACTCGTTACCAAGTGAGGTTTTATGCTGATAATTATTTTGAGTAATTACCAATAGTGTCCATTGCCTTTAAATTTTTAGAGTCTTTACCAAACGTATGCGGACCCTTTTTTCTAAGCATTTGCTGCAAAGAACACTAATGAACCGAGTGCATTGAATATGACGAACAGTATTAGTCACTGTTGGTCTGGAATCAATACTGTCATCAAAAATAGCTCACACTGTGTAATGTGCCAAGACCATTTTGGTTTCACAAATTTATTAGCAAAAAATATTGTTTTCGTAAACTCTCGTAAACTATTTAATTTTTTTGTGAAATCTACTCAAGTCTACCGAAGATGTTGTAAATTAGTTTTGCATAATTATAGTGGAAAGATTAAAAGAAATTACTTGACTTAATATAGGTTTTCTCGATAAAATTCAGAAAATGAGCAGTCATCTTTATTTTCATGCGTTCAAATTAAAGCTGTTTTGCCTCTCCGGTTATTACTGCGTTTCAAATTCAGAATTAGGACATTCCATTTCGTTTTGAGTCGAGTCAAATTAGCGTAAATCCGTCAATTTAGCGTATCTTCATTCTTTTTCGTGACACACACGCCTCAAGAAGCGTCTGCGAATTTGAATGCTGCTTTGATTAACTGTTAAATTGAATGATTATTTTGTTAAATCGAATGACGCACTACATTGACTAATCATAAAACGAAATCAAATTACCCTTTTCAGTAGCACTCGATTTCGCGCGAAATAGAATAGCTTGGAGGTTAAATAGGCTGCTCATTTGCCGAAATTGACTGAGAAAACCTTCAGTTGATTTAAGTCATGGTAGACACTAAGTCTCTATTTTTTTGCCGGAAATTGTAGTTTTGATCTGTCGAGTACGACGACCGATGTTTTAAAACAGTATAAACAGTGATGTGTGCTTTCACTTTTGCTCTCGTACATGAAACAGCATCAAAACTCTATTGAACACAAATGTTCCCTTTATATTCATGAGCAGCTGAAGTCATCAAGTCAATGTTTTGTTTGCCTTTCTTGCATATTGCAAATCTACACTGAAATGCACTTTGGTTTTCGGCGTGTCTATAAAACAATTAAAACACCAAACTTAACGCTCTAACCACGTAGACTACACAGCAAATCAACAATGTAAACATCAGAAGTAAAGGATACCAATTAATAATAAAAAGTAGAAGCCCCCCCCCCCCCAGTAAATCACTACTATTCATTCAATAAAAGAACTGCATGTGGATAATAAACTAGGATAGATTTTTAGTGAATGTTATAAGACCTCGCACTATACAGTTTCAACCTTTAAAAAAAAATATTGTGTTATTCTTTGCTGCCAAGTGAAATATTATTGTTTCCGTAAAAATCGTTTTATTTTGATAAAGATTATATTGAATGAACCCTCTAATAGACAGCAATATCACTAGACATGTCATCTTTCCTATGTGCTAATACATAACTATTTGTGGAAGTGATGTACTGGTTTAAGGGTGTGTTTTTATGGCTGAAAGTATAAGCAAAAATCTCCCTTGAAAAAAACATCAGTGTAGAGACGATGCGAAACTCGATAATACGCTATGATCCTAACACACGATTAATAGCCGTCATTTAATTTGTGTGTTTTAAATGAAAAAGTGAGGTTTTCATTCGTCTATCCCCTCCCCTGTTTTAACATCTTAGACTCGACATGCTACGAGGATTTATATTTATTTAAACAATACATCAACCAGGTCAGCTGAAAACTATTGTTCACTCCTTAATTATGAAAAGAAGCGTTTCGCTCAGCTGAAATAATAGTACATAATT
The DNA here is from genome assembly GCF_902459465.1 of Asterias rubens. NCBI lineage: Eukaryota > Metazoa > Echinodermata > Asteroidea > Forcipulatida > Asteriidae > Asterias > Asterias rubens. The sequence goes on along the minus strand of NC_047065.1, from coordinate 14,291,808 downwards.
ATAGCCGGAGGAAAAAAAAGATGACGACAGCAGACTTATATTAGTTTAATCGATTCAAATTAATTTCTGCAAAACCAATGTCACACGAGCTAAACCTTGTGCCTTAGTGTGAGGGGATTAAATGTGTACAATGGATGGGAACTAGGGTCAAGTGAACGCCGTATCTCCATTAGAACGTACTTGGGTGTGCACGCATCGAAGGACAAAGTCATTACACTGGGCTACTCTTCATAAAAAAGCAATAACGTTTGTTTTAAAGGCACTGGACATGTTTTGTTATTGACAAAGACAGTTGTTATTACTTGGTGTATCCCAACATATGCCTAAAATAACAAACTTGTGACAATTTTTACTCCATTGGTCATCAATTTGTGTACTTTCATAAGATGCCTAAAAAGGTACCCCATTCTCAAAAAATATATACTTCAGCGGGAGCCGTTTCTCACAATTTGTTATACTATCAACATCTCTCTCCATTGCTCATCACCAAGTAAGTAGTTTTTATGCTAACAATTATTTTGAGTAATAACCAATAGTGGCCAGTGCCTGTAAGCGTGTAAAGGTGCAGATCCAATGGCACGCAGTTCCTGTATTAAAATGAGTGTCTTATCTCCGGGCGTCTGCCGAGCGATCATTACTTTAGAACGGGTTCACGGAGCTTTCGAGACCGGTGTAGCGTAATGCATAAAAAAGGTTTAATGGGGTTGAAGTACGATTAGAGCAGCCGATCATGTTAGAAACACTGGACGGTTCCATTCCCAGAACGGTAAACGATAGTTATTGTGTACGTACATGAACTATATTGTGTATGTACGGGAAATATACTATGTACGTATCTGGAGCAAATCGTGTAGGTAAATGAAATATATCGTGTGCGTACGTGAAATACACTATGTACGTACATGGAATGTAATCAAGTACGTACATGAAATAATATATCGCGTACGTATCGTGTCCGTGTACATTATCGTTATAATGTACGTACATGGTAAAAATAGAGGAGCGATCTTGTTAGAAACACAGGGCGGATCCATCCTCGTAATGGTAAAATGTGTACAGCTCCGGCATAACTTTACATCCCATCCGAAGGACGAAACAATTATCGTCAAGCATTGCTTGTGTCGACTGAAAAGCCACCGAGTGATCCGAACCAACTCCAGGAACTTGAGCCTGGTGTTAGTTACTATAACAACTCGAAACAAAACTCGAACAAAAATCATCCAAATCAATATATAAAATAAAATAAATGAAATATATTTATTGATATCCACTGTAAAAAGAGAATCAATCCTTATACACTAAAATAATGGTCAATCAAAAAATTAAACTCTTATAAATTATGATGCATCGCTTCCGAGATACTATAGTTCAGTGGTTAGAACTATAAAGATAGTTTAGAAAATATATCCTGATAATACCAGTGAGGTTATAACAAAATATACAAACATTAAGCCAATGGTAGGATCAGGGCCCAATTTCACGGCTCTGCTTACCGTAAGCACAGAATCGGCGCTTACCGGAAGCAGAGAATTCTGTGCTTACGGCAAGCGTATTTCACGGGATAGCGGCGAATTTTGGCTTCTGCGCGTGCGCACTTCACGTTACTAGGCATTCTACGCTTACAAGGCTAGCGCAGAAATTCGGCGCTTGCGTAAGCGGGGAATCGCGAGCCGCGTAAGCGCAGATTTCGGCGGTAAGCAGAGCCATGAAATTGGGCCCAGATCTCATCTGTCAGTCAAATATTTTAAACTGAAATCAGTTCCTGAATGACTTCAGTGTATATAGGCCTACTGACAGTTCAAAATTAATTACATTTTAACATGCCTTTAAAAAATCCCTTTCCAAACGCTCTTGTTAGGTCATTACTGTTACGTAAAAGGTGAGCATAAACAAATACGGGCCTACATTATCTGCGTCTTATTAAAATATTTAAATTTCCCCCAAAAAAACTTTTTACAATTTTACATAATTATTCTGGCAAGTTTTAATCTCAAAAGACGAGATTGAAAACACATGAAACATCAACATGGGGATACATTTATTTCAAACATTAATTAGGTAAAATAATATTTCAAAATCATATACTATAGTAGGCCCCTACACCCTTTACTTTAAATGGTCAAAAGTGCATATCGTAAAAATAAAAATAAACGCACCGCGGATAAAGGTTGAGCTGACATCGCTTACCAGACCATTGTCCAAACGGCAGTGTGGGGATACCGTACGCCTTTGCCGCCAATAGGGGAACTGACACATGTAGTTACTTATTCCATAGTTAGCCTACCCCTAATAATTTATAAAGCAAGTAATACGAAATAGACACAATAATGGTTGACAGTTAACACTCCACGTGACAGACAGCCTATAACAACATGTGTGTCTGACCGTCAAACTAAGTTTGCACGTTGGTGTAAAACATTATAGAAGTTGTTTTTTTAATGCACAAAGCACCTATAGAAGATGTGACCTATGTTTACATTCAAACCGCCCTCTGTTGAAAAAAAACACTGTATGCGTCATGTTTCGCCGGCAAAAAGACACGTAGTCATGGTAAGATTGCATACACTTTCTAGCTGGCTGCCAAAACACAAAGGTTTTGCCCGGCGGTATGCGCGCGAATCATGTTATGGTTTTTGTGTGACGTCAGAGGTCACATCGTCTATAGCCGAATTCATAAGGCTATTTGTTCAGCTTGAAACAATGTAGATTGTGACTGGTCCCCTGTTACCTTTTGTTTGAAGGCAGATCAAATTAATATGCAAAGCATCTTAATGAAATTGTGCCTTAGAGTGATTGTGTATACGGGCTGGTTTTCTGTGTTGTCATGTTCCTTTTAGGACTTCGTAGATCAAGCTTGTTGTGATACCCTCGAAGAAAACACCAGCTTATGTCGATTTCTCAGCTTCGATTTCTTGACTTTTAAAATACCCCGCTGGTGCAACTTTCATCAACATTTGACAGAATACTGTGATATGCTCTGGTGGTAAAGATAAAGATTGGATATTAATTTCAACCAAATTTAAGGAATCGATGTATAGCCTCGCTTTATTGTATAAAATGTAATGACACCATCTTCCACACGGGCTTGATCTGTATTCTTGACAAAAAGTCAATATATTCGGATGTTAAAGACAGTGGACACTATTGGTATTTACTCAAAATAATTGTTAGCATAAAAACTTACATGGTCACGAGTAATGGATAGCTCTTGATAAAATAAAACATTGTGAGAAACGGCTCCCTCTTAAGTAAGCGAAAGCTGTAATTTCTCATTTGAAATATATTAAAAGTCTTAAGCCTTTACTTTAGGCATCTGAAAACCCAAAAAGTAGTTTGTTCAACCTTAGTGAGCACACTGGTCTTTGACAATTACCAATGTGTACAGTGCATTTTAGACTAAAATTGTTCACGTATATAATTACTTTTACATCATTTTTAAAGGCAGTGGACACTATTGGTAATTACTCAAAACAATTATTAGCATAAAACCTTTATTGGTGACGAGTAATGGGGAGAGATTGATTGTTTAAAACATTGTGAGAAACGGCTCCCTCTGAAGTACCATAGTTTTCGAGAAAGAAGTAATTTTCCACGAATTTGATTTCGAGACCTCAGATTTAGAACTTGAGGTCTCGAAATCAACCATCTGAACGCACACAACTTCGTGTGACAAGGGTGTTTTTTCTTTCATTATTATCTCGCAACTCCGACGACCTAGTCTTTGACAATTACCAATAATGTCCATTGTCTTTAAAGGAACACAAATCTTACTCATAAATGGCAGTTCCAATTTGAAGTAGACGAATGGCACGTATAAGAAGAGTCCGGCCATGATGAAGAGGACTGCGAAGAGGTACTCCAGAGCTGGTCTATCAATGACGGGGGTGACGACAAGATACACCGAAGCAATCAAGACGATTATAGGGATGACGATGGGTACCTGAAGAGAGGGTTTAGACGGGAAGTTAAACATCGACTACAAAAGGGAAAACGACGAGGACTTGATCAATCAATGGTAGACTTTTGAACGCTAGGTGGCAGCAGACATTTCCAATGTTTGCGTAGTTATGAGCATGCGCTTATTTTAGAACATTAGATTTTTTATAATGAATACAATTTTTTGTTTTAGCTTGTCCTGGCCGAGCTGTTTAGCGTATATCGCAACGCACTTCAACTTCTGAGTGCATGCTCTATTGCATTACCAAACAACCACTATAGTTAAATATTTTGTCATTGCACGAACTTTCTAAAGCAAAGGAACACCCTCACTGGAGTCAAGTAAAACACTATATATGGTTGTTTTTAGTTGTGCGTGGCGTGTTCATGTTTTCAGTGTTTGACCTAAGCAATTGTTACATAACATACAAGGGGTCGATGACAGTTTTAGGTTGATTCATAAAGTAAATGGCATGCGGATAACTTTAATCGGAGACTTTGGGACGTTTGGTGGCAGCAGACTTACCAGGTAAAATCAATTGTTCTCGGTAATATGCACAGGCTCAGAACTACGTAAACAATGGAAATTTACAGAGTAAGTCTGCTGCCACCTAGCGTTTACAAGTCTCATATTGAGAGTAGAGATATCCGTCACGTTTACCTTGATAGGGCGGTGAACATCTGGACGTTTATAACGCAAGACGAGTAGAGAGACCATTGTCAGACCGATAAACGTCCAAGCGGTAAAACTCAAGTAGTTAACCAGAGTGTCAAAGTCGCCAGGAATTATCATAAGAAGTGCAATGGCTGCCTGTAACAAAAAAAAACATTGAAGTGATATACAGGGAGAGATTTATTACAAAATTGTGCTGAATTGCAATTATTTACAATACAAAAAAAGTGAAAACAAAACATAATTTAGTTTTCAAAAATTACATCAATGACAAGCTTAACATTAAATTCAGAAGGTCATAAAAAGTTTGAAATTACAATTACTTGGTGGCAAATTGGAGAGATAAGAAGTGCAAAAATGATAGTGTGACAATTAGGCTTACTGGGGATAAACATAAATTATTAAGGGACAGTACTATCTCTGCGTCTGCTGCCTTACATTTTGGCTGAGACATAAAGTTTCGCGAAGAACCTTGTGATTCTTTGAGATAGGAAGCAGGTGCGACACAGTCTGTTGAAACATGGGTTCTCGCTAGATACATAATTCTTACAAACAACATTAAAGGCACTGGACACTATTGGTAATTACTCAAAATAATTATTAGCATAAAACCTTACTTGGTAACGAGTAAATTGGGAGAGGATGGTAGTATAAAACATTATGAAAAACGGTTCCCTCTGAAGTGACGAGAAAGAATTAATTTTCCACGAATTTGATTTCGAGACCTCAAGTTTAAAACTTGAGGTCTCAAAATCAAGCATCTGAAAGCACACAACTTCGTCTGACGAGGGTGTTTTTTCTTTCATAGTTATCGCGCAACTCCAACGACCAATCGAGCTCAAATTTTCACAGGTTTGTTATTTTATGCATATGTTGAGATACAGCAAGTGAGAAGACTGATCTTTGACAACTACCAATAGTGTCCACTGCCTTTAAACAACCTTTGTTTTTGTTAAAATTATGATACCACACCTTTCTTGATGCAATTTAGTACTACTGATTGCCCACTGTTCCATAAGAGAGTCAGACTAAGATACCCGTTCGACCTCGCCGGTATCAAAACATTTTTTTTAATAATAAGAATAATGACAAAAACAAGTGTAGGTATCATGATAAAGTTTGGCTTGCTTTGGAAAATAAAACATTCAACATTATTTATTGAAACTGCCTGGACCCTCTAAAGAAGTTTAAGAGATTAAGGGCGCCCTCTGATTGAGGTTATAGGAAGGTTGCTCAGTAGACCTTTTTTTTTTTTTTTTTTTTTTCTATTGCTAATACTACTGTAACATTTTATACCATTTTATTAATTTGTCTTTGTTTTATTTAGACTATTAAAGGCAGTGGACACTATTGGTAACTACTCAAAATAATTATTATCACAAAATCTTTCTTGATTACGAGTAGGCCTAATGGAGAGAGGATAATAGTATAAAACATTGTGAGAAACAGCTCTCTCTGAAGTGACGTAGTTTTCGAGAAAGAAACCATTTTCCACGAATTTGATATCGATACCTCAAGTTTAGAATTTGAGGTCTCGAAATCAAGCATCAGAAAGCACACAACTTCGTATGACAAGGGTGTTTTTCTTGCATTATTATCTCGCAACGTTGACGACCGATTGAGCTCAAATTTTCCCATGTTTGTTATTTTATGCATATGTTGAGATACACCAACTGTGAAGACTAGTCTTTGACAATTACTAATAGTGTCCATTGTCTTTAAGTTTGTTACCTGTTATTGATTTATTTGTTTATTTATTTTCTGTGGTGGGGGCGGAGGGGTTATAGCATTAATAACAAGCATCAACATTCAAAATGTTACCTGGAAAAAGAGAGCTGGAATGGGTGTGTATCTCCTGACGTGAACCATGGACAAAACCTTCACCGTGTGACCCTCACGGGCTGACACAAATGCCAACCTACAATTTGGGTTGATACATTGTGCACACACATCATTCAGTTTGAATGCATATAGTCATTAAAAACACACAATCATTACATTAACTTTATGAGAAAATGAGGCCTTGGTGAGAGGCTACGATGACTGAAGTGCAGAACTGAATTTTAGATGATGAAACTTATTTTAAGTGAACTGGGTGCAATAATAATTATGTAATTTAAAATTTAAATAATTTCAGTCTGATGATACAAGTGGTGTCGGACGTGCGCCTATGGCCTCATTTTAGGTAAGAATTATGACGTCATGCATGAACATTAAGACAGGCGTGTACTGTACATTGGAAGTTTCTATTATATGGAAGAAAGATATATGAACCTGAACTTGGACGTGAACAAAATAGGAGATAAAGCAGAATTATGAGGACATAATATTATAAATAACCCAACTAAAAAGATTTTTCCAAGCAAAATAACACCAAAATGGTAATAAAAATGCATAAACAAAAATATTTTTAAAATGGTAATTAGCCTGACGTCACAGTGGGTGCGTTCGATTCAAAAACAAAAGACGCAATAAGTTTCCTACCGTCCCGCACAGAAGACAGATCCATTAGCAGCACCGAAGGTAGAGCAACAGACAAAGAATGGAATAATCCAAGCCATGGGGCCGAGGGTGCGATTTGCAAAAGTCTATTAAAAAAACACATGATTGGTAGAGAGTTAGAACTCATCTAAACTTCCGAGCCTCTTTTTGCCTATACATGGACAATCATGTCAGAACGGAGCTTGTTCCTGGTCTACTAACCTTAGTGCGAGTTTTGACTTAATCCTCATCCTAAATCTTTATTGTATACATCTATACATTAATATATTATGATGAAAACAATCAAATGGTAAGCAAAAGTACACTCTGCCTTTAGATCATAGATAGGTCATACCTGGTTCAGTGTTTAAGCAAGCGACTTTGGCTTAGCAGTGACCTTTAAAACAATTTGCCCAAACTATGTAATAAATAGGACAATCGAAGAGATTATTTTGTTGAAGGAAAGGGTTTTTACAGAAAAAAAGACTGCCTCACCACGGCGACTGCATTAGAACTCAGTAATTCCGCTGGTGTCATGACAGTGAAGTAAGAGATGTTCACCAAAAGGTACAGTATCGTCACCAGAGGAATACTGATCATGATGGCCAATGGAAGATTCCTGAACAAAAACAAGGTAACCTTTTTAAACAATATAGGATTTGAGGCATTGCATGGTGAGGTATCAATATATTATATTTGACTCAGACTCAGTCTCCTGACGATGACTAGAGCAAGCTAGTCGAAACGTTGAGACCAATTCAGAACTGACTTCGCGGCAGTACGGTTAATAGTCCAGTCTATTTTCTATACCATCCGTCCTAGTAATAGTTAAAAAGCAGGACAGTTCTTTTCAGAACTGAGAAGTCTCCCGAACCTCCGATTATCTACTCCGCGGCAGTAGAAGCAAGACAGTTCTCTACGAACAACTCTACCTGGCAAGTAGATACACACATGGTGTTACCGCAAACCAAATAATATATATTTTTTAAACTAAACTGCTCACAAAAAGTAAGGAAACTTTTTTGAATACAGTATATTTGTTACTATTTATTACTCTCTTTGTACATGGTATATATCAATGCAAAGCTGAACTGTACCTCTTTAAAATGATACCACATTTGCAATGATTACATGTTGCTGAACTTGGCTACACGAATAACAATGAGGCAAAGTCACAAATCAAATGTGCCAAAATTACCGTTGTCTGTGCTAAATGGTCAATAGGTGATGCTCAATAATCAAACCGATCAAGCTTTTCAGAACCATTAATGGTTTACACAAAGATTTGCAATAGTGAGCTCATCAGACACAGTTAACCCTTATCTCTTGAAAAACACCTTGTTTGATGGGTATTTGCAAGACGATATTCTACAGCCGATTGCAGTCCCATACTTGCAGACTCTTGGACCAAAATGCCATCTTTCAAGATGACAACGCTCGCCCCCATCGAGCCCGACTGGTACCTGAACAATGTTGGGGTGCACCGGATGGATTGGCCCGCTAACAGTCCAGACCTGAATCCCATGGAACATCTGTGGGACCAGCTTGGACTCGCTGTCCGCGCCAGAACCACCAACACATCAACTACGGCTGACCTAACCAGGTTCCTTAATGAAGAATGGAACGCCATCCCTCATCATCAGCGCATCACAAGACTTTTGTGCAGCATGAGAAGAAGGTGCCAGGCTGTCATCAACGCCTTCGGATTATCCACTCGTTACGAACTTCTTGTATCAATAAAGTGTATTAAGATCAGTAAGTTATCTTGCTCTATACCAAACTTCCTGTCTCAATAAAGTGGATTAAGATCAGTAAGTTGTATTGCTTGTTTGAATTACAGTGTCAATTTGATTGTTCACACGGTAACACAAAATTGCTAATTTTGGCACATTTGATTTGTGACCTTGTCTCATTCTCGATAACGTGGTCAAGTCCAGCAACATGTAATCATTGCAATTGTGGTATCATTTTGAAGAGGAACAGTTCAGCTTTGCATTGATATATACCATATACAAAGAGAGTAATAAATAGTAACAAATATACTGGATTCAAAAAAGTTTCCTTACTTTTTGTGAGCGGTTTACATAGTAACATCGTATTTTCCGCCTGCAACGATTTGGCGATATATTAAAATTACCAACTGACACATCAAAAACTAGTCCACGAACTCGATAGAGCTGCTTAAAGCCACTGGACACTATTGGTAATTGTCAAAGACCAGTATTTTCACTTGGTGTATCTCAACATGCACAAAATAACAAACCTGTGAAAATTTGAACTCAATATTGGTCGTCAAAATTGCGAAATAATAATGGAAGAAGAAAAAACTCGATGTCGGGACCTCAAAATCTAATTTAGGAAAATACTTTTTTGTTTCTCGAAAACTATACGTTCTTCAGAGTGAGCCGTTTCTCACAGTGTTTTATATTATATCAACAACTCTCCATTGCTTGTTACAAAGTAAGTTTTTATGCTACAATTATTTTGAGTAATTACCAAAGGTTTCCAGTGCCTTCTATGCATAAGACTGAAATACCTTCTTCTTTTTTTTTTTAGAGTGAAGTTAGAGTGCAGCAGGATTTTTTTAACCAAACTGTTGGGGTGCCCTGTCAACTGACTCCAATCACGCGCAGGCATCCGAACTGAGACATGGCACTCTATATTAAATAGAGGGCGGCAGAGGGTGGTTGCGGGCAGCTCTGAGTGGTATTGTTATGTGCCTATTAATGTGCTTCACTGATTGTTAACGAGGTGATCAAGTGACTGATATTTACCTGTAGGGGTTGACCAATTCCTCCGTCATGTAGTTTAGCTGGTTCCTAAACAAGGAAAGCAATAACGAATACTTTTAAGTATTAAAATACAAATATTTAATTTGTATTCTGAAGATAATTTTCTTTGGATAAAACGTGAATACGTCACCACAGGCTTAAACAGCGACACACTTTCAACAGCGACACACAATGCATTAGACAATGTGTAAATTGAAGAAAATGTCCAAGATGTCACTTAAAATGTGCTTTATATTATTAACTACAATAAACTTAACACATAGTTTCGGTTTGGACGTATGCAACTACATGCATTACAATCAAAATTGCGTTTTGTTGTTGATTGATTTGGGGCGCTGACCAGTGGTTACTGGTTAGACATGACTTGCACCTACAAGGTTGTAGGTTCGAATCCCCCAAGCTAACCACTGAGTTTACAAAGACTAGAATGATTGTCATATTGTATTCTGAATCACAATTTCTTTCTGTAACTATAGTTGTTAAACCAATCTTTGTATGAGAGGGATTGGCTGTTTCCAAGCCTGGTGTTTAAACGGTTTAAATCCGCTCGTGTGAGTTTTGTCGAGTTCCCTTTATTACGGGAAGACAAACAAACAAACAAACAAACAAAAACAAAACAAAAACAAACAAACAAACAAGCATAGTTCTTTACCATCCTCCGTAAGCCCACAACCCCTGGTAAAAGGCAACTCCATATGCGAACGGCTCATATGTGGAAGACGCGAAAGATTCCGGCGGAGTAAGATTAGAGACTTCACCTGAATGATAAATAAAAAACAAGTTGGTTCTAACTAGTCTAACCATTAAATTAAAGAGTTATGGTGAAAACTGAACCGGCGAAAATATTGAAGATTTCAGTGGGTTTAACCACAAACACATGTCTGTGGATTTACCGGTTGTAGTAAGTCTGCTGCCACCTAGCGTCCCAAAAGTCCCCACCCCAATTAGATCACCTACCTTGACAGAGCTTGACAACTCCAACGATGATGATGATGACCAGAGCAAGAACTTTAGCCGCAGTGAAGACAACCTGCACCGATGTCGCCCATTTGACGCTGGCGCAGTTGATGAACAGAATCAGTACTGTGTTTCACATCGGGACAAATAGGGGAAGAACAAACATAATATAATCCGACCATTACAAAATAATCCAGACGACATACAAAATGTATCAACAATGTTCGTATGTTCATTTTCTACACCTTGTTTGATTCTTTTGGTATATACATGTGACAACGCCGACACGGTGTTAATTTCACCAACGAAAAAGTAATTGGGATAGTGTTGTCAGATTATAGATACCAGGAAGTAGGTCTATGTCTTATAGTCCGTTTGTCTTGTCAGCTATGTCTGTCCACAGGCTGATTACATACGCCTTAGCTTATCGAATCGGCCTCCACACTGTTCCCTTTCTTTGCTTACCAAACTTACGTCTATTCTGTTCATTATTTGAATACATGGACACTATCGGTAAATGTCAAAGACTAATCTCAACAGTTGGTGTATCTCAACAATATGCATCATATATAACAAACCTGTGAAGATTTGAGCTAAATCGTTTGTCGAAGTAGCTGTTTCTCACAATGTTTTATTCTATCAACCTCTCCCCATTACTCGCAATAAAGAAAAGTATTATTATAATAAGTATTTTGAGTAATAACCAATAGTGTCCAATGCCTTTAATACCATGTATTCGTATATTGTACCACTTTGCTTATGACAATGTAATTAAATTTGAATTGTTTTAATTACATTATGGTAATCCTGACGTATCGGTCTTCACTCACATATTGCAACGGCTGCGAACAGCTTTGGGGCAATAGTGGGCGTGTCACAGTCTCCTCCGTCGGTATTGAAGAGAGCTTGTGACACGTATGCACCAAAGGTAAGAGTGACGGCAGACACGCCCGATGGTTGAATAACAATGGTTGAGATCCAGGAGAAGAGAAAGGCAGGGATGGGTCCTAGGGTGTCCAAGAGGTAAGCATACTCCCCTCCTGATTTGGGAATGACTGTGCCGAGCTCAGCGTAGCATAATGCACCTGTAGAGAGTGAGATTTGAACCTACATTTGGATTTCACATCACGTCATTGACCGCCATCTTTGATAAAATGCACGCGTGAAACGCTGTCATTGGCTGAGAGTAGTGCGAGGTGACAGCAGGTAAATTGCCATTGTTTACGTAATCTGAGCGTGCTCACTAACGAGAACAATGCATTTTACTTAGTAAGTCTGCTGCCACCAAGCGTCCCAAAGTCTCCCATTGCTTATCATCATGTGGCAGTTGATATAGACCTTGCATCGTCCGCCATCTTGGATGAAAGGTGCACGCATGATGAAGCTTATACCATTGCCTCGAAGTCGTGCGAAGCGCGTACACTCGTGCACTTTTCCATTGCTTGTCATCAAAGATGGCGGCCATTGACGTCATGTGTAATCCAGTGAATGACAGCATGCGGATACAATACAATACAATGCTAATACATCACTCTCTTGAAATTAGGATGAATCTTCACTCTCATTCGTTGGCTCACAACCAAAAAGAGCATATTTTGTTCTGAAAGTACAAAAAGAGTGAAGACAATCACCATAATGGGCCATGTCACACGAGGCAATTTGTGGCAACAGGCAGACTCCAAGAAGATAATCCATTCATATTATGTGAATGTTCACAAATCCTTTGCATTGTATTTGCATACAGTTATTCTTTGTCAGTGCCATTTTAGTTTCCTAAGTAAGGGATAATAGATTTCATCCATCAATCAATCAATCAATCAATTATTGGTGATCGTGTAAGACACTGTTTGGAAAATTACTCATGTGCTACCGAAGTTGTTCTGTGGCCTGCACTGCAGTTGGTTGCCAACACAAATTGCTTGTAAAAGTTGCCTAGTGTGACAAGGCCCTAAAACCTCCTTGTTTCAAAACAGTTAGTCACTATCTTACCCATAATGGAAATCACTCCGCACAGCATCCAGACTATCAGACTCATCCCAACGCTTTCGGTCTGTCTCAGGACTCCCTTTGGAGATACGAAGATTCCAGATCCTATCATTGATCCGACGATCATAGCTATAGCACTGATCAATCCAACCTGCCAATCAAAACAAACAAACAATTAACCATTATTGTGCTGCCATCATCTTGGTCATGTTCCTTGTATCCCGTATAGCAGTCATTGTACAATAAAAAGAACCAGACTATTTATCATTTCAGTCTCGATTTGGTTATAGACCTTTCTTTTGCAACGTCACAGCCCGAGTTTTTGCCAACCCAGATTGGAAAACTATGGAAAGCCATAAGTGCAAATCAAGAAAAGATCGCTATTTTTGGTAACAATGTTACTAAATTTGTTGATTTTGTTTAAAACAAAACAACTAATTATGAGAGGTACTTTATTTAATTGAAAGTTTGCAGAAAATGTTCAATTTTGTTTAAACATCTGTTTTTACGATTGAGTGTTTTACTAGCATTCGGCCGACCGTGCCAACCAAGGCGGTTTGTTTATCAACAAAAGAAAGGTCTATACAGTGCTTTGAATGGAAGAAATCAAAGATGGCGGCACCTTGATAAAGTTCTATACAACTAGAAGGAGCATATAAAGGCACTTGAGACGTTTGGTAATTACTCAAAATACATTAGCAAAACAAAACAAAATCGGGTCAGGGTTGCACGGATTCCGAGTCATCTGACCTAGAAATGGATCAGCCCCCTTGGAACCTGGAATCGCGATCAATTCTGACCCGGTAATTTTAGTCACTCCAAATCGTCTTTCACTCCGCCCTATGGACTTATGCAAGAGCGGTATGGCGGACAAAACGAGTGGTTTTTCACTCTTTTACGTTTAAGGCAGTGGACACTATTGGTAATTACTCAAAATAATTATTAGCATCCTAACTTAGTAACGAGTAATGGGGAGAGGTTGATAGTATAAAACATTGTGGGAAACGGCTCCCTCTGCTGGGGTAACGTAGTTTTCGATGAAGAAGTAATTTTCCACAAACTTGATATCGAGACCTCAGAATTAGATTTTGAGGTCTCGAAATCAAGCATCTGAAAGCACACAACTTCGTGTGACAATGGTGTTTTTCCTTTAATAATTATCTCGCAACTTCAATGACCAATTGAGATCAAATTTTCTTTAAAACAAAACCCACAGCAGGTAAACACCTCCACATATTGTTCGTTTCCTCCTATAATGAAAGCGGTACATCGTGACTATAAAGCAAGTCATTGTACCAGAATTTATTCAACTCGCAAATGGCTTATTGGTCTCGTTCACACTCCCAACCATATTGCTCCTTTTCGTTTTACAGGTCATCGGTTTGACTGTGTACACCTACACAAGTGAGGAAATCGGGTTGGGGCAATTCCATGTGGTTCCGGCAGGGTAATCAATTTCTAAAAATGACAGCTGAAGCATGCACACTATAAAATAATATAATATCACTGATGCACAGCCAAGTACAATACTCAATAGTACGTGGGGTCATGGCTCTTTACACTGGAATTGTACAATACAATTTTTCCCTTAAAAATATGTATTTCTAAATAATATGATTTACTAAACCCAAATGATAGGCCTATACTCCCAAGAGAGTTCAATGGTTCAATCAAACTAGCCATCATAGATGACAAACATGAGAAGCATATAAATTTTGCCCACGATTCGGCTTCTCCAGAAGACGATCACTGCAGTAAACTTATCGTAACGTCGAGTCAACGGTGCTCTTCAGAAACACCCCAACTCGTTTAGAGATTATCATCAATACAAAGTGTGTTACCGCAAACCTTTACTTAAAGGAACACGTTGCCTTGGATCGGTCGAGTTGGTCTTTGAAAAGCGTTTGTAACCGTTTTTTATAAAATGAATATGGGTAGAAAGATGATGTAAAAGTAGAATACAATGAGCCACACAAACATGCCTTGAAATTGCCCGGTTTTCCTTTAACCTCGTCGACTAACACGGTCGGCCATTTATGGGAGTCAAATTTTTGACTCCCATAAATGGCCGACCGTGTTAGTTCGCACAGTAAAAGGAAAACCATGCAATTTCGAGGCAAACTTGTGTGGATCATTGTATTCTACTTATAAAACATCTTTCCAACCATATGCATTTTATAAAAAATGGTTACAAACGCTTTTTACCACCTGATAAATATACACAGACACAAGGATTTGTTGTTGTAGTGAACTCTGCCAAGAGTTAATTTATTCCGTACTCTGAATTCCGTGGTAAAACGCCAATTCATAATAATATAAGGGATTTCCCTTTATTTAATTCCATCCAGTGATATCCACTCATAAAGAAGTATACCAGTTCCAATTATAAATACACTTTGCAGCCAATTCGCAAAGGTTCCCAATTCCTCACTTTGCGAACGGTAAATTTCCAATCCGCAAAGGTTCCCACTTCTCGGCGATTTGCCAAAGAAGGTACCAGACCATTTACAATTATTATAATTATAAATGCACTCATTGACTGGAGAAAACTCCGGGTCAATGAGGTTCCCACTTCCAGCGAGTTGCCAAGAAGGTACCAAATTAATTTACTTCTTTATATACAATCACATCATTTTATTACCACCATATTTATCCATATCAATTCACATAAATTAATTTACCACTTCCTCACAGGCTGCCATGCCTATTAGCTTCTTGTTTATAGGAACAACCTAAACTTACCGCTTTAAGTGTAAGTTGTAAGATTATTAGTCAACTCAATCTGTATCCCGTATGCCGTAATACCCTGACCCTTCCATTAAACCCAGGGGGGAGGGAGGGAATTTTGCGCAACAATACAATCTATCTTAACTCCTCGGTGGCAGAATATTCAATGACGGTTCCCAGAAAGACAAGCACCCTTTCCCTCAAATGCATTGCTTTGGTTGTTTGAAAAGAACAATGGAACCACGTCTGATTGCGCCCTGACAATCCCAATCGCTTAGCCCCGACTGTGCAACGTGACTATAATTATGCATATTTCCCGGTGTTAAATCGGTTTACTGCGTTACGCATTAAACCCTAATATAGACCAACTCGTCCAATCCAAGGCAACTTGTTCCTTTAATCGTATTTCCACAATGCAAAGTTTCATTCCTACTTAAATTTAGAAAAGACATTCAAAGATCACAGACGAAACTTTTTTTGAAGTACAGTTTTACAGAAGGGTTTGTAAACTCCTCCGTGTCTTTGGTTTGCACTAAACAAAACCTTTTAGGCAGCAACTCCCATTGCAGACGTCACACGTGAGCATGAATCAAGACCAATGTGGTGACGTCACCTATATAGAAACAACACCATTTTCCGACGTTCACGTTCACGTTCACGTTCACGTTATTGCTCGCGTAACGTGCAGCTGAACCTCCCTAATACTGTTATAATGTGATGCAACTAATTTCCCAAATTGTGTGTATCACTTTGCTTGTCATCGAGTGAGGAATTAGAGATAAATATTGTACTGAACTGAACTGAACTGAACTGAACTGAACTGAAAAATAACAGTCACCTGTCTTTTGAGCTCCATTCCCTTCGAACTAATTTTTCCTCCATGCTTCGAACCATCCTGCGAGTGACTTTTGCCTTTCCCGTCTCGTCCAGCTTCCGTCGCCGTCATTCCATAATACTTGGCAGGGCCATCTTTATCTCGCACGGTAGACATTACTCAGGAGAGTCAATCGTTTCCTCCAGGACAAAATGTATGACAGGGTGGACAATAGTCACACACCTTCAATGCGCTCTTGTTGTTTGGTTGTTTTTAGCCCAAAACGTATACCCGTAAACAAGCTGTTCAGTTGTGTCGTACGGTAAAATCCTTAACAGAGAACCAGAGGCGAACTTGAATTATTTGGGTTTTACATATCACTGCCAACCAAAGCAGAACTCCGTGACCTGGGTAAAAACCTAGTGGATAACTAAACAATGAGTTTACGGTACTGGTATACACGGTACACCAGTCATGCCTACCTTTGCAATTCTAGTTTTTAAAATGGTGTTCTTTTTAAAACGACAACCAGAAAGCCCGAGAGCACATACCCATGGACATTGATCACAAAGGGCACGAACTTTACATAATGAGTTCTATGGACGTTTAGGAATGCGTGTATGTAGGCCTACTCTCTTTGCACATGTTCGGGAAAATGAACCTATATGTGCGTTCGATTAGCTTCCCAGAGTCGATCCTAAAGGTGCTCATTCGGGGAGCCCCTGATAAGCTAATCGAACCATCACTCGCCCTCTCGTGGTGACGTAATGCACCTCGGGCCAACCCCAAGTGACGTTCCACAAGCAGGGAACTTAGGGCTGACCCGATATGCTTGAGGTCCTCTCACACGAGCACGGGACTTGAATCAAGTCTTCCGGGGGGGGACTCTGGACAACAAAGTCTGAAATCCAACCACTGCAGTGGTTTGTCCAGTGCACTGGACAAACGCATGTACAATCAGATGAGAATTGGAAAACTAGATATTCGGAAAAGAACAATCTCGGGCGTCACAGTTAGTGTTATTTTATGCATATATTGGAATTTGAATTGAATTCAGATGTTTAGTTCCCGAAATCAAGCATCTGAAAGCACACTTTTTGTGCGACAAGGGTGTTTTTTCTTTCAATTGTCTCTCGCAGCTTCGACGACCAAATTGAGTTTAAAAAATTTGAACTCAATGGGAGACTTTTTGAAAGCTCTGCCACTAGAGGGCAGCAGACCTATCAGGTAAGGGTGCACAACTCCTATAGCAAACAATGGTAATACTAAAAATTCAAAAATACTCAAAAAATATTTAGAAGTCTCTCAGCCTCTTGAAAATTAAATCAGATACATTGTCATACAACTAAAATTCAGATTTCTTCTCAATTTTTGGTAGGTCAGCATTTTGGAATTTGTGCTAATTACCCTAGAAGAAACACTCCCAAAAACTCATGCATACCGCTTGTTATCCTTGGGGAACTCGTGTCCAGTACGTCCTGTTCGAGAACAGTTTGGTTTATGCTGGCAATGTGTTGTGAAAAACAAAATACAGTTTGGCTAAATCTAAAATACAAAATCAAAAACACGCAAAACACAAGGTATTTGCTGTCAGTGACCGTCACTCATGCTTCTCCTATTCCTAAGTTGTTGACATAGACCTTATCGCAAATACCAATGCGCAAGCGCAGACTGTTGAATGAGGTGCATTGTGGGATAGATATGGATCAAATTTGGATACCAGCTAGACCACAATGCATCAATTTCAAGCTTTACGCGCGCGCCCCAGTATTTGCGAAAAGGTCTATTACCTGGTGAAGAGCGCCCTCTCTTGGTGATTGGCAGATAGTCTAAAGTTTTCCATTGGTCGTCTGACTTGAGACATATTAATGGAGAAAAAAAAACTCCCTTGTCGCACGAAGTTGTGTGCTTTCAGGTGCTTGATTTCGGGAACTAAACATCTAGTTCTGAGCTCTCGAAATCAAATTCGTGGAAAATTAATTCTTTCTCGAAAACTAAGTTATTCTCACAATGTTTTATACTATCAAAAGCTCTCCATTGTAGGATTTGAAACTTTGCATGGTGGAAATACGATATAGAAAGGTTTGCGGTAACACCATGTAATGACTATCTCTAATGAGTTAGGGTGGTTCTGAAAAGAACCGTTGGTTTAAACTCGACGTTTCGATTAGTATGCTCTGATCGTCTTCTGGAGAAACACTTTCTCCAGAAAACTTTCTCCAGAAGACGATCAGAGCATACTGATCGAAACGTCGAGTTGAAACCAACGGTGCATTTCAGAACCACCTCAACTCATTAGAGAAAGTCATTACATGGTGCTAACGCAAACCTTTCTATAGCTCTCCATTGCTTTTATCAAGTAATGTTTTATGCTTACAATTATTTTGAGTAATTTTGAGTACCAATAAGTGTCCACTGCCTTTAAACACGTTTTATTTTCAAATATTGCAAAAGAATAACAATATTCTCCATATACGTGGACATTTCGTAACTGAAAGTGAACAGTCGTACCAAACGTCCAGAGATTCTTGTATAGTTCAAAAGAAGACTCAACAAATTTATTGATTTAGAGCACAGCCGTCTAGGCAAAAAAAAACGAGGCCCTGTAGGCCCTAAGACTTTTAAAATGAGTATCTTGTGTTCAAATTTAAATTGTTTTCATTTAAGGCAGTGGACTCTATTGGTAATTGTCAAAGACTAGCCCTCAGAGTTGGTGTATCTTAACATATGCACAAAATAACAAACCTGTGAAAATTGAGCTCAATCGGTCATCGAACTTGCGATATAATAATGAAAGAAAAAACACACTTGTCACACACACGATGTTGTATGCGTTTAGACGGTTGATTTCGAGACCTCACAAGTTCTAAAATCTGAGGTCTCGAAATCAACTTCGTGGAAAATTCTTTCTCGAAAACTATGGCACTTCAGAGGGAGCCGTTTCTCACAATGTGTTATACCATCAACCTCTCCCTATTACTCGTCACCAAGACAGGTTTTATGCTAATAATTATTTTGAGTAATTACCAATAGTGTCCACTGCCAACAGCTACCTGAGCGGAATGTTTTCAACAGAAATGATATTTTTACTTGTTTATAATGCATTTGTTCACCATTTTAATGTAATTTTGATATGTGTACACTTCTGAACTTTTCGTAATTATCGAGTAAAAAATCAGGCCCCTACCTAAAGGTTTTTTGAAAAACTAAAAACACTTCTGCCGTTGAAAGCGGGCGTCAAAGGTCAATGCCGCTGACGTCATTTGTGGGAGTTTGCTTTGTTATACATCCACGCTGCAACAAAGCGGCTTTATCTACTTTTATTACGTTTTGAGAGTGATTACGTAACGGGGCTTTTCGCAAATCTCGCAGAAAAGCTCTGGACAAGGGCATACAAAATGATTGTTTTTTTACACAATTGAAACCTATTTATAATCATATGACTCGATTTCCTTATTCATCGAAAACATTTTAAGTGGAATTCAGCAAAGTTCACGACTTGACATTTTCGTTCAAGCAGGTCTTTAAACCAAACAGTAGCGTGAAGATAACTTAGTGTACGCCTACTGTTTTTTTTTTTTTTTTTTTTTTTTTTTTTTAATCCGGCAGCTTTTTATGTTGTTTATTATGTTCATTATTGTGTGTGTCGATGGTACGCAACAAATTGGACCTGTATGTTTCCAAATTCTCAAGAGCACAATCAGAACAAATGGGAGGCCAAATATATGTTTTACCTTTGAGGTTTTGAAAATTGATGGGGGAAATTTATCAGTAAGAATTTTCCTAGGTTTGTCCGTATGTGTAAAATGTACTAATTATTATATTATGTTATAGCCATAAAGCATCAGACCAAGTACCCACCATAATGGCTACTTTTTTTTTCCCTTGTCTTTTTATCGTTTATTCTGTTTATAATTTAATGTAGGCTTTTGCTTTTAAAATTTATTTTAAATATATTTTCACAATCGTTCATGGTGGTCTGTTTCTGTTCCCTATTTTATTTTACTTAATCTTCAATGTATGCTTTAATTTTCTTTCCTAAGATGATTCTATTTTAATTGTTAACTTTGTACATATCAGATTGTTTTTATATAGGCTATATGAATATTTCTTATTGGTTTTTTTTGTATCCTTTCCTGTAATTGGCGGCTCGTCCGCTGTTGGTTTGGTCAATAAATATAATACAATACTTTTGATATATTTTTTTAATGAAGTAATGTTTTTAAAAAAAACATGGTTAACATTAAAAACTCTCTTTCAAAATATAAACCTCCATAATAGTTTACGTACGAGTAAAAAATATTCATCAAACATAATACCTTACAGTAGTTATACAATGTTCCGAAAATAACCAAAATATATTGATTTAAAAGTTTATAAAATGTTACTACATTTTTTAGAATAAATGTTATTACTGAATGTTAACGACACTGCAAACTTACATTAAGATATTCACATTATTATAAAGCCTCATAAGATGAACTACTAAATTTCATTTGTAAACAAAAGTATTAGTTCGTCAATTTCAACCTCTATCTAAAAAAGTGTTCATATTATTGCTGTTTCATTTAGAAAAAGAAACCAAAACTTTAAAATGTTGAGCCCTGTAAGGGATATTTAGTTGTCTTTTTATAAAAAAAAAGAAACATTAGAGTGCATCGGCGCAGAAAATAATCACGAGGAGAAATCGTCCAATAATAATCCATATTGGACTCGAAATATAAATTTAGCGCGTCGCGGCAGTAAATAATGGATGACACGCGACGTGTGGTATTTAACAAATTAAAAATTACAAATATGTGTGTGCGTGGGTAGCAATATTTATAATCTACATTCCTAATATATATATATATATATTTATATAAAAAAAAGAAAAAAAAAAAAAAAAATTCATCCAGTTCAACCATCAAGTCGTAACAATAATGTGGCGGACGGAGACACCCATCCCACGCAACCCACAACCACAGCCAACCATATTAAAAATCAACAACAATTTAAGGGGCAACAGAGAAAGCAGAAAAGGCAAAATAATTCAGGCACGCATCACATCACAAAAGGTCCATGCCCAAATATGGACATTGGACACAAAGTTAGAATTCAAACGAAGACAAACACTATGTTCGTCAGTCCAGCTTAGTAATTTTTTTCCTGCTACGGTAAGCACGAAAATTTGCTTTCCGTTAAGCAGAGCTATGACATTTGCCCTGGTGTCGTAAGAAAAACAGTCATCTGAGATTATGTCCCCCGTGGAAAGTAACATGAGGATTGTTCGTAAGAGGGCGCTATCAGAAGATGTTTGTACACAGTTCAACGTATAGGGACAAAATCTCCGGGAAACTGCATCTCCTGCCACTACGGGTAAGTGGTTCCTGAAAATAGGAGACTTTCCAACGCTAGGCGGCAGCAGACATACCGGGTAAATTTCCATTGTTTACGTAGTTCTGAACATGCGCATAATTCTGAGAACAATGGATTTACCCGGTAAGTCTGCTGCCCTCTATCGTCCCAGAAAGTCTCCCATTACTGTATCTCTCCCTATAAACTGTTGCCCCTTTACCACCACCCCACTCCATCAGTTCTAACTGAAATTCCCTATACAGTACAACGGTAAGCAATTAATAAATGTCAAACATTCGGGAAATTGAAGAAATGCTGACGCACCACAAAATATCAACATTTTATCTTGTGTATGAATGCGACTCTCGCAACCAAACCTAGAAAATTTCGAATAAAACTAAAAACAGTGTTTAATTCCTCATCAACACATATCAAAGTGACCTAACTGTTCATTGACTGTTCTGAATTATTGTTACCATAAAACCTTACTTGGTGATGTGTAATGGGGAGAGGTTGATAGTTTAAAACATTGTGAGAAACGGCTCCCTCTGAAAAAGTAAACATTTAATAACACATTACAATGTCAATGCCTAATAACTATGTTTCGAGAAGTGCATGCTATTGGCATAGAAACCAACACAATTGTCATCTTTTTACATGTAGAGCCATCTCAAACGTAGTATTTGACTGTAAACAAAGTTTGTTTGTTATAACAATGATAAAACAACAAATAATGTTATCAAAACCTCTTTTAATTTTCTTTGTATAAAATAAACGATTTATAGCTGTTACAAAACACAAAACACCAAGCATGTCATGAAGCTGTTCATCAATACAGAAAAGCACAAAGAAATTTGCTCAGCCAAGAAGGTTATCAGCCAAAACACCATGCAACATTGAATGTTTTTGAATGGTTCCCTATATCAATTTAGCTTTGCATAATTTTTGTCCGTATAAACAGCTTCGCAAAATGTGGCTTGATTTGCATAGTTGGTTTGTAAAAGAGTTGGTTTTCATGTTCCTTTTAGGACATCGAAGAACGGAGGACAAGCTTGTCAACGTGTTATAAAGGACTGGGCTCAAATTAATTAAACCTGTATAAGCACAGGTTTCCAGCAAAAATTGCACAAAGTTTACTTTGTTGTATGTTACTGGTGCCCCACTCATGTTTTTGCTAAGCAAATTTGCTAAGCATTATTTTTCTGCTAAAGAACTTTATGAAGTTGGGCCCAACTTATGGTGATTTAAGCAGCTTCAATTTCTTCAGTCTTGTAATCATGTGATGATGGTGCAACCTCCAATAACAGTTGAAAGAATACTGTGATGTGCTCTGCATGGTGGGGAACAGAAAGATCAGGCATTAAATTCGACCAAAAAGTGATATCTGTTCTTCTTTTTTCCAATGTTAGTACAAAATCGTTTGTACACTTATAGTCAAAAATCAGGTCTGTTTCTCAGAACACAAACCTAATCAGCAATATCCGATTTCGATGTGAACAGGTTAGACATTCACTGTATAAACGTTTTTGTTGAGTGTCCAAAATACAATAGGCCACATTAAAAAAAAATGTTGATCGTCCCCGCCCGACCGTTCAAAACCCCCCGACCCAATTTTTGTTTTCCCCTGTCTGGATATCTCTTTATACTATTAATGCCCAGATTTTTCAGCTGATATTTTTTTCAAAATGTACAGGTTTGATAAGATCTTTAAAGAAGGGTTTTTATTCATGTTGGCAAAGCAAGAACAATTCTACAAATATTTACTTGGGCTACACTGTGCTTAGTTGTTTAAAAAAGTTTACAGAAAATGTCATCTAGGAGTTAAATTTGTTTTACAAAACTATTGAAAACATCAAAAACACACAAACCCTCTGTTTTATAGTGATTGCGATGATTTCTTTATTCTTGATTTCATATTATTTTGGCATGTCAACAAAACTTATAAAAAAAATATTTAAAACACCTACCTCCTCCTCCCCATCCGCAAAAAAAACAAAAACAAAACGATCAACGATTCTTTTTTTTATGTGGCCATATGAAATACAATGTGTACAATCACTGGACAAACCTGTAGGATTGCCCAATATTCAATATTGATGTACAAGGTAGACATTAACTGTACAAAACTATGTGATTGTCAAATATCCATTATCTGAAAAGCAACATCGATATTCGCTGTACTAACATGTGAATGTCCAAATCCAATATCGATGTACATGTACAACGAATACATTCACTGTACAAGCCTTATGTCCAACATCCAATATCTAAAAACCATCATCGATATTAGCTGTACAAACATTATGAGAATGTCCAGTATCGATGTATCGATGTATACAGGGTATAAGTATTCACTATACAAACATGGTGAATGTCCCAAAAATTTACTGTCATCAAAATACTTACTCATAAATGGCAGTTCCAACTTGTAGTGGACGAACGGAACGTAGAAAACGAGTCCAGCCAAAATGAAGAGGAGAGCGAAGAGATACTCAAGAGCTGGTTCATCAATGATGGGGGCGATGACGAGATACACCGAAGCGATCAAGACAATAATAGGGATGAAGATAGGTACCTAAATAAAGGGGTTATATGCGAAAGGTTTAAAATTACTTCAAAAGAGACAATATGACACAGACAGAGTCAGTACAACTGAGAGTCAACAAGAAGATTTGAAGCAATCAGTTTGATAATTGAGATGACGGTAGTATATAATTACTGCTACTAATACTATTTTTATGACTATACTATTACTATTACTACTATAACGAGATACACCGAATGGATATTTACAGTTCGTGCAATGGTGCAAATAATGTGCATTCGTTGAAAGATGGTTTTTATATAACTGACATACAGATCCTTGTCATATGATTGGTGGAACTTACTTCACGTGACATTCACTATTACTCACATCCGCACCGGCGATCAAAAAGACCTATTCGCCCGTGGGGAATAGCATTTCCCATTCAACAGTTAGGATCATCCTTGTTCCCAATAATTTTGAGCAGTACAGCGCCGCTGCTAAAACAAAGGAGCACCTGTGCATAAGGTCGGATCCGATTTCTATTAAATTTGTGCATTGTTGCCGCCAAGCAACGCTATATGATTGTTCCGAACCAGGAATTTGTGTGATTTTTCATGTTATACTTCGCCTCGTGAAATGAAACAGTAAAAATTTTACCTTGCGATAATATCCCTCCCGTTCCACTCTGAGCCACTCAATATTTGTGTACCATCTTTCAACTCATGAACATATTCGCTCCATTGCACTCATAAACATTCATTATTTGTATACTACCAACCTCACCACATTACTCGTAATCAAATAAGGTCTTATGCTAAACATTATTTGAGTGTCTACTGCCTTTACAAATGCAATTTGAAAGTAAAACTTACCTTGATAGGGCGGTGTACGTCTGGACGTTTATAGCGCAGGATGAGGAGCGCCCCAACGGTAGCTCCATAAAACAGCCAAGCGGTAAAGCTGAAGTAATTGACCAGAGTGTCAAAGTCTCCGGGAATGATCATGATAAGTGCAATGACAGCCTGTAAAAAAAATAACAAAATAAAGTATTGCTATCAAAATAGGGCTTTCTTTATCAAAGTAACTATAAATACTAAATAGTAAACTTGCGGGTACAACCATGTATGAGATCTCTTTTGGAGGGTGTTGGCTCTAAAAAGAGCCGGTGTGGTCTTGACGTTTCAAACAGTATACTCTGCTCGTCTTCAGGAGACTTATAAATAACACTCATTTCAAGTTATTTTATTTGTTCATCATATGAAAACACACGAAATTTGTTTTACATATCTTCATAATTCTTAAAAAGTTTATAAAAACACCCCAAAAGGTCTACATCACAAATAGACAATAAAATACACAATGATACACGTTTTCGTAATTTTCCATTTTGTTAATTTAACACCCTTTGATTTTTGAACGTTTGATTCTCTCTTCGGTACCTATTTGTGACATCACCCACAGTGCCAATTTAAACGCCCCAGTTTTTGCAGTGAATAGTAGATTTCAAACTAGTGTTGTTTGAAGTTTTATTCACTTTTTCGTTCGTCTCAATTTAGGGTTAAAAAAGCAACGATTTTGATTTTTGTTTTGGTTTTTACCTGAAATATGAGCGCTGGGACTGGTGTGTATCTCTTGACGTGGACCATGGACAGAACATCCACGGTGTGGCCCTCGCGGGCAGTGACGAACGCCAACCTGAATTTGGGTAAACACATTGTGTTAAACATCTCACTTATGATCATGTTTAGTCAGTTTGAATTTTTTTCAAAAAAACAAATTCAAGCAATAGAATCAAGTCTAGTTCATAATTCCTGCGGATACGAATGCGACACAAATTTTGACGTCAAACATTTGCAACGAATAATTAGCATGAGTTGAAATGTGCTAGACTCCTCCTACGAAACAGTTTGCTTTGATAAATGTACTGCACAGTAGCACATCATATCCATTTGGGGGTAGCAGGTCGGAGAGAGTTTGTGTGGTGAAGACTAAATATAGTCGCCTACCTTCCGGAAGCGAAGACTGATCCATTAGCAGCACCGAAGGTAGAGCAACAGACAAAGAATGGAATGATCCAAGCCATGGGGCCGAGGGTTCGACTGGCAAAAGTCTAATAAAAACACAAAATGGATTCGATTAGAACCCGTCGACCACTTCAAGAACAGACTATTTTTTCGGATTTTTTTTCTGATCTGGACATTTTCAGAACTGAGAAGGT
This sequence comes from Asterias rubens, assembly GCF_902459465.1. Taxonomy (NCBI): domain Eukaryota; kingdom Metazoa; phylum Echinodermata; class Asteroidea; order Forcipulatida; family Asteriidae; genus Asterias; species Asterias rubens. Next base: position 14,265,360 of record NC_047065.1, on the reverse strand, counting down.
TCCAGAACTCACTTTAAGATGTGTCTAACTTGTTTCGTATTAACCAAACATTTTCAGAACTGAGTAAGTTCCAGAACTCACTTCAGGATGTGTTTAACTTCTTTCGTACTAACCAAACATTTTCAGAACTGAGTAAGTTCCAAAACTCACTTTAGGATGAGTCTAACTTGTTTCGTAATAACCAAAAATTTACAGAACCGAGTAAGTTCCAGAACTCACTTTAGGATGAGTCTAACTTGTTTCGTATTAACCAAACAAAAAGTTGGCCTAAGACAAATATTATGGTCTCAATATTCTCCTCAAAGTGGCGTTAATAATATGGGTGCATGCAGCGACTACCAGCATACCGGTATGGCAGAAGAATATGTCCGTCAAAAATTCGCAACTTAATATTAAGAAGATTTTACACAGTCTGCCATATTAGGGGGACACATAATCTCCTGCCACGTATCTGTGTGTACAAACACAACGGGTATTTTGATTTTATTGTGATCAAGTCATAGTCATGTCAAAGACAATAAGACATACGAAACGTTTCAGTGGACTCACAAACGGAAACACAGTTGCTGTTGAACAATACATATTCAAAATCTAGACAAGGTTTTTGGCCAAGTAGTTGAAATCATGGAGGAAACAAAAGTGCATGAGTAGCCTAAATACAATGAAACATTTCTAAAATAGTTTTCCTAGATTCAGATATTAATTGATGCCTTACCACGGCGACTGCATTAGAACTTAGTAATTCCGCTGGTGTCATGACAGTGAAGTAAGATATGTTCACCATTAGGTACAGTACTGTCACCAGAGGGATACCGATAATGATGGCTAGTGGAAGATTCCTGCACGAAAATTAAAAAAGGTAGCCTTTATAAGTTGCCTCATCTAATATCGGTTTCAGTTTAGCCCGGTGTGGTGAATTTGAAGACAAATTTTACTGACAATTTCGAGGAGAAAACTATTCATTAAGTTATGTTTTGGAAATACTACCCCTGGGAAATACCACCCCAACTCATAAGTTCCAATGGTTCTTTTCAGAGCCACCCCAACTCATTAGAGATAGTCATTACATGGTGTTACCGCAAACCTTTCTATATCTTGCTCAAGGACAAAAGTGTCACTACCGGGATTCAAACCCACACTATGGTGACTTGGCACCAGAACTTGAGTTCGATGCTTCTAACCTGCCGGCCACGACACTCTACGAGGGGCGATTTTGAAATAGAACCGTTCTGGCTTTGAACTGACTCCAAGCGCGTGCAAGTCACACCCGAGACATGGCATTCTATATCTCTCAGAGGGCGGCAGAGGGTAGTTGCGAACAGCCCCGAGTGTGGCGAACAGTCATGGAAATCTAAAACCCTTTTCGAAACCACACTTGAACTTGGGCTTGGGCTTACAGGCTCCTTTTGGTTATTTGGAAAATGTGCGTTTTCCTTACAGGGCCCAAGTGGACGGAACCCAAAGCCTGGGTCCAAACCCTGGTTTCACAACCGGCAGGTGTCAGAATCGACAGTTGTAGCTACACGGATGCGGACACTGAGGGTGTTGCTATTGGCATTCAATGTGCTTCAGTAATAATGTTCCCTAAACTGCAAATTCTCCATTTAAAAACTAACCGAATGTGCCTTCAGTAAGACAAACTAAAAAAAACAAGAAAATACATACCGAAATTCAAAATGATAGCAACAAGCGTAACAAAGTTAAAAGGAATATTTTATACACAACCTCAAGAAAAGCATTTCAAAAAATTGTAAATGTCAATATTGAGGTACAACACATCATGACATCAATAAACGGTAAACAATGGTCGACTTATGGATTGATCTAGCTACGACCGTTTATTCGGATAATGCCAATTCAGTATAGTAGTAAACTTCATTCATTATAATACAGTACAGAGGAAGAGTTCTACATTGGCCGAAATAATTTATCTCGGGACTGATATTTACCTGTAGGGGTTGACCAATTCCTCCGTCATGTAGTTTAGCTGGTTCCTATACAAGGAAAGCAATAACGAATACATTGATTATTGTTTCACAACCAACAAAGTTTGTCCAGCAGAATTGTTGTTAGAAGGCATATTTGATAAATGGGAAAAATTGGTTTTAAAGATGACGTTACATACAATTTTTTTCAAAATACTAAAAATAAAAGGACTCCTCAGTATTGACCGTCATACAGTTAAGATGCGGTTCATATTTGACAATTAAATTATCGTATTTTTTATTGATTTTGAGAAGTAACATTTACCATCCGTCGTAAGCCCACAGCCCTTGGTAGAACGCAACGCCATATGCGAAGGGCTGAAGCGAAGAAGTTGCGAAAGATTCCGGCGGGGTAAGGTTAGCAACTTCACCTGTTAAAAATAAAAGCAGTTAGTTACTAAACGGCATTAATTGTCCCGTTTTTTATGTACTGGTAATATTTGTGGCATTTGTTTATGCACTGGACTTTGGACACTAACTTGTCTTAGGTACTTTATCACAATATTGCCTCACTCCACCTCTCTCCGGGAGAACAAATGCTGTACCGGCGAGAGAGTTTGGGAGTAACCTGCAATGGACTGGATCCCCTATCCTGGGGAATGTAAATATGTCCAGTGTTTGTAGACAATCAAAGGAAGTCTGCCACCAAGCTATAACTAAAGCATTTTCTTTACCATAGGTCACCTAGCCTGAACATATGACGTCACATCTCGAGGCTCGTGAAGATTCTACGCCAGAAATCTGCCTGTAAGCCCACATCTATACAACCACCTTTGACCTCCCATTCATTTCACAAGTCTTTTATCCTAGAGATTCGCAATTAAATCTGATGTACATGTGTATATAAAGCCAACACATGTGTCTATCCTTGCGGATAAAGACAGGGGACCAGACTATAATTCACCTACCTTGAAAGAGCTTGATAACTCCGACAATGATAATAATGACTAGAGCTGTCAGTTTAGCTGCAGTGAAGACAACCTGCACTGATGTCGCCCATTTGACGCTGGCGCAGTTGATGAACAGAATCAGTACTGTGTTTCGCATCGGAACGAATAGGGCAAGAAAGGAAGGAAACATTAAACAATTCCAATGATTCAATAAATTGTCTTTTAGAAAATCAGGTTTCACAGCAACTCATCCTTAGGAATTTTGGTATACATCCAATAGTGCACGCACCGCTAATAAGAATGGAGACTGTGAAAGAAAACGTTCAGCTTTAAAAGAGGGGGAAACCACAAATGGGCTAAACCCATCAATCAGTATAGGAACTAAAAACAACGCAATCCACTTGCAAGGGTCTGGTCTGAGGTGGGTTTCGAACCAGGGATCCACAGTGGAGGTGAAAAGCAGGGAAAGAAACCGATAGGCTTATCCTGATTCCAGGTTTTTACTCATTATAGGGTATCTATCCCAGGTAAACGTCCTGTTGAAACATCATTTGCTTGGTAGTTCATATGGCGGCAGTTGACGACCATTCTTATCCGCCACAAGGGGCGCTAGTTAATAAATTAAAAAAGTGCCCTTTAGGTTAAAGGGTCTATGTACTTTTTGGGGGACAAAAAACACAATGTCCACAGATTTACATTAAACTTACACAGTTTGAAGATAATGATATTAGAAAGCTTCCCTGAAAATATTACTTGCAGTGAGGTGCTGTAGTTTTACTCATTTCTCAAAATCTGTAGCACTTCAGCATCTAATATTTTCAGGGAAGCTTTCTACTGTCATTATCTTCAAACTGTGTAAGTTTAATGTAAATCTGTGGATATTGTGTTTCGTGTTACAAAAAGTACCCAAGTCTATTAACAGGAACAAAACAGCGGTATCGACCTTTACTCACCGATTGCAACGGCTGCGAACAGCTTCGGTGTAATAGTGGGCGGGTCGCAGTCTCCTCCGTCGGTATTGAAGAGAGCTTGTGAGGCGTACGCTCCGAAGGTTAAAGTGATGGCTGAGACACTGGACGGTTTAAGAACTATGGTTGAGATCCAGGAGAAGAGAAAGGCAGGGATGGGTCCTAGGGTGTCCAAGAGGTAAGCATACTCCCCTCCTGATTTCGGGATGACTGTGCCGAGCTCAGCGTAGCATAATGCACCTGTATATAGAGTGAGGTTAAACAAAAATCACTGAGAAATCGTGTGAACTGAACACTATGAGGGCTCACTCTATACCTTGTTCTTGTTCTCAAGATGGCTGGACTCCCGTAATAGCATTGATCTACAAATACTTGTTTACATGCCATGACATCGTCACACAGTAAGACTATTATGGTGGCCGAAATAATTAATGCCACTCCATAACACGTCACAAACCATTTTCCTTCCCAAGCTTAGCCATATAGTTTTCAACTACAATCCTAACCACTTACCCCTAACCCAAACTACCTTTCTATCCCCCAGCCTAATCTAAACCCTCAACCATCTTGACACAATCCATGTAATGTCTGTTAACAAAGTTGTAAACATTTTTACCATACCCAGGCGTCCACTTCAAGGTGTGGGCTACACTATCGGCTATCCACCTAAATCGCCGTTGACCAGGGACATGTTGCCACATACTCCGGGGGCTGAAACATGGTTACCCCCTTCACAGTCCATAAGTACGTGTGCATGGGTATCTTCCACTGTGAGCCTGACTGGCTACCTTCCAAAATTTTTACAAAAAATTTTGTTTGTAAGATCATCGTAGCTTTTTGAAGCCCGTATCTAAAAGAGCATTTCACAATCAGTGACGAAGTCTGCCCGTAGTTTTCCAACCCTTATCTTTATTTAACCCTCACCCTAACCCTTTAAAGTATGTACCAATGATGGAAAGTACTCCGCACAGCATCCAGACTATCAGACTCATCCCAACGCTCTCGGTCTGTCTCAGGACTCCCTTTGGAGATACGAAGATTCCAGATCCTATCATTGTTCCAACGATCATAGCTATACCACTGATCAATCCAACCTGGTAATCAAAACAGAATAACGCGCAAGTTATTAGTGACAGTATGACCGTTAGTTCCATCCAAGGTTTGCCAATCATGAATTGTGATACCGAACACATACTCTGTGAAGAAGAAAACAATTTGTTGGAAATAACATTGTTTGTGTTATGACAGTCTGTATTTCTGCATTCTGGATCAGACGTGAGTGCGGCCACTAAAGGTAGCCCAACTGTTGCTCATGTAAGTACTTTCTTAAAACAACAACGCATGGTGTCGCGGCGATCCAGCCGAAGCTGCAGCAGCTGTAATAGTAGTTTCTTATTTGTCCCTTTGAATGTATAGTCCTGTCAAAATTGTAACTCCAAACGTTATCCTGATAATAACTGGGTTTTTTAATTAGCATAATGGATGATGGATATAAATTTGTTGTTTCCCAACATATATGCTTAAAGGCAGTGGACACTATCAGTAATTACTCAAAATAATTATTAGCATAAAACCTCACTTGGCAGCGACTAATGGGGAGCTGTTGGTAGTATTAAACATTGTGAGAAACGGCTCCCTCTGAAGTAACGTATTTTTCGAGAACTCATAATTAGAATTTGAGGTCTCGAAATCAAGCATCTAAAAGCACACAACTTCGTGTGACAAGGGTGTTTTTTTCTTTCATTATTATTGGCCCAAATTTTCACAGGTTTGTTATTTTGTGCGGAAGACTGGTTTTTGACAAATACCAATAGTGTCCATTGTCGTTAAAGCCATTGGACCCTTTCGGTAAACAGTATTGTCCAAGGCCCACACTTCGTGTATCACAACTTCTATATCAAATAACAAACCTGTGAAAATTTGGGCTTAATCGGTCATCGGAGTCGGGAGAAAATAACGGGGAAACCCACCCTTGTATCCGCGCGTTTCGCCGTGTCATGACATGTGTTTAAAATAAATCCGTAATTCTCGTTAACGAGAATTGATATTGTTTTACTGTTTTCTCAAAAAGTAAAGCATTTCATGGAATAATATTTCAAAAGAAGTATTTCACCACTACCTTCTGTAAACCCTGTAAGTTATTTGTAAATCTGTGAACTTTTGTTTTTCTGTTCCGAACCACAATAGTTTTAGTGTCTGCCTGGTCAATTTTTTTTTAAAATACTTTTGAGGTTGTGTTTTAAAAAATTCGTTTTAACTTTGTTTAGTTAATTACACCAATAGTGTCAAGTGTTTTTTTTTTTTTTAAGGGAAAATTTGGGCGAAATTGGTAATCGAAGTGAAAGAAAATAACAAAAGACAAAACGCTATTTGTGCACAAATTTGTGTGCTTTCAGACACCTGGAAACTGGTTTTTTTTTAGATTCAAATATTTAAGTAAGAAATTACCTCAGAGTGAGCCGTTTCTCACAATGTTTTAAATATCATCAGGTCTCCAATCCACGTTTGCGACTATGCCTTTTGCGGGATCATGACCTTACAATAGTGGATCCAGTGATGGGAACACAGGTACCAAGTAAGTTTGTATGCGTGTATAAAATAGGCTATAGTTTGAGTTTATTTCACCCGCAAAACGTGTCCAGATTCGGTGTTTACCGTGCTTACCCCCCCCCCCCCCAAAAAAAAAAAAAAAAAAAAAAAAAAAAAGTAATAACAATAATAATTCGACATATAAAACTCACTAATCTATTCATCTAACGGAAAAGTACTTAAGCCTAATTAGATGCAAATTCGTAGTCATAAAGTAATAATTATACTGATTACCATAATTTCAAAGACGAAAAATGTGGGTGGGTATAGCGAGCACGCTGATCCTGGAGGTTTTGGCTAATGACTACTAAATACAGAACGAATAGCTTGTATCAGCCTTTGTTTTCTCAGAGGAAAAAAATCACTCTTTCTAAAGGAACATTTAATACATAGTTGTTTTTTGTTGCTGGCAGTGTAAGCACTTAATGTAAATCCACCATATACATATTAAAACTGACAAGCCTGTCTATAAGTTTGACATCCATCGACCATCTGGGTCACGAGAAACTAGTGGGGGAAAAAACGATGAACACTGAGCGATAAACTCAAAACGGGAAATTATTTTTTATTTATTTATTATCAAATATGACATTTCGGACAGAAATATTTCATGGGATGTTTTCTACTATATCATCATCACCATTATGTAAATTTGTGACTTCGCGATTTGTTTGTCTTACCAATTATGTAATGTTTCTTCAAAACAATATTGAAATTAAAGGAAAATTAGAGTCGGCATTTCAAAAGATTGCCACCTGCTAATCTTAAAAGCTTGGGCTATTTGAAAGCTTGGGCTATTTGAAAGCTTGGGCTATTTGAAAGCTTGGGCTATTTGAAAGCTTGGGCTATTTGAAAGCTTGGGCTATTTGAAAGCTTGGGCTATTTGAAAGCTTGGGCTATTTAAAAGCTTGGGCTATTTGAAAGCTTGGGCTATTTGAAAGCTTGGGCTATTTGAAAGCTTGGGCTATTTGAAAGCTTGGGCTATTTGAAAGATTGGGCTATTTGAAAGCTTGGGCTATTTGAAAGCTTGGGCTATTTGAAAGCTTGGGGCTACATTTAGGGCAGGGCTACCTTAAGAGCCCGCACAAACTTTGACCCAAGGATCTCTGGATCTGGGTAATTATTAAGTGCTCATAAATCAGAGCCAGACGAGACGAGAAGAGAAGATAAGAATAACTATATATAAATATTAATAGTAAACTTGCGGGTACAACCATGTGTAAAAACTCCTTTGAAGGAGTGGTGGCTCTGAAAAGAGCCGGTTTGGTCTCGACGTTTCGCAGAGTATACTCTGCTCTTTTCAGAGCCACCACTCCTTCAAAAGAGATTTTACTCATGGTTGTACCCGCAAGTTTACTATAGGTTTTCTTGGTCAAATTCAGAAAATGAGCAGGCAATTTCATTTTCATGCGTTCGTTTTGCCTCTCCAGTTGTTACTGCGTTTCAAATTCAGAATTCGGCCATTCAATTTCTATTTAAGTCGATTCAAATTCCTTAAGCACTCTGTTCAATTTAGCGTATCGTCATTCTTTTTCGTGGCACACACGCCTCAAGAAGCGTTGCGAATTTGAATGCTGCTTTGATGAATTGTTAAATTGAATGATTGTTTTGTTAATTCGAATGACGCAACATTACATTTGGCTGATCATAAAACGAAATCGAATGACCCTTTTCAGTAGCATTCGATTTCGCGCGAAACAGAATAGCTTGGTGGTTAAACTGGCTGCTCATTTGCCGAAATTGACCGAGAAAACCTATATTAATTAACATTATATTTATTGTTATTCTTATTCTCCACACCATGCAAACCTTCAAACATTATTTAAGAAGAGAAGATGTTAAAGAAATTCCAGTTTTTAGTTTTAGATATGGGAGGAAACTCAAGAGAACTAATCAAGGGAAAACCCACGCAGTCAATAGAGGACAAAAACCTTATAGTGCCCCCGATGGGACTCGAACAGGGGTCCTAGAGGTGGAGCGTGAAGCAAGAAGCCCCACTACACACCAACCTGACCCACTTTTTGATATTGCAAAAAGTCTGTCTGCGACTCGAAAAGACTCGAAGCCAACCATTTTCTATCCAACAGATAGCCTTTGTACTTAATAAATTGGATAGGAGTCAAGTGTCAAGTAATAAACTGACTGGGTGTTTTGAGTGAACAAAGCATTTTTATTTGTTCCTGACATTTTTATTTGTTCCTTGACATGGCGGTTATATAAATGTGTTCAATGATAGTATTGAGTCGGGTGGTTCAGGTGGCGTCATCACCTTGACTATACTCCCGTGCACTAAAGTGGTGGGCTGTTTATCCGTTTCGTTTCGTTTACCACATTTTTTATAACTAGTCATCAATAAAGCACGCCATAATAATAGTAAAGAGTACACATAGTATTATTCTAGACAGAGTTTACAACACTTGCGCAGTTCGGAAATAAGAAGAAGGGATATAGCAGAAATCAAACAATAAGCTTATACCTTTAAAACATCTTTCCAAGTTATAACCCAAATCGCCCGATCCATGTGTCCCATAAAGTATAAATAGACCTAGACAAGTCGTTAATGGTCACACGCGGTGAGATAGTCGAGTTGTGGCGGTGCTATGGCGAGATCGCTGTTCTCGCGCAAACTTCTACCCGTAGTCGTGACAGCAGTAGTAGAAGAATACCGCGGGAATCGCGGGGAGAGTCGGAACGATATCACCGAGACAGACATTTTAACGACTTGTCCACAAGTCTACATAAAGTACAGTAAGGTTACACTGGGGGCATGACCAAACTACGAATTATTACGGTTGTTTGAATTTCGTTTCACAATGCCTTTTTAAATGACAACTATTGTGGGCTGTCTTGGTGCAGACTCAGACCAATGTTCCAGGGGCCCTTTTTCGAAACCATGTTTTGAAGGCCTTTGGATACGTCTCATAGCCTTGGTCCGCATTTAAGACACGCCGTGCCCAACATGCACGTATTTAAGACGTATATATGGGTGGATCCCAATATTGTGGTTTCAAAAGGTAAAGTACTTAAAGGGTTTGGGTATACTTTTTGTAACACAAAACACAATGTCCACAGATTAACATTAAACGGTTTGAAGATAAAGATAGTAGAAAGCTTTCCTTAAAGTATTACTTGCTGGGGTGTTCTAGTTTTTGAGAAATGGGTAAAACAATGTCACGAAAACTGTTTTAGTTTCAGTTTTAGCATGTAAAAACGTATTAATACCCAGCTATGGTATTTAATTTTAAATTAAGTTAGTTTAATGTAAATCTGTATACCTTGTGTTTTGTGTTACAAAAAGTACCCAAATCCTTTAAAGCTTTTAAAACAATTCTCGTAGTTACAGCGATATGGCTCTGAAACGATAATCAGTAATAGTCTATTCAAGAATCGACTATTCAATGACAATGTTCATGTGCATAATGGTTCATTTAGTTCTCAAGTGTTAGATCATGCCTAGTATTAAAGGGAATGTACACGTTTGGTAATTACTCAAAACAAATATTAACTTCAAAACTGACTTGGGAACGATCATTGGATTGTTTATAGTATAAAACATTGTGGGAAACGACTCCCTCTGAAGTAACGTAGTTTTTGAGAAAGGGGTAATGTGTAACAACTTCTTCTAGCTAGACGTCTTTTATTCTTGTCTGAAAGCGCACAAATTCGTACAGCAAGGGTGTTTTTTTCTCTCTCTGAAATATCGCAGTTTTTGAGAAAGGGGTAACTTCTCACGCGATCGAGTAATAAAACTTAAAAGACTTCAGGCCTGAAGCTTCAATATGCATACTCCGATGACCAATATTGAGCCAAATTTTTTACAGGTTTGTTATCTTATGTAGATGTTGGGATTGATACACCAAAGTGAGACTACTGGTCTTTGACCAAACGATGTACCAAACGTGCACGCCTTTAACAAAATTGTTGATTTGCTACGATGTGGCCTTTTGTATGTCTGGTGTTTGCTCAAGACGACGCGGGAAAAATAATACTTCATTGAATTGAGTATGTCGGGTGTAACCCATGGTTCCGTTCCAAAGGTCTGCGGTTTTGGGATAGTGTTCTTTCTTTCGTGTCTATACGTTTTAAAGGTATATGATTGAATTCATGTGGTATCTCAGAGAGTAAAATGAATAATAATAGTGCATTGTTTATTGGAAGAGAGCATTCAGTTCAGTGGGACCCACCCACCTGTGATAATCGTACGTTATATGTAATGAATTGTCAGTGAAAAACATTCGACTGTATGTGCGAAGTTACAGTTGATCTCCATTGAATACCAACACGTTTAACCAAATAATTATTTGAGATGTACGTGGTACGCGATTTCGTATATTCGATCAAAACTTGGTTTACGCAGGGGATATACAATTTGGACATAATCGCATAGTGAACGTAAAATAAATTAAACAATTAATAAAGAAAACCCTGTAACTTCAACTCCTTTTCCGGTTTGTAATATAGGCCTATGTTTAATTGGACAATGAGATAATTGTTCTGCTTTTTTTATGCATAGTCGTCCCAAGTATGGTTTGTTTCAACGGTAAATATAACAAGTTATTTGTGTTAATTGAGTAGCTTTTGGTATATATTAGTAAAAGTAGATTTTAAAAGAATATTCATGTTCATAGAAAACCATTGCGTAGGCCTATTCTATAACAGCAGCGGTATTTTGTATTGTTTGTAGGAGCGAAACTTGCACAGTCTCAACAACAGTTCATGTCTTGCCAGTAAAACTACTTGCATGAATCGTGCACCTTTTCAACGGCTCTTCGTACTTTTTGTAGGACACAAAACACAGTGTAAATTTAATGTAAATCTGTGGATATTGTGTTTTGTGTTACAAAAAGCACAATACCCAAAACCCATTACTTCTTACGGTTACTGCAATTGCTATAGAACAGCAATGACCTTTTTTTGAATCCGACAGTGGTTCAGACGGAAATCATTCTTTAAGACCACAGGATTTGGTTGAATGAACCTCGTAATAAAATTTGCTCTCAGAACAGAAGTAATACATTTCCTGCCGAAAACACTCCATGTATACATTATATAGGCTACACTATACTTTGCCTAGTTTTGTCCTCTTTGTCATTTTTTTAAGACACACATTTTGAATCTTGTCGTAAACACTGTGGGTCTTTAGGAACTCTCTAAATTCAAGTGAAAACGCACTCTTTGAAGAGCCATAAGAAGGCCAACTCTTTTTCGAGTGGTCTTCCACTCTTTTAGATTGAAAATGGCATCTTTTTAAGTGATTTTTTTAAAACCCCTCTAAACAAGTGAAATTACCGCCACTCCTTTAAAGAGCCATTTGAGGGACCACTCGAAATGTAAAGAGTGGTGTTTAACTCTATTAATACATGAGCATAACAAGTACATTGAATCCTTGCCCTTAAACTATTTCACCTCAGACTTGTGCAGCGAGGTAAAATCAATCTAAACGCAGAGGTAGTTCAGCATAAAGAAATATTAATTATGTAATTCAATGACAACAAAGAATGTTTGTGGACGACTTCTCGTGAAATCTTTTGCCGAGGTCAATTCTAGTGAATGGGGCTAAGTTCCTAGATGTGCCGCCGTACTCCACCGTGACCTATGACCCGGATTTAAAATTTAAAAAATGGTTTGCCCTTGATTACGATTAGTATAGTCTCCCACTCAAGACGTTGACATGAAGGACCATGTGACCATTCTCGACGGGGTTTGTTTAGTTACGTGGGTAATTACGTAGTTTAGATAATGCAAAGGGTCACTGGGTTCAAAAGACCGTATTGAACTGAGTGACAAATATTGGTCACGTCAACAGAGAGGACAAATTGTAATCACGTTTACCTTCTCCAAATCAGAATGCTTAAAGGGCACTGCGCAACATTGGGAAAAGTTGAACAATATATCTTTGATTTGGAGTAAAGGACAAATTTACCCGAGCGGGATGTGAACTTGCATGAGACCTCAGAATATAGCATACTACTGGCGCTAACTGAGCTAGCTAATGTCGTCGGCCTCCGTCATTGTTTTTCATATTTTGCACGGAGTTACATTACAGGCATACGGTCTGGTGCAAAGGGAAAACTGCATGCAAAAATTGTGCTCAGCAATTAAGGGGGAAATGGACATACTAAGCAAAAAAACCTCATAACCGATTTCAGATATGGGTACTTGAGTTTTTACAATGTGTAAACATTTCAAGAAAATCAACCCTTTTGCACCCATTAATCCAATGAGTCCCCCCCCCCCCCATACGCCCATTGTGGTAATGGGCATATCGAAAAGACGGGTCTATCGTCAGTCAAAGGACGACAATGGAAATACGCTTTTATAGCTTTTTGGTTTATCCTCGAAAATTCCACAGATTTCAGTGTCTTTTTATTTTATTTTATTTTGTCTGTATTTTACCTTTTTTTGTCCGTTTATGGTAAATAGTTTTTGTAGGGATTGTCTTAAAAAAAAATTAAACTATAGTTGGTTTGTGAAAAATGTTGCTGCTCTTTTTGTTGAATGATTGTATATTAATGGGAAATGCGCAGATATTACCTGACTGAACAACAGAAGGACACCTTGAAAATTCTTGGGGATAACTTTCCGTATGGCGCCACCACCTTTTCACTCATTTTTACAAAACGGGATATATCAATCAGGTAAATTAGATACTATATTATTTTATTTCGAATGAAAAAGTGGTGGCGCCATACGGAAACTTTTCCATTCTTGGATCTATTATTTGCCCTAGGGTTAGCAAAAAATGTGTCTCTGCAGAATATGACCAAGTGGGCATTTTGGAGGGATAAGTAAAAGCAGCGAGCAATGTGCAAAACAAGAGACTTCCAAAGTAAAGCAAAGTTTAGTTCCATTTCGTATTGCCAGCTTCAGAGATGCGGCTTTAGCAAACACCAAAATATGCATCCATGGAAAAATACAAAACTTCAAAAGAGAACTGGCTGTTGCAAACTTCTTACCAACCAAAAGGACATATGATATAAAGGAAGAACTAGGCATTGGACTGACTTTTCAACCCGAGCAGAACTTGGCAATCGAGAAAGATTCTGCTTAGGTCGAAACGTCAGGCCAGAAACTTGTTAGCCCAGTACAAAATGAGACGGGCCTATACGGCGCCCCTGTTCCTGTGTCTATTCATGAGAAAAGAGGTGTGATGCACAAAGTTCCTTTTGTATTGATTACTAAACCGTGTAAGTGGAGCAACAGCCAAATATAAACAAAGAAATAAAAGAAGCATAACATACACATAAACACACTTGTACGTGGTTCAAAAGCTGACCTAAATAAATACTCAGTAAAATACAACGGTTGAAATTAAAATAGATGTATATAATAGTCACCTGTCTTTTGAGCTTCAATCCCTTAGACCCATCCTGCGAGTCAGTGTCCCCGTCCTGAAGGCCTTTTTTCCCCGTCCCTCCATTGGTGGATGGGGAGTATTTCTTCGACCCGTCTCTCTCCCGTACTTCAGACATCGCTGAGAATCAGTTTCCTCCAAGATGATCGTATGTGAAGCAACTGTGTTTTGATACACTGGCCAGATCGAAAGGCGACCGCACACTACACTACTGTGTTCGTCTGCCGTACAACCTGTTGGTACCGTTTATCCTTGAAACACACAGTAACTTCTACTTAGTGTGCGTACACAGCGAACAATGGATCCCGTGTCCCGGGTATAAAAACTGTATATCCATACCTGAGATCAGATCGGTGCACCAGGTAGCGGTATGAGAGCATAGCAAACAATGAAAGTTATTGCGAGGGCATTGTACCAGGCAAACAATATTCTGCAATTCAAATTTTATTCTGAATTTTGTTTTGAAAGGGTATGTATATGATGACGGGTCACCTTTCAGCGAATGGTGACTGATCGAGTGCGGTCCAGCAGCAAACAGGCTTCGGTGAAGCACTGAGGCGTGCAGTCAACAATAGGCTCAGTACGATTGACCTGGACTGTTGAAATAAAGTTGGGAGCTCCGTGGACAGAACTGGGACGGGTTTGTCTTTTGTATAACTCTCAATATGCAGAAATGTTGAATATCTCGTTCCGTTTTTAAGGTCAATCAAGGAATGCATAAAACATGCTTTAGAGTGCAGAACTAGTGGTTCGTGTACAACAAATAAACGACATTACTTCTAATAAATAAAGCATGGTGTACAACAATAAAACGACAGGTTTACTTCTAATAAATATAGCATGGTGTACAACAATAAAACGACAGGTTTACTTCTAATAAATATAGCATGGTGTACAACAATAAAACGACAGGTTTACTTCTAATAAATAAAGCATGGTGTACAACAATAAAACGACAGGTTTACTTCTAATAAATATAGCATGGTGTACAACAATAAAACGACAGGTTTACTTCTAATAAATATAGCATGGTGTACAACAATAAAACGACAGGTTTACTTCTAATAAATATAGCATGGTGTACAACAATAAAACGACAGGTTTACTTCTAATAAATATAGCATGGTGTACAACAATAAAACGACAGGTTTACTTCTAATAAATATAGCATGGTGTACAACAATAAAACGACAGGTTTACTTCTAATAAATATAGCATGGTGTACAACAATAAAACGACAGGTTTACTTCTAATAAATATAGCATGGTGTACAACAATAAAACGACAGGTTTACTTCTAATAAATATAGCATGGTGTACAACAATAAAACGACAGGTTTACTTCTAATAAATATAGCATGGTGTACAACAATAAAACGACAGGTTTACTTCTAATAAATATAGCATGGTGTACAACAATAAAACGACAGGTTTACTTCTAATAAATATAGCATGGTGTACAACAATAAAACGACAGGTTTACTTCTAATAAATATAGCATGGTGTACAACAATAAAACGACAGGTTTACTTCTAATAAATATAGCATGGTGTACAACAATAAAACGACAGGTTTACTTCTAATAAATATAGCATGGTGTACAACAATAAAACGACAGGTTTACTTCTAATAAATATAGCATGGTGTACAACAATAAAACGACAGGTTTACTTCTAATAAATATAGCATGGTGTACAACAATAAAACGACAGGTTTACTTCTAATAAATATAGCATGGTGTACAACAATAAAACGACAGGTTTACTTCTAATAAATATAGCATGGTGTACAACAATAAAACGACAGGTTTACTTCTAATAAATATAGCATGGTGTACAACAATAAAACGACAGGTTTACTTCTAATAAATATAGCATGGTTTTACCACTAATTTTACTAATTATTATAACACACCACACAAACGAAGATTAGGTCGGCTAAGCATTAAAGGCAGTGGGCAAGTTTGGTAATGGTCAAAGACCAGCCTTCTCACTTGGTGTATCAGAACATGCATAAAATAACCAAAAACCTGTGACAATTTTGGCTCAATTTAAACGAAGTTGCATGTAAATGATGAAATAAAAACAGTCACCTTGTTGCACAACTTCGTGTGCTTTCAGATGCATAATAACAGGCTTTAGCTGTCCAAAAAACTATGTTACTTCAGAAGCAGCTATTCATCACAATGCTTCGTACTATCACCAGCTCTCTATTGCTTGTTACCAAGTCTGTTTAAATTTCAAATGTAACTTTGAGTAATTACGAGATAATAATGAAAGAAAAAACGCCCTTGTCACACGAAGTTGTGTGCTTTAAAGGCAGTGGACACTATTGGTAATTAGTCACAATAATTATTAGTATAAAACCTTACTTGGTAACGAGTAATGGGGAGAGGTTGGTAGTATAAAACATTGTGAGAAACGGCTCCCTCTGAAGTGGAGTAGTTTTCGAGAAAGAAGTAATTTTTCACGAATTTGATTTCGAGACCTCAAGTTTAGAATTTGAGGTCCCGAAATCAAGTATCTGAAAGCACACAACTTCGTGTGAAAAGGGTGTTTTGTTCTTTCATAGTAACTCCGACGACCAATCAATCTCAAATTTTCACAGGTTTGTTATTTTATGCATATGCTGAGATACAGCAAGTGAGAAGCATGGTTTTTGACAATTACCAATAGTGTCCACTGGCTTCAAGATGGTTGATTTCAAAACCTCAAATTCTTAATCTGAGGTCTCGAAATCAAAATTCAGAGAAAACTACTTCTTTCTCGTGGACGAAACTTTAGCGCCGATGTATCGAAGCGTAACAAAAAACGTAATTCAGCACTGCGCCATCATCGCCGGCAGCAAGCCCGAAAACTACCTCACTTCAGAGGAAGCCGTTTCTCACAATGTTTTATACTGTCAACCTCTCCCCATTACTCGTTACCAAGTGAGGTTCTATGATGATAATTATTTTAAGTAAGTACCAATAGTGTCCACTGCCTTTAAAATTAACACACTACTTTTCTCTTTTCAACAGACGCAGTTTCTCCCGCCATCAGATTGATATTCTTCAAAGCATTGTTGTCACAATCCTGACGAATAAGAGGTAACTGTATCGCAGTTTGGATTACAGCATTTTAGATTGCATAACTTCACAACAAAGCACTACCGGTGCCATAACGATACACTGATTTGTATACAGTTTTGATTACACGGCATTGCATGATAACTTCACAACAGAGCACTATCGGTGCCGTAGCGATATCATTACACTGATTTGCATTCACGTGTCAAATATTTTGAATAAAAAACACTCATTCAATTCAAAACGATATAGATTGCCTTTTTACCCTTACACTAACGTGTGTAAAGCATTGTATACTCGATGGGATTTGAACCCGGGAAGACAATTGTAATTTCTATAGGTTTTGGGTTCAAATCCCACCCGAGTGACGTGCCTGTCCACAGAACTCGGAAAGGTACTGAATATACAGGGTACTGAAATACATCGGCTTATTATAAGGGTTATACACAATTTATATTATTTTCCAAATGCAAAAACTTACACTTATCTTGTAAAGTTTGCATACACACCGTTGAAAAGGTGTGGAGCCTGAAAAAATGTGTTCGTGTAGCCACTCCATGCTCGCCCCATGAGAGTTGTGTATGTCTTTTCTTTTCTTTTTCTTTGGACACCCCCAAGCTCTGTACTGTTTTTCCCTCCCTTCTTTCCTTATTTCTATATAATTGGGCCAAACATTACAGTTGTTATTTATTTAGTTATTTTATTCTATAATAAATTATATATATATAGGTTTTCTCGGTCAATTTCGGAAAAAGAGCAGCCAATTTAATTTTCACGCGTTCGAATTAAAGCTATTTTGCCTCTCCGGTTTTTACTGCGTTTCAAATTCAGAATTCGCTCATTCAATTTCGTTTTGAGGCATTCAAGTTCCTAGCAACACTCGTTCTTTTTCATGACACACAATCATCATTCAATTTAGCAAAGCTGGTTCGACTAGAGATTTTGCTGATTTAATCATTTTCAATTTCGTAAAGAGAAAATCAATAATTCGCTCACCGAGGATTCAAATAAGTACGACTAAAGAAATATGAATAAGCAGATAAACTGTATAGGCAAACCGTTTCGTACCTTCACTTTAAATCGAGCGAACATTATTTTCTTTTGTTTATGTTTCCAGTAGACTTTACCTTGGGCCCCATAAGAGTTGTTTTCTTCTTTATTTTTTCGGGAGACCTTCAATGGTTAACTGACCAAGACCTGACATTTGATTTTTGTTTTATATACATGTTTTTCCAGTTGTTGGTTTTGTGTAAATATTCACCAACCATCTGTTGGCGAGCCAGACATCTTGGCATAATAATTATGTTCAAGAGTCCTAACAAATTAACCGCATGCCTTTCACATTCGTATAAGGAAACAACAAGTTAACCAAGCGTTTTTAAGACTGCACAAATATCAGAATTGACTGCCTCAAAATGAAATTGAATGACTAAACACACGCCTCAAAAACACTCCTGCGAATTTGAATGCAGCGTCGATGAATTGTTAGATCGAATGATTATTTTGTTAAATCGAATGGCGTAAGAGTAGATTTGACTAGTCTTAAAATGAAATCGAATGACCCTTTTTTAGTAGCATTCGATTTCGTGCGAAATAGAATAGGCTGGTGGTTAAATTGGTTGCTCATTTTCTGACATTGACCGAGAAAACCTATATAATGAGTAGGGTAGATGGCCTTAGATTTCGATCCAAACCGGACCTTCTTCATGGGCAAGTATAGTCTTGGTGCAAGACGTTTCTTGTTCCCTTTTCACGCACACCGTGCGGCCAATAGGAGACTTTCCAACGCTAGGCGGCAGCAGACATACCGGGTAAATTTCCATTGTTTACGTAGTTCTGAACATGCGCATAATTCTGAGAACAATGGATTTACCCGGTAAGTCTGCTGCCCTCTATCGTCCCAGAAAGTCTCCCATTGGACGACAGCGCGCGCACCGACTCACCTGACTTATAGTCCACTCACCGCTCTCCGGGGCGGTGAGTGGACTATCAGTCAGGTGAGTCGTGCGCGCGCTGTCGGTGAATTGGCCGCAGTGTGCGTGAAAAGGGAACGAGAAACGTCTTGCACCAAGACTAGGGCAAGTACAAACAAGTACATATCCATTTGTAGAAAAAAGAGGGCAAAGGGATTAAGGGAAGGATCCAGAAAAGCGGGAAACTTGTAGCCAATCAAAGTTTCTATTTCAGAAACAATGAATTTTATATAGTTATATAATTTATTTATTTAAAACATGATTATTTTTTTTATAAACTTGTTTGTTCATTCGTGGCATCATCTTATACGAGAATATTCCTCAAGACAGTTAATATCGTGTCAAGTTCACTGGAAAACATCTTTCAGTTTGGACTTTGCATTATTGATATGAGTCAAAAGTGCCTTTGCTTAAATCCAAATAACAAAATCAATTTGGTATTAATTATAAATACCAGTTGCCATAGAAATACATATCGCTCCATTTGTTCAAGACTCTTGTCCAGCCAATCTTGGACTACTGCTCACCCGTCTGGTGGATTCACCGCAAAAAAAACATCAATTCAATCGAATCGGTACAGCGCAGAGCCAGCAGGATGATACTTCGGCAAAAATATATGGAACAGCCTTATCAAGAAAGACTGAAGACTCTGGGTCTTATGTTGCTGTCTGACAGAAGGACTTTTTTAAACATTTGCTTTATTGTAAAACTGTTGATGTCCACTCGGTATAGTTTTATGAATGACTTAACTAATCTATCTAAAGTTAACTCCCGTCACACAGAATTGCTCACTTTTCATCACCTAAAACCTAGGACGGATGCTTATAAATTTTCTACCATTGTTCGCTTTCCTAAAATGTTCTCAGAGCTCACATTGGATACCAGGAATGTTTTGATTTTGGAGGGGTACAAGTCATTTCGTATGAAGCTGAGGGGGGAATTTTTAGTATGTTAATAGTGCTAGTGGTTTTAATTGTTGTTTTCTTTAATATTTGTCTAAGGGGTCTTTGTACTTTTTTGGGTGGTGTTTGGGGAGGCTCTCTGCTATCATTGTCCTCGGGCCCAGTGGGTTGGCATGAATCTGTGAGGGTGCACTCTGTGCCAATTTTATTTTTATTTTATTTTTCTGAGGGTTTTTAGTCCATTCTATGTTTTTTTATTTTCAATTGTTGTCCCTTCCTCTTATCGCTGCGGTGTTTTGTTGTGGGTGTAGTTTTTCTGTTTTCAATAGTCTGGTTTTGCTTGTGTTTTAATGATTTCTATTGTGTGATTCTAAAATGTTTCAGTGTAATCTCCTTTTTATATTGTATAATTATATTTTTATCGTTGGCAGGGGTCTGGTTTTACACATCTTTTGATGACAGTTTTATACTTTTGTTTTAAACCTTGACAGCCCCTGTACAACTTGTAACTATTGTGTATGTCTAAAGATTTAAAATAAATAAATAATAAATAAATAAATAAAATAAATAAAATAGCAAAGTGTAGGTGACTCGGTTTGTACGTATGGGTTCATATGCCCTTTTCGAAATCACGGCTTTTGCTTTGGATTTGGCTTGAAGCTCCTTCCTTGCGTCTGAAGCCCTTAGCGCGTTTACAAAACAAACCGCGGGACCATAGCTAGCCTGAGCCGAATCCAATGCCGAAGCCGTGGTTTCGAAAAGGGCCATAAACTTGGCGTTGTCTTTTGGTGGAACTCATCAGCACTGTTTTTCTTACGTGATATAATTTATTGTTAATTATGAATGCCAGTTGCCATAGAAACATATCGCAACAAAAAAGGCAGTGATATAAACAGAAACAATTTGCTTGGATTCATAATATTGATATCATCTTGATGGAATGTATCATCAGCACACATTGTCTTGCGTGATAAAGATGTCAATAACAATCTTCCTTCTCTTCATGGTGGCTTGCTGTTTGCCCACACAGGCAGCTAAGTTTTGTCAGGACACTGGTTACAACCCTGTTCATCAAAGCCAGTTCTTTCACCGAGTACCCAACCAATCCCTGGCCGGCCAGCAGTACCGGAATCTCACCGGGGCGCGGTCCAAGTTGCAGTGCTGCGCGGCGTGCCTGGCCGACCCCGGCTGTTTCTCCGTCCAGTACTCGGACCGTGGTGAGCTGTGTCAACTCAACGGGGCTTCAGCGTCTCGGTTCCCCTTGACTATGACTACAGTGACTGGCACCAGCTACTACGGCCCGGAGAAGGTAAGAGGACTTTTGGGGAATGAACTTTAGATAATATTTAAAGCTAAGTGGAAATAACTAACGTAAGGTTTGCGATGACACCATGTCAAATCTCATCAGTGAGTAAGCCCCTTGTGGTGGCTCTGAAAAGAGTTGTTTTTATACTACTCGACGTTTCGGCCAGCTTGCTCTGACCGTCTTCTGGCCGTCTTCTGAGGAGTGAACTTATCCAAACGTTGATAATTTTGCCTGAAAAACAAAATAGTTGGAGGCCATTCTTCACCACTCCTGTTATCTTATTTATGTTTTCAAAAGTATTGAGAATGTTACATCTGGTATTGGAGCAGAGGGAAAACTCAAGATGCATCAAGTAGGAGACTTTCCAACACTAGGTGGTAGCAGACATACCGGGTAAATTTCCATTGTTTACGTAGTTCTGAACATGCGCATAATTCTGAGAACAATGGATTTACCCGGTAAGTCTGCTGCCCTCTATCGTCCCAGAAAGTCTCCCATTGGGTGTGATTCCTGGCTACACGGTAATTAACGGTTGTATGGCTTATAACTGGCACCACTAACAAACATATCGACAAAATTGGGATACCGCCAACATAATTATATAGGGCTAGATATAAGCTCAGTTGGTAGAGCGCCGGCACGTTAATCCGGAGGTCGATGGTTCGAATCCCATTCTAGTCAATTCTTTGTTGATCCCTCAAAGTAAATTGATACTAGACAGACATTTGGGACAACAAGTTTATAATAGACTTTGATCTGATGTTTTTTTTTTCTTCTGGCGTTTCTCCTATTTGTTCGTCCATACAGCCACGTTTCATCGAGTTGCTACAGCAACATTATACAACCCAAGGTAACACCATAATACTAAAACAACCAATAGTAATATTTAACCAAATTAATGACAATAGTTCCTCATAAAATCCAATCAAAATGCATTATACTTTGTACAAAAATTTACTCGTAAAAAGGAACAGTCCCCAGATTTGTATACATCTCTGTATTGTAATACTATCTAAAAGTTTGCATGATAAACAAAAATATGTTGACAAAAACGGCGGTTTCCGATGGGTACACATTCTTTATTTCACTTGGTAAAATCAAGTTGAAAAATGTATGATCCAAGAGAGTGGTTGGAACAGAATTCGAACATTCCACAATAACTTCATAATTACAATATACGATGCAGTAAAAAACAGAACGCAGATTATGATGTTTTGGCTCATGTTTCTTTAAACCTATCCTAAAAGTTTTCTTTCAAAGTTTGTTTGAAGACACAAAGCAATACATTTATTCATGTCATGTGTGCTTGCTCGTTACTCTGTCTAGCAATTTCGTGTTTTGTGGTATCCTGAAAAACGCACATTATGATGTTTTGGCTCATCTGGTACTTTTAACCTTTATTGAAAGTTTTCTTTCCAAGTTTGATTGAAGACACAATGCGTAAGAGCTTATCCCCGTCAGTGGTGTTTGCATGTCACTCATAGTCTAGTCATGTTGTCAGGTTTTGGTATCTATCGCACCATCGCACATTATGATGTTTTGGCTCATCTGGTACTTTTAGCCTTTCATAAAAGTTTTCTTTCCAAGTTTGATTGAAGACACAATGCGTAAGAGCTTATCCCCGTCAGTGGTGTTTGCATGTCACTCATAGTCTAGTCATGTTGTCAGGTTTTGGTATCTATCGCACATTATGATGTTTTGGCTCATCTTACTGAAAGTTTTCTTTCCAAGTTTGGTTGAAGACACAATGCGTAACAGCTTATCCCTGTCAGTGGAGTTTGCATGTCACTCTGTCTAAGTAGTTTTGTGTTTTGGGTGTCCTTAAAAACGTGACATTGTAATGTTTTGGCTCATGGTACTCTTAACCTTTCTGAAAGTTTTCTATCCAAGTTTGATTGAAGACACAATGCGAAACAGCATATCCATGTTAGTGGTGTTTGCATGTCACTCTCTTGAGTCATTTTGTGTTTTTTGGGTATCCTTAAAAAAAGATCCAAGTCCGACTGACTGTCTCCACCAGATGATCACCTCTGCCTCATCCGAGTGTCAACGTTCCACCCAACACCTTTGCTACCCGTGGGAGCTTCAACATAATTCAAACTTCATCAGCTTCAACGCTAATGTGGTTAGAGACACAGACTACTGGTACGCAATGCACGAGAGTCAAGTCCAGTACACCTCAGATGGTGAGCTGCTTTATCGAGATCTGGGTCCGGTCGTTCTGGCAGAGAGTGACAGCTTAAGTAGTGGGACCTCAGAGAGCGATGAACCCACGGTGTCCTGCTCTATCAACTCATCAGGACGTAAGTATTGTTTGACGCTTTGCATGGTGTGGATACATGAGAAGATACTATTGAATAGTAAGCTTGTATCGGGGTACAACGTAGTCTTGGTCGTCCCAAGACCTTCGCATGGATTATTTCCCAGCCTCGCTACCATGGGCCGCGCGCCGTATCGCTCGCTAATTTTGCGCAAGTCTATTCTTTTAGTTCGATTTCCAACGGACGCCAACCGAAAAGAAAAGCGCACCGTCTGTCGAATTATTACGTTTACGTTACGGGACAGTGACGTCTTGGACCAAGACTATGTACAACAATGTGTAAAAACAAAAATTGTGGAAGTGTTGGCTCTGAAGAGGCGGTGTGGTCTCGACGCTTCGAACAGTAAGCCTATATACTCTGCTCGTCTTCAGAAGTTTACTTTCTATTTATTTCTTCCTCAGGGCGTCACCTGTGCACCCTGGATGAGTTAAAGCAGGCTTTCTTGAAGGGCTATCGCCAAGTCTCTCCGGATGAATGGATCGCCTTCTCGGACTCCTCCCGCTATGCTCAGCTCTTTCCCGACGGATGCGGCAACCACACCGGGACGGAATGTTACGCGGACGTGGTGGCGAACATACCAAGAACCAACTCTTCCGATAAGATGTATTGCTGCCTGGGCGCGGGTGAGATCGTCGCTCCGGGAATATGCTGCCCGAAGGTCCTAATCCCGTTCCTCACGGAGGGGGCTTACTTTGTCGTCGACCGGGATGAGATGGCTTATGATTGCTCTCAGACTCTCAACGCTCACCTGTGTACCCTTGCTGAGCTGAAGGACGCATACCTGCTCGGGTATCGCCAACCATTGGGTTGGCTGTTCTTTGCAATAGCCTGGCGCGACGCACGGCTGTATGAAGGTGGGTGTGGTGAATACATAGATGACGAGTGCTATGAGGGCGTGGTTGCTAACACACCAAGGCCAACAACGGATCAGAATCAGGCATTCTGTTGCCCCAGTCTTGATTAGCGCACCTCTTCGTCTTAATCCAATGCCTGATACTTCACAGGGGCAACGAATGCGATTGCCTCCATGCTCTTTGGTCATTGCTTTGATGCCCTTGAAATGCTCAAGTAGAAATTCACAATTAATACTATTTGGGTAACGTCGGCTTAGTATTATAAGGTCACTACTTGTAATTCTATACTCGTAATGATCAAAGGTCGTTAAACTGAAAATGAGTTTAATTTTGGAGGGGAAACAAATCATAATCAACAAATAAATTATTTTATTTATTTTGAAAATGAATGTTCAATTTTGCCAAACAATACCTTGAAGACCATTATTTTATCAGCAATTTTATGAAATCCATAAGTGCACCGCTGACCGTGTGTATAGTCCTGAGTAGCCTTTAGTCAAGACGCACGCGGCACACCGGATGACACGCACAACCCAAACAAAGCAACGCACGAAAAAAGACTATTAGCGCGAGCGGCATATACCGCGGTGCGCCTTGACCAAAGGCTAAGTCCTGAGCAGACGATTTATAAGCAAGTATAACCAAAACGCAGAGGGGAACTCGAAAACCTCGCCCCTGTAAACCAGACTAATTAAAATGGCGTGTTCTTCTTGATTTCGTTAATATTTATCTGAAATTGATCGCGGCCATCCCATTAATAATATTATGATTAATTCATGCCATAAAAGTAAGTGTGCACTACTCTAAATCGATGCTGCCCGATCCTCGATCTTTGCTCTTTCTTCTCATAAAAAATTGAAACATTTTTCTTGGTTCAGTATTTCATGGTTCCGGAAAGATCTACTCCATGACCACATGCGTGTATTCACGTTCAGATGGGTGTGTGTGTCCATGTGCGCTTAGCTTCTGGAGACCACACGGAAATTCCACATAGTAGAACAAAACACTTAACGTCTGCAAGTTCAACAGTCGATCTAAATTTCATAGATATGTGTTAAGGCAACCTCTTAGTCATAGGAATAAAATTTATCAGTTCACAGACAGAGGTATTCTTGTATTTAATTACTACGTGTTTAATTCATCAGTTCACAGTATTTGTACACAATCTCATACATGTACCAAAAGTGATAATATTATATGCGAATACAAAATTATATACATTTGCAAAGTACATATTATTGTACATCAAAGTGGATTAAACCCCTCCACTGTGACGTCAATTATTGGTACACCGGTAACGAACAATTATAGTGATTGTTTTAATTGCTTATTTATTCATTTTGGGATTTTTATATTAGGCAGCAAATTAAGCTCTATAAAAAAAGGGTTTTACAATGTTATGCTTGGGGACGACTTCACAAAGAGTAAGGACAAGTTCTAGCTTAGTCCTAGGAGATATTACTCTCTTTCGGCAGATATAATGATATTCACTATTTGTCAAAAAAATGGTTCATGTTATTGTTTTCTATATCCTTCAAACAAATCACTTATTTTAATGTATGTATTTATTTATTTCTACTGTATGAAATGATTTAATTTGAGCTTCTTATTTAGAATTTTAAACAACCCAAGTTGGACAAAAAAAAAATATCTTAGCAGCTTGGAAAACAACATAGGGTGCGTTCGTTTAGCTTCCCTTGGTCGAGCCCGGTGTGTGGCGTTTTCTTTTTTTTCCAGGACGAACGTGTGCAGAAAATTACCCACGTTCGTCCTAGAAAGAAAAAAACCCAACACACACCGGGGTCGACCCAGGGAAGCTAAACGAACGCACCCATTCTGGACCATCAGCATTTATGACGCAGATGACGTCACAATGCTTGAAAATAACCCAAGAGTAATACATAATATACGAAGGAATGCCACTTTTATATTGGTGACAACTAAGTGATTGGTTATTTTTCATCCGCATAAGAGTTTTAACTTGTGCATGTTTAGGGCCTTGTCATATGAGGCAACTTGGAGGCAACCAACTGCAGTGCATGCTACGGGACCACTTCAGTAGCACATGGGTAATTATTTTAAAACTATGTCTTACGATCCCCAAGAAAAATATGTGAACATCCAAATGTGAATGCATTGTCTTCTTGGAGATTGCCTGGAACTGGTTGCATGTATAATTGCCTCGTTTGACATGGCCCAAAGTTTTTGTACAATGTATAAATATGACAGATGTAAAAATTCAAGTTTACAAAAACCGAACGAGTAAACCGTTATTGAGGAATTGTCGAGTATTATTGTTCCGTGTGCATAATTTGTTCAAACCAAATAATTATTACCTGTTTCTATAAGATTTAAGGCATGATTACGAACCAAATCCGTGTAAATTATTTTAAGCAAAAAATATAGCTCGTATTTACAATAATAATTATATTATAGTTTGACGTTTTAAGCCTCCAATATCTCAAATATTATGTAGTACCTGTGTTTAATGTATATAAAACCAATTCTTTTCATTTAACAGTTACATTAAAAAAAGATATGTACACACGAATTTCAAATTATCTTTAACAGAAAGAAGCGAAAGAGTAAAAGGCTGTGACCAAACTGGCGGCTTCGGCTGTGGCTAGAGCCAGGGGCCAATTTCATAGAACTGTTTAAAAATTAATTAAGCACGAAAACAGCTTGCTTATTTTACACATCTGGCCAAAAATGTATGCCATATACTTTGCTAGTGACTGGTAGTTAGCTGTTGTTTACTTAGCATAACAATTGAGTGGAGTCTTGGCCGGAATTTTGTGTCTAGAATTTTGTGTCTGGTAGCTGGAAATACGTAGCCATAGCCAAAATCTCCTGATTCGAACACAGCTTAAATGCAACATTTAACCTTTGGTTTTCGGAACTGTTCGGTTGTTTTAATCCCATATGGGTGTAGAATATACAAAACTTAACCTGTGAAAATTTCGTCTCAAAAGGATCAATAGCGTTTGAGATATCGTCGAAAATTTTGAGATTTGAATCCGGAGTGGGAGACTTTTGGGACGCTTGGTGGCAGCAGACTTACCAGGTAAAATCCATTGTGCTCGGTAATGTGCGCATGCTCAGAACTACGCAAACAATGGAAATTTACCCGGTAAGTCTGCTGCCACCTAGCGCTCCAAAGAAATACACATGAAACGTTTCTCAGATTGATAATATTTGAAATGACAAATCCATTTCTCTTAAACTACATTCATGATAGAAGGGAATCGTTTCTCAACATGGTAACATGGTATACATGTTCAACAGCTGAAGTGTGCTCCTTACCAAGTACGAGGATATGTTTATTTTTCAAGTAATAACCAAGGTATCCCCTCCCTTTAACATTGGTTTGGCATTCAAAGAAATCAGTTACGGTTTACCTCCCATCCAGACGTCAAAACCAGACGTCCCTCAAATAATAATCCCGTTATTGGCCTTTGCGTATAAACATTGAATGTGCAATGAAATAATAATTCTTCAAAATGTCATAAACAAAATAACAATATTAATAATAACGAACAGCATTTATGACAAAGAAACATCATGAATACTTAATGAATAAAGTATAGTAACCTGGTTATAGAGTTCATAGTCGAGAACAAATAATTATACCAGTCTCAAAATGATAAACAAAGAGTTTAATTCAGATTTCCATGTAAACTTGGTTCGGCTTTTTGTGATTCACTTTTTTTTTTGCAACAAGCACTTTCACAGTTACTTGAGCAATCTTGTTCAAGCGGCAGGTTTATATATTTCGAACGCTCTTTGCAGCGCAGTCCGAGTCGTAGATGGCAACGTGTATTTGCAACCTACTCCTTGAACAAGATGACGCACATTCAAGACACTGGACACTATTGGTAATTGTCAAAGACCAGTATTCTCAATTGGTGTATCTCATGCATAAAACAACAAACCTGCGAAAATTTTAGTTGAATCGGTCATCGCAGTTGCAAGATAATAATGAAGAAGAAAAAAACCTTGTCACACGAGGTTGTGTGCTTTCAGATGCTTGATTTCGAGACCACAAGTTCTAAATCTGAGGTCTCGAAATCAAATTCGTGGAAAATTACTTCTTTCTCGAAAAGTACTCCACTTCAGAGGGAGCTGTTTCTCACAATGTTTTATACCATCATTACTCGTTACCAAGAAAGATTATATGCTAATAATTATTTTGAGTAATTACCAACAGTGTCCACTGCATTTAAACCATGCACCATGCAGGTGTTTAAAAAAAAGATTGTATACGTTTGGTTGTCGGAACCCACTGTTTCAATTCTAAATTGTTGTAGATTTACCATTTTTAAAAGGTGGTAGCGTTTTTGAGATAACTATTGCCAAAAATCAGGAGCAGTTAAGCTGAGCCCTATGCATGAAGTATAGTCTGCAATAGGGATACATAATCTGAGAAACGTGACAGTCAGTAACACTTCTCATAATCAATTTTGGGTGAAAAAAGGGTGATATATTTTTACACAAACGCAGAACTTAAAAGTGTAGTTTCAATAGCTGCATTGATCTAACCAAAGCTGCTGTATGTCTTACCAAGTAGGTTTGTATTGCCATTCACTTTTAGAGTCATTACCGAAACAAACACAGACCCTTTTAATTCTGGTTCACTTGAAAAGTTGCAACCGTCAAAATGTTCACGTCTGAATTCTGATCATTTCAGTTTGGACAATTCTTGTTTTTCAACCTTGTCCCATTTCCACAACTTTCAATTTTTTTTTTAGAGAGCCCAAAACATTCCAACAAACTTCGCTTAACTCATTTCACAAAACCTAAGGATTAGAAACTGAATGTATAGAAGGACGCACGGCCGTTGACAAAAGGCATTACCAAGTCAACAAGTATTTGGTTTCGGGCCAGTAGCGCTTCCATTAGTCACGTCTACAGACACTATTGTCCATTTTTCTTGTGACAGGTGGCAGACTGCTTTTACACATGGAATAGGGTAATCTCAGATGTTTTTCACTTCTTCATGAACAGTTTAAAAGCATGTACACTTTTGGTAATTACTAAAAAATAATTGTTGGCATAAAAACTATTGTAACGAGCAAAGGAGGGCTGTCAATATTATTAAACATTGTGAGCAATCATTGTGAACACATTCTTGAGAAAGAGGTAATTTCTCATTCAAATATTAAAAAAATTCAGGCCTGAAGCCTTTTATTATGCATCTGAAAGTACACACATTTGTGAAACAAGTGTGTTTCATTTTTCATTTAAATTCTTTTGCAACTCAGATTTACCAATTGAGTCCAACTTTTCACATACTTGTTATTTTATGCATACATGTATGTTGTGACACACCAAGTGAGAATACTGGTCGATGACAATTACCAAAGGTGTCCAGTGCCTTTAAACGGGGAACACAAGAGCAACCTCAGATGTTTTTCACTTCTACTACAAGAATTGTTTAACACAGCAATAATGGAGTACCATTCCGAGAATCAACCACATAACCATTGGCAGTAGAATCAACCATGTACATGTATAAACAATTGGCAGTACAAACCTTCAGACCCAGTGAACCCTTTATTGCCATGACCAACTGAAGTGTGTTTATTAAATCGAACCTCGGTGCCAATTTCAAACAGGCTCAATAAACAACGCCAACATCTACATGTACTGAGCAAGTAAAGCATTTAAAGGTTACCAGCCAAAGTGTAAATTTCCAAATGTTTGAGCATCAATCTTGTATAAACCCTACACCTCACGGCAAATAGGACCATTTATATAACACCCAAGCAGATCCTTGCCATTTGATTGGAGGATTGTCCGTCACGTGATAGCAAATAAAAGTACCAATACACGCTGAGTCACTCACCGTGCTTTTTCGTTCCATCCGAAAAGTACCATTGCACGCTGCCAGCATGCAATGGTACTTTTCGGATGGAACGAAAAAGCCGAGTAAAAACATCACTGCGTGCGCGTGTCTTTGGTAACGCAGCAGTGTTACTGCAAGGCATATTAGTAAAATTACTAGCATTCGGCTTCAACAATTCAAAATTGTAGGCCTACGCTTTGTTTGTTTTGAAAGTTGTATCTTTCAATCAAAATGACAAAGATCTACTTGGATGTTATATAAAACAAATAATGAATGTTTTTCATTCGTGCAATGGTGCGAAAATGTTCATTCGTTGAAAGCTGGAATGTTCCATTCAACTCAGCTCCGCCTCATTGAATAGAACATTCCATCTTTCAACTCATGAACATATTCGCACCATTGCACTCATAAACATTCATTATGTGTATACTATTTCAGGGCCTATGTCATCCAAAATTTCCTCAAGTTGCAAGTCAACTAGCCAAAGGTCACAATTAGGCAACGTTGCTACCCCCTTTCCTAGTGCTCTCAAAGCAGTCTAAGAAAATGTTCTGAGGCCCTAAAAATCATCAATTTTCTAGTAGGGTGCATCCCTAAGATTGTTGTTAACTGCACTAAGAATTTGCCACTGTAACAGTACTTATCAATGGGGATTTTGTTTCGTCTCAATCGCTTCAATCCGTAAAAGACAAAAAATCAGGAAAATTTTGTTTGAGAATGGCAATTCTAATGTGCAGAAGATAACACAATTGATACTGGTAGACCTCATTGTGACGCTACTTTATTTACCAAGCTCTGTCGACCTTCAAGCATTGATGCGATCTGCGAGCTGCTATAAATGTTGTATGCACAGGGCATGGATGCATGTACAGTATGTACACAAACCACTTCATTTATGTTGACCCCCCCCCCCCAAGAAAAAGCACACAATGAGTGTTTACACTGGAAGAGCAGCCGCACTGTGTACACATACATACACATGTTGAACCAAAATCAAACATATAAACTTGGAGGTTGATGATAACTTGGTTCGATCATGGTTTGAGAACTGCTCGACTTATGCCCATGCATGCTCAGGGGACCACACCACAGGGGGCCACACCCTTAGCGAACCCAGGGGTATATTAAATGGGTACCTGCAAGGGTTGATGTTATTGTGTATGAAAAAAAAGCCGTTATAGTTGCCCAGATTGTATACTCCCCGGGGAGCCGAGAAAGATTTTAAAATTAATGTTAGTGGCCCA
Organism: Asterias rubens; assembly: GCF_902459465.1. NCBI lineage: Eukaryota > Metazoa > Echinodermata > Asteroidea > Forcipulatida > Asteriidae > Asterias > Asterias rubens. Next base: position 14,234,063 of record NC_047065.1, on the reverse strand, counting down.
ATGACCAGGGCACTGATAAAAAACGCAGCGAGGACGGTTATTGTGAAATGGGCTTTAAAGCACTGGTTATTATTAACACAAGCTGTGTTTTCTCATGGACCCCTCCACAGCATCCTCGAATTTAACTGTTCAACGGTTCTACTGTTCTACCTATTATTTTCCCATTACAACATTGTAAATTGAATTCTGAGGGGGAAAAGGGGATGAAGTTGAACTACAATTCCTGCATGATATACACAGAGAAAGAGTTTAAAACCAATGCAGAAACCAAACCCAATTGCCATTATACACCATTATTGCTGCATCCTTCACATGGAACCTAAAGCCGTAGGTCCCGTGTGTTGTGTAATGAATGTAAAAGAACCTAGTGCACTTCTCATAAAGAGCAGGGGGTTCGCCCTGGTGTTCCTGGTCTGAGCGGCAGCATATTGCGCAACAGCACCTTGTAAACCATAAGGTGCTATCTATAAGGTCCCATACCTCAAAAACGTAGCTCCACATACCTTGCAGGGAAAGATACTTAGCACTTTGATACGCCCCTAGGGGTGTGACAAAGCCTATTATATAAGAACCTTATACTATTACTATTATTAATAAATGTGATTCCAGGGATGCACCCATTGCAATATGTGATGCCAACAACTCTGAGTACATCTGCCTAGATTAAAGTTACACAGTTAGTGCCCGTGTGCAGCTATATACAGATTGATATCTGAATACATTTCAATAACATAGTGTTTCTCGAAATAGTAAAATTTAAGAATTATCAAAAATATTCTCAACACACAGCACAAGAAGCCTTGTGCTTAATTACGTGCTTAATTACTCATTATCCTTCACTGCATAATCTGGGCCCAGTTTCATGGCCCTTCTTACCGTAAGCAAAGAATCAACGCTTGTGGTAGCAGGGAATTCCACGCTTTTGCAAGCGCAATTCACGGGTTGGCGGGGAATTTTGGCTTGTGCATGTGCGTTCTCCACGTAATTAGGCATCCTACTCTTAATACACAGCTGGCACAGAAATTCGGCGCTTGCCGTGCAAGCTAAAAATTGTGATCATAAGCGCAGAATTCGGCGGTTAGCAGAGCCATGAAATGTTGCCGTGATATGCACCTGAACATTTCCATTTGACTACAGGATTATACTCATTGAAACCTTGGAAAGCCCTTGAAATCTATCAAATTCCAACAGCATATTATTTTAAGTACAAGGGATGCAGTTTATGCCTACACAAATCTGGGGTCTACAGGTTTCATGATAGCTGGGCTGCTACTTGAAGGAACTTGATAAAGTGTGGTAGGTTTAAATGCCGTTTGGGGTCAGGGTTAAAAAAGTGCCGGAGCATTATCAAGTCTCACTCACAGGAGACTCTCAAAAAACTCCTTAAAAAAAATTATGCATAGTTGTCTATGGTTCCACCATGGGAACATCCTCCTCTTCTGCAGCCGTTGAGCCAACAGATGCCAAGGACAATATTGACGAAGCCTGACTTAGTCTCTCCTCTGTATTTGAGTCCCTTCCTACCTCTCCGTCGTCACAAGATGCAGCTTCTTCTGGCGACTGAGAGGTTAATACCTCTACCTCACCATCTTGCGGGAGGGATTCCGAGTCTGAAGCCAGCTCATCAGGCTCTTTCTGAAGACGTGGAGCTGGATTTTCGGAGGACTCTGACATCTTAAAGGCTTCTTGTGTAGATTCAGTTGGTAAGCTGTGGTTTTCAGTATCAGTTCTCTCTGATGCATTATTGGTGTTCTCATTCAGATGTGACGATGATCCCACCTCTGCCACCATCTCTACTTCACCATCTGAAGTCGGTGCAGAGTCTCCTGATGGCGCTATATCAGCTGGGTTTTCTATGTCAGCAAGGCTCCCAGTCCTGCTGCGGGCCCTTGCTGCTCTGTGGTCCTGAGCCTGCATAACATTCTGCAGTCCTCCAGCCAGGCGCATCCGGCGAATGTTAGCAGCGGCACGAACCATCAGGTGCAGAGCTTCTTGATTCGTTTCAGAGTCCGTGTCCGAGACTGAACTTGAAGTCGATTCCTGTTGTCCAGCTGTCTCTGCTGAGGCTTCCACTGTACTTGGACTAACGGTCGGTGTGCTACGCTCTCCAGAGATCCGACGCAAAGGAGGCGGTCCGTCTCCAACTCTCATACCCTCCTCCTCTGTCATCATGGTATCAACCTCATTATCCATCTCGGCAGGACTTGGTGGTGGCATCTCTGTCTGACTCTCAGTGGTATTTTCATCGGGCAGAATTTCCACCTGGCTGCCGGATCTCGAGGTGCGATCCCTGGACAGCATACGTACAAAAGTTCCCCTCTGCCTCCGTGAACCGCTCTGCCTGGTGGTTGGGCCTCGAGTCTCATTCCTGGCAATCACGGCAGCCTGGATTCCTTCGATAAACGCCCTCTGGGCCTCGTCAAAATGTGGCGAGGCCATGGTGGCAGTGTAAGACGGTGGTGCCTCGCGCCGGAGAAGCTCCTCTTCTATCTCCCGCAGTGGTGACATGTGTGACGGCGGGAAACGATCGCGGACATGTAGCTGATAGAGTTTACAAGTGCAGCTCAAGGCTGCCACTAGTAGGAGGCCACAGACTATGGACCCAACGGCAGCCGCTGTGACAACTTTAGTTGAGACATCTGAAAGAGAATTCAACAATACAACCATTAAAACTGGCACAGATTCTTGCGAGAAGATAACTATACTACATGTGTATACTTTTAACTTATTACAGATGGAAATTCGGCGGGTTCGAGTTGAGGGTCTGTAATACTCTCAACAAACTCAGAGGTTGCTGTCTGTCAACATTTAAAATTAAGCTATGGTGAGGGTTGGTCAGTCAAACCGAATAGAAAAAACAAATCAAGTTTGTTAACATTGATGTTCTGTATGACCCCTTCCATATCACTCATTTTCAATTTATGTTCACTGGCACAAAAACCAAAGAAAAAAGATGAACTTACAGCAGTTTTGCTCGTCAGAACCGTCCATGCAGTCAGTGGATTCATCACAGATGTATTTTTCCTGCATGCATTTTCTGTCGCCGCACAGGAACAAGCCGTAGTCCGCCTTGCAGATCCGGGGGTCGCAATCTTCCTCGTCTTCTCCAAATTTGCAATTCCGTTTCCCGTCGCAGCGTTGGTCCATGGAGTAGCAACCCGTGTGGGTCTTCAGGCATGGGATCTGTCCCGCTGCACAATCTGATATATTAAATAAAAATGCATGTTTACAGCACAGTTTCATTTATGTTATAACTACTTTTGGGTTGAACAAAGACAAATTGACTAGAGCGGGATTTGAACCAATGATCTTCCAATTATTGTGCCGGCACTGAACAAGTGAGCTCTCTATCTCTACGCCGTTGATTCAAATCCCACTCTAGTCATTTGTCTGTGTTTATTCCCAAAGTTATTTAAAATTTACCCAATGAATAATGATAATAATCGTAATAATTATATAGGTATTTATATAGTGCCTTAAACACAGATCAAAGCGCTGAACAATAAATAAAACAAGAACAAAGCAAAGAAGAAAAAAAAGAAAAAAAAGAAAAAAAAAAGGATTAATGAAGAGGCTGACTGAAAAAAGTAGGTTATGAGTTTTGTTTTTATTAATTGCAGTAGAAGATGTAATGCTTCCCTGATGAGTTTAGGTAATTTGTTCCATTCCATCGCCCCAGGTAGAGAAAATAATTGTGAAATAATTGTAATGGGATGAAGAAAAAAAATTCTGTTTCACCAGCCAAAACCATCCAAACAGTAAAAGGTGGTCTGTTTTACCAGACAAAACCATCCAGACGGTAAAGGGTGGAGGTTCATATTGTGTTTGACAAAGCCTTTGAAGCACCCTGGCAGCATGGGGCTGTATACTCCCCATGGAGCTGAGAAAGATTACAGGAATGTAACTGGCCCATTGACCAAGGGTGGATTTCACTAGTCTTATCTTGAGTTAGGACGAGTTACTCGTCCTAACTTAGGACTAGCCATACGTTTTGTATATAACTTAACTTAACTTAACTTAAATGCATTTATAAAGCGCTTTAAACCACTGTTTCAAAGCGCTGTACAGTCACGAAAAACATTGAAATGCAGGATTAAAAAACTCCTATATCTCCTAGGACTAGTCCTAAGTTATCTTTGTGATATCGACCCCAGGGCACAAATGTGAAAACACAAATGTGAAAACACATTGATACGTTGCTTTATTAAAATGTGCTATGTACATGTAGGAACTAATTTTTATTACTATTGCATGTGTGAGAGTCATTGCTAACAAAAAAGCCCCAAACTTGGGACTCAATTTTCAAGGTAAACTGAAATTATGGCATTTCCGCCTTTTGGTAACCCCTGGAGTTAAAGATTCTAAGGAGTTTTTGAAACAATGTCCGCAGCACTAGAGAAGTAGAAAGGGAAAAAAAATATATTTTTTTATTTGTGGAGAAAGAAAATGTCTGACTTTCTTCCCCAGGTCGACAAAAGAAGTCTGATTTCAGATAAAAGTCTACAAAATCTCATCCTTGTTATTAAGAAACCAAGGGAAATACCATAATGCACACAGCGAACACACACACATGCGTGCCTTTTTGGGTGTGAAAATGTGCACAGAAAGAATGGACTCCCTCAGTAGTAGAAAAGGTAGTCATGCATTGTTCGGAGGTGTGTAAATACATGTACCATCCTTTTGTTCATGTATTTGACACCCGAAAAGGCGAACAGCAGAGGCACGTGCCAGTGCTCCTCATGTTTTGCATTGTGTCTATAGCCAACATGGAGTTTGCTATCTTACCGATGCAGCCAACTTCATCTTGTCCCTTCATGCAGCTCAAGATGTTGTCACACTTCTGTGAATCATCGAAACAGTTCTGATCTGTTCGACTGCACAGGTACTGACCACTTAGACAATCACCTGGGGAGTAAACAAAGGCAACCAAAGATGACTATCAAAACAATGCTTTCTCTTTCTAACCCTACCTCAATCTGTGATACGCACAGCAGAATAACAATACTAATAGGTTCTTATATGCTGATTTTGTTTTTTACCCATACACTGCTGTGTTTTGGCACTGTAAACTCAGCACTTTCCCGATTCCTGAGAAAAAAATATCACAGACATATTTCTTGGGTGTGATTCAAACCCACGACCCTTGCAATTCTAGAGCAGTGTCTTACCAACCAGACTACCGAGATTGCCTGCTAGCCTATTATGGCTTATATAGGCTTTGTCACACCCCTAGGGGCGTATTGCAATGGTTTCAAGGCACCGTGGCGTAATATGCTGCCAATCCAGCCAGGAATACCAGGGCAAACTAGCTTCTCTTTTTCGATAAGTGCGCTGGGATTCATTTAAAGTGCATTACACAACACAAGGGACCAACAGCTTTCCCACCCATCTGAAAGACCCAACAATATTGGTCAAGCGTTTTGCTTAAGGACACAAGTGTCACATCAGGGACTGGAACCCACACTGTTGGTCAGAAACACCAGAACCCCTTAGTATGGTTCTCTTATCTGCTTGGCCATGACACGAATACTCAGTGCTTCCTGGGTAGACAGATCAGTTTTCGTTGCAGCACCATATCTCCGGAATAAGCTACCCCCAAAATTAATGGTTGATTTTCTTCACAGGGCATACTCAAGAAGTCTCAATTTAAATACAAACCTGAAATTTGTTTAGACAACTTATAGATGATTAATAGAGTTTGTGATAGCGAAACCTAGATTTGTAAGTCAGGCCATATTTACCTTTGGTCTGATAAGTCACATTAAATCCCTTGTTATTTGATGACGCATCGGTGTGAAAAATGACCAACATCGTATTGCCTGTACCATCGATGACTTTTGGCGGCACATTGACGGCCTTGTCGTAGGAGTAGTAGTTACCAATCAGAAACTGTGGCTAAAAAACATTAAGGATATTGCCATTATTATTGTCATGTTTCCTGTGTTCGTAACCCAAAACAAGTGCGTTTTACCAGTACTAAAGGTGCCAGACCTTTCATACCATTCACACATTTGTTTGGTTACATGCACCTTTATCCCAATGAAACAGAGCTACTTAAGCAGAAAGTATTGCTTAACAGTTTTCTGCTTATCACCAATTAGCAGGATACCATTCACAGGGGTTATATGTGCATTGGGAGTTTCGCTGGTAACCTAATTCTGATAACCATAAACTTGTTGTGGTAAGCTATTCTGAAATTAGGCAGAGGGCCTAATTTCACACCCGCTAAAGCAGAAATGCTTGCTGAACATTAATTCGTTGCTCAGCAGAAATGAGCAGGGTACCAGTCAATAATTGTACACATGACATGGTAGTTTGAATGGTAACCTTCTCTGGTATGCAAAATGTTGTTGTGTCTATGAAATAATGCCACGATCTTTACGCTTTGTCAATGGATACTTTAGGGACTCTAGGTGGCAGCAGACTTACCAGGTATATCAATTGTTCTTGTAAATGTGAGCATAATCAGATTGACATAAACAATGGAAATTTACCTTGTAAGACTCCTGCCCTCTAGTGTTCAAAAGTCGCCCACTACTTACCCCTTCTGTATCGCCGTCATACACGTTGACATAATCAGTGTCGTAACCTTGCTCCAGATTAAAGGTATGGAACCGGAGCTGGATGATTGCGCCACTCTTGACAGAAAGCGTCCACGAGCAGTCAAGATTTGAGTCGTAGTTATTTGGAAAATTGGGAGAGGTGAAATATTTATAGTCCGCTGATTGGAGAAAAAGGAAAAAGGAAAGAAATCATCAGTTAAAAAACCACAGCAAAAAAAGAGAAATTGACGATGGTGAGTATCGGCCTGTCAGATAAACACGTTTGTAATTGTCAAAACATCAAATCTCATAAAAGGAACATAAAAGAATTGGTAAGAAAAAAAATATTTTACATCACAGATTTACATAAAACTTACACGGTCTAATAATGATTGTAGAAAACATCCCTTGAAATATTTCTGTCTGAAATGTTATATTTGATGAGAAATAAACAAAACTAATTTCCCGTTCGGAGTTTATCGCTCAGTGAGCGTTTTTATCATATTATTTTTTTAAGTCGATGTAATGCAACGTTTAATCAGTTGTTTACTATGACTCGTGACCCAGATGGCCGATCGATCTCAACATTCTGCAGGTCACTTTATGTAAATATGGTGATTACACCGTCAACAACTGTTTTATTAGCAAAACCGATTCTGTAATATTCCTTAAAGACTTTTCAAAATGTCCACAGATTTACATTAAACTTACAGGGTTTGAAGATAATGATAGTGGAAAGCTTCCCTTCAAATACTACTAACTGAGGTTGTGTAGTTTTTGAGAAATGAGTAAAACAAGTCACAAAATAATTTTTTTCTCAGGAACACAAAAAAAAATTATTTTAGCATGTAAAATCCCATTAACCAGTTATGATATTATACCAAAACCAAAGCATAACTGGTTAGTACGTTTTTACATGCTAAAACTGAGCAAACATTATTGGTTTTGTTCATTTCTCAAAAACTACAGCACCTCAGTAAGTAAAATTTCAAGGGAAGCTCTCTACACGTACTATCTTCAAACTGTGTAAGTTTAAAGTAAATCTGTGGACATTGTGTTTGTGTTAAGAAAAAGTACATAGCCAATTAAAAGTATTCCTTACAATCATAATAATGACGACAGACCGAGTGGCAGTCTTTCTCATCTTCCCCATTGCCACAATCAATGTGTCCATCGCATTTCTTGGACTCGGAGAGGCATATAGGTTTGCCGGTAACCCTCGACGTGCACAGGATCTCGTGGCCGGAGCAACGCCACGGCACAGTTGTTAAAGGTTTCGGGGTTGTCGCTGTAAATGAAACAAACACCAAACAGAACAAAAATTAACAGAAGAGCCGAGTTGAGAGTGCTTTGTGCCAGCTCAATGGTAGAGAGTATGGACAACCTTTGTTCAGGCCCAATTTCATAAAGCTGTTACCCAGAATATACTGTTTCGGCAAATTTCTTTGATAAGCAAAAAGAAAACAAGTGGGACACAATAATGTAAACAATAATGTAAGTTTATAGGGAATTTGGCTGGTAACCAGTTTCTGATAAGCAAGGGGGATTGTAAATTTTATATGGAATTTTGGCTGGTAATCAGATTCTTTTAAGCAAGATTTGTCTGTGCTTAGCAAGTTATTATGCTTACACAAGTTGTGTACCAACAGATAATAATAATAACCGTATTTATAACGTGCCTTTCGCAAAGGATACAAAGTGCCAGGTATTATTACTGCAAGGAGTTGGCGAATTTTGAGATATAAGACCTAATCCTTAAGCACCATGTAATGGTTTACAAGGTGCTGTGGCGCAATATGCTGCCAATCCAGCCAGGAACACCGGAGCGAACCCCTTCTCTTTTCGATAAGTGCACTGGGTTCTTGTACATGCGTTTACACAACACATGGGACCAACGGCTTTACGTCCCATCTGAAGGACGAAGCAATGGTTATGTGTCTTGCTTAAGGACACAGGTGTCACGGCTGGGGATTCGAACCCACAGTCTGCTGATCAGAAACACCAGAGTTTGAATTTGGTGCTCTTAACCGCTCGGCCACGACACTCTAGAACTCAGCTGAGGTCATTGTGAGAACAACTCCCGCTGAAGTAAATTAGTTTTTGAGAAAAGAGGTAATTTCTAACTCAAATAATAAAAGACTCCTGCTGCACCTTTTTATTATGCACAATGCAATGAGTGTGTTTTTTCTCTTCATAATTCTCTTGCAAATTGGATGACCTGTTGAGCCCCAGGTTTGTTATTTTGTGCGTACAAAATAATGGGATACACCAAGTGAGATTACTTAAATTTCAACCTATTTCAACCTACGTTCACGGCAAAATGTTGGGATACACCAAGTGAGAATACTTAAATATCAACCTACATTCAGGGCAATTTGAAGGAGACTCGTCCGAGCCATCAAAACAATCCTTCTGGCCGTTACATGCCCAGCTCAGCGGCAGACAGTTCCCATTACTGCAGTGGAACTCAGTCATGGGATCACAGCTTTCAATATGGCGAGCACCTTCAGATTGCATTGGACAAAATTATTCAAATATTATTATTATTTTTTTTAACCCATGCCCATTTTTGTTTACCCATACCCATTTAAATTTTGTTGCACTGTATACTCAATAATTTCCCCCAAGTCCTGTGAAAAAAAATATCACAGGCAAACCAAAATAAGCCTGCTTTATCTTAATGCAAACTTAACATCTATCGGCCCAGTAACAGCTGCCAAAACATAGGATTCCAACTGCCTCCAGCTACCGAGCAATCTCTAAAATTGCAAGGGTCGTGGGTTCAAATTGATGTATTGGTAAAAAAACAAAGTTAGTATTCTTCATCCCCGATGCTAATTTAACACTTATTATGTAATTCAAACAGTAAGTGGAAACTTCAAATCATCAAAAGTGTACCTTGAACGGTTTTGATACCTTTAGTAGATCAAGTTTTGGGTCATGATATGAACCCCGTCTGAATGTGAATGTAGAAATTTCAGCTCCATTAGTCATCAGGTTTAAAGAAGACAAAAGTGAAAATCAAAGAAAAATGCAGTAGAGTCCCGTATATCCACTGTACATGCTCAAATAATTTTGGAGAAATTGTTCCGTTCATTTCTCAAAAACTGTGGACTTTGGGGGTTTGTGCTGTACAAATAGTACCCAGACCCTTTCAAGCAAACCATAAACAAGCCCCTTAGTACATCACTGACATGCTCCAATTGAGATCTCTACAAAGACTTTTCTGTTCGTCTACCTCTTGCTCCCATTTTTGGTCATGCCAAGAACTCGCTTTTCAACTTTGGCAGATAGGCCATTCTCCATATATGACCCTTAAAGGCACTGGACACCTTTTGTAATTGTCAAAGACCAGTGTTCTCACTTAAAATAAAAACAATTGTGAAAATGTCATTATTCTTTTGCAACTTCGATGGACAATTGAGTCACAATTTTCACAGAGATGTTATTTTATACACATGTTGGGATACCCCAAGTGAGAATACTGGTCCAGCCATTGATTTCACAAAACTCTTCCTAACTTAGGATTAATCTTTTAGGACTTATGACGCGTTAAGTTCCGTATCCATAGATGTTAGGACGCACTAAACCCATCATTAGTAAGGACGAGTTACTCAAGTAGAGTAACTTGTCCTTAATCTCGAGATAGGATTAATCCTAGCATTTTGTGAAATCGGATGCAGTGCCTTTGAAATTAAGTTAGGACACTTACTGATATAATACTCCAGAGCGAATCCCTTCTCGCTGTTGCTCTTGTCCGTCCTGAATGTGATGATTATCAGCGCAGTGTTTACGCCAGAGATGTAGGTCGGTGGTAGCTCTACACCGCATTGGTTGATGCCCAGCGGACTAATGGACACATAGTCTTTTTGGCAATCTTTGCTCGGGACCAGATGGAAGTCCGTAAACCTGGGAAAAGACACAAACAGAGAATTCAGTTAATTTACCCGCAGTGGGCTGTATTTTTGACCGCGTGCAGGTGCTCTCAAAAGTACTTTTATCACTTCCGGGGGTATATGCAAATTGTCATCCTGCACAGTTTTAATCGGCGTTCTGTTACTTCTGTGCACCATAGTTTTTTAGTTGCTTGGTTGTAACGACTCTCATCAAGGTCTTATTGTCCGTGATGGATATGGTGCATGTGGTGGTAGTGTGTTCCTGTCTTCAATAAGTGTTTTTGGGAATGAATGAATATAATAATAAATAATAATATCACAGCATTTTTAAAGGAGCGCTAAATCTGGTGAAAAACCATTCAAAGGCACCAGTCAAGATGGAAAGAGGGAAAATTCTCAAGTGTTGGGGAAAGCAAGTGTGAACAGGTGTGTCTTAAAGTGATGCTGAAAGATGGAGATGTCATGGATTTTCCTGAGGTTTTCAGGGAGTGAATTCAAGAGCCTGGGTGCTGTAATACCCCCTGGAAGTGATACAAATATGTTTGAGAGTGCCATCACGTGACCAAAAACACATCGCATAGGAGACTAGTTTACTGGCCAAAAGCTCCTGCGATCCAGTGTGAAATTCAAGCCTTGGCTAATACCTCTACACTAACCTTATTGTGGCCACCTGACTGGAGTTCAGCTTGATGTGCCATTTGCAGGCAGCATTGTTTGGGTAGTTGCTCGGGTAGTTGGGACTCTTTATCGTGTCAAACGGTCTCGCAAGGAAGGTATCATCACTGCAATTTGTAAATGCTGTCAGGGAGAAAAAAAAACGTGTAAGTCAATTTCATTTCAGTCAAATAAAATTCCATTAACAGTAATAATGGACTGTTTATACAGCTCTGTTATATCCACACATTCTGATGAACATGGCATGTCCCTGGCCTGTTATTACATGCATGCCGTGGCCTCCGTTGCCCTGGTCTTGGCCTTGGTGCCCTTTCAAAAGTTTTCCACTGATTTTAAGATTTTCCAAAGGAAGTGCCCTTTCCAAAATTAAAATGGCCTTGCCTTTAAAAAAAAAAAATGAAATTTCAGGCCTGATGTATGTAATACACTGGTCATGTGACAAATGCTTGTTTCATTTGTTTCATTCATGTCAATCCTTAAAGGCAGTGGACACTATTGGTAATTACTCAAAATATTTGTTGCATAAAACCTTTTTTGGTTAAGAGTTATGGGGAGAGGTTGATATTGTAAAACATTGTGAGAAACGGCTCCCTCTGAAGTAATGTAGTTTTCGAGAAAGAAGTAATTTTCCACGAATATGATTTCGAGACCTCAAGTTTAGAATTTGAGGTCTCGAAATCAAGCATCTAAAAGCACACAACTTTGTGTGACAAGGGTGTTTTTTTTCTTTCATAGTTATCTCGCAACTCCGATGACGGATTGAGCTCAAATTTTCACAGGTTTGTTATTTTATGCATAGGTTGAGATACAGTAAGTGAGAAGACTGGTCTTTGACAATTACCAATAGTGTCCAGAGTCTTTAAACATCACCAGTGTTCTCCACATACCTTTTCTTTTAAAGAGAGGGGGGGGGGGCAGGTGGTTTGACATCTTTGGATGAACGCCAGTCGGTATGAAGACGACATATACCCGGGGGTGGGGGGCGTCTTGAGATCCCTAGCGCACTACACCACAAACTATACTTTAATTCAAAACCCTTTTCATGAGTTAAAACATGTTGACCGAGGATAAAAGGTCAAGTTACCTGCTTCAACGCGTTCAGTTGCTGTTGACAAGACTATCAGGAACACTGTTAAAAAAACAAATAACAGTAAGTGAAAAAAACATTAAATTCAAAAATGCTGTCTGGATTGAATGGTCCATTGAAGAGAGTGAGAGCCTTATCACAATAGACCGATCCAGCAGGCTCCGCCCACAACGCACGTGTGAGCAAGAACACGTGGGGCTATCCAACGCCTTTCTGCACAACTCTGCCGCACGCATGTCGGACCTTACTTGTCGACCTTCGTTGCGTTGTGATTGGTCAATACGCAATGGGGCGGAGCCTAATGGATCGGTCTATTCTTTCTGGTCCGGTTAGCTACATGTAGGTCAGCCTTGAAAAGCATCCCTACGATGCACTCGTGAGATATGAGTTTTCTGTGTTTTTAAAATGTAATGTTTTTTTGTTTTTCAAATTTGAATCTTTTTAGTGCACACGGGGAATTTTGTTCTCCACTTTTCACTTGTAATCTGTGATGAAATAAATAAATTTAATTGAATTTAATTGAATTGAGTGAAAATGCTAGGGGACTCCGACTAGTAAAAAAACAACAAAAAGGTAACCACTGGTTCCGGGGTTATATTTATGGTAGATTGTGGGTTTTTATTGGCCAAGAACCAGTTACTTGATGCACTACAAAGACACTATTAATTATAGCTCAGGCATGACAGGGGAACAAGAGTTATGTAACCCATGTGGTAGTATGTAAATTACCATGATCAGGCCCACCATTGGTCAATACAACGCCATGAACAATAATAATAATAATCGGTTTTGATATAGCGGTTAATACACACAAAGGGCTTCTCAAAGTGCTTCTAACATGTAGCTCTAGGTTTGTGTCACTACTACTAATTTACACTGGTAGTGACATGCAGGGAAACCGCTTTACATTGGATTGTTAACGACTACCAATATTTCTTAACTTTACTAATTTTGTCAAAATAATGTTAGTAATGTTTGAAAATTACATCAGATTGCCCCAAAAGTTCTAAGAGGTTTCTCTGCTGTCAGTGTCATGCCTGTTCCAAAGAAGAGAGCAGAAAATTGAACTTTGACCAAAATTCATCAAATTAAAATTAAGGTAATTTTCTAATAAGAAAGTGTTTGAAATTGTTCAATAAAACAACAGTCGATGTTTAAACCCTTTTTGTAGGGACTAATTGTAATACATTTTAACAGATAATGATTTGTTTTTCACACATTTTTTAAAAGTTCAATGGTGCTTGAACACTGCACCCACCTGTCTTGCTATGTGCAGAGTCATATAATATGATTTTATGATTCTATTTATGATGCATATTGCAAACGTGTACATACACCCAGAGAAAAGCTTGTGTACACCATGCATTTGGGCTGGTCTGAATGCGTGTGTGTGTATTCAATCATATTGTATTGTACGCCCACTAACTGACTAACAAAAATAAATCCAATCCACAAATCAAACGAGCATACATGTACAGTACACTGTACATAACATAGAGCAATGACTCCTTGCTCTTGTATGCATCATGATACATACATCATGTACATTATTGTATACTTTTTTTTATGCACATCATCAAACCATAGAGCTAGAACTAAGATCAAACTACATGTACATGTAGACCAAAAACTATGTGGTCATTTCTCTAGCATCCCGTGAACAGTTCACTAGAACTAGCATCACGTGAACAGTTCACATCATGGGACTTGGTGATTCAATACACAACAATACAAACACACCATGGTATCCCCTTTGGGGGCTTCATGGTACTGGTACCAAGCACAGCCAAGTAACATTTTCCATCAGAAGCCCGTTTTCATTTCATGAACAGTTTGTAAAGAGTTCATGGTCGTTCTTTGCAGTGGACCTTTTCAGTGTTATAAATGAAGTACAAATGAGAATGATGATTGAAAAACCCCATGGCTTGGTGAATTTAGGCTGAGTAAAAAAAATTAACTTGTTTATTTTCCTGTGTTTTTTTTTAATGATAAAGTTGGATGAGGGGGCCTCTTATATTTAAAATTTCTTCATTTTATAGCTGTGGGTTTTTCAGGAGGAAAGAGCCAGAAAAAAGATTGCTTGCTTTGTAAAACTTTAAAAGAATGGTGCCAAGATTAATACCAAATAAATGAAATTTTAAGCCCTGTATTGGGGACAAAAAATACTTGTAGCTCAAAAAAAGAACCAGGGCAGGAATTATCAGCTTGTGAATTTCAAACTTTTTGGCTTAATTTTCTCTGTTTTTCACAGAATTCTACTCTTAAAACCGATAGATTCAAGCACTTTAAAGGGTACTTTAAAGGGTGCTATAAATAAGTACAGCATTCTGTGGTTAAGCATTTAGAGAAACACAGAGCCCAATGAGAACAGGAAAGATGTTCAAAGAGTACACTACTCTGTAAATCTGCAATCAGACCTAGTTTCTGTCACCCATTTGTGTGGGTTTAGAGAAACACAGCCCATTTTTCATGAGAATAGATTTTAAAGCCATTGGACCCTTTCGGTACAGAAACAAACCAAAAAGTTCACAGATTTACAAATAACTTACAGGGTTTACAGAAGGTAGTGGTGAAAGACTTCCCTTGAAATATTATTCCATGAAATGCTTTACTTTTTGAGAAAACAGTAAAACAATATCAATTCTCGTCAGCGAGAATTTCGGATTTATTTTAAACACATGTCATGACACGGCGAAACGCACGGATACACGGGTGGGTTTTCCCGTTATTTTCTCCAGACTCCGATGACCGATTGAGCCTAAATTTTCACAGGTTTGTTATTTGATATAGAAGTTGTGATACACGAAGTGTGGGCCTTGGACAATAGTGTTTACCGAAAGGGTCCAATGGCTTTAAACGAAAGACTTTCAAAGCGTACTCCAGTATGTAAAATTGTAGTCAGACCTAAGATCTGTCACCCATTTGTGTGGGTTTTGTAACTCCATGGGGTACAAGTACATTCGATCGCACAGCTTATAAGCATTTAATGCATACTGTCAAGTGATGAAAGTGGAGATCTTCCTACATTGTACGTATCCAAAATTACTCTTTTTTTCTGGGTGTTATGAATGAAAGTATTCTTTTTCTAATACCATCCTCTGCCTGCCTTGTGGAACTCATGCCTATCGATTTAAGGCAGCAGTCAACAGATTTTCTCCTTGATTCAACCCACACCAGTATACATCTCTTTGAAGTTTTTATTTGTTAAACATCTTTACGAGAACTGGTTCTGGGGGTTGACATGTTGACCCCCAAAATTATTTAAAGTTTACAAACTCAGTTTCCCTTGTGGTTTATTACTTGATATTTTGAAGCAAACAAAAATTGTGGACACTATTTAATTTGCCTGTTTCTGTCTGTACATTTGTATTAGCTGACTGAGTACCTTTTGAGTATAGGAAAAAATTATCCTCCTCAGTCTAACCAAACTGGTTCTCCACATCTATTGTAGGTTTTAATGTTTCTCGTTTGTGTGTAATTCGGTTGAACTTGTGGAGAAGAATGAAATAATAACTAGATACGATTGCATTTGTGCACAAATGCAGAGCCGTTTCGTTAATAATATTTTCTCTTGGCATCAAAGCAGTTATGACCAAACCAGCCTATTCAAACAAATACCATGTTCAGATAGCAATTTATGACATAAAGGTGCAAAAATTAAAATAAAATAAAAAATCATAAAAAAAATCACTTGATGACGTCATCATGACGTCACTTCACAATTAACAAGAACTTTCCGGTATCTAACATTCAACAAAGTTTCATGAAATAATCATAAAAAGTAACAAAGGTAATAATGGTCTATGTGTACAGTGTATTTAGGACAGCTGTGCTGGTATGACAAATATTGTGATAACTAAGCATTTATAGGATTTGAGGCATTGCATTGTGAGGTACAGTGTATCAAATTCATTTGGTTTTGGGTAACACTATACACAAGTATCTACTTGCCAGGTAGAGTCTGTTCTTTAGAGAACACCTTCCGCCCGGTTAGTAGTTAAAAAGCAGGACAGTTCTTTTCAGAACTGAGAAGTCTCCAGAACATCCGATAAATCTACTCCACTTTAGTAGAATGCCGAAAGACAGTTCTCTAAGGAACAAACTCTACCTGGCAAGTAGATACTGTACATGTTCACACTTTTTACCGCAAAACAAATTTTTATATAATTTTAAGAAGCAGTTTACATACATGTATGTATGTTGTGCCCATCCAGTGGAAATCTTTGCCTGCGACAAGTTAGAATGACTGGTGATATCATTCCTTACAATGGGAGCCTTTTGGATGGTCCTTTTTATACAGCTCTCGCCAGTAGTGTGAGTGCTCAGACCAACCTGTGAACTACTGGGGGGGGGGGGGGGGGGGGGGTTCCTGTACAAGTACCAACATTGTGGGTGAGGAATACCTTCTACCCCACATCAGGCAATAAATAGATCCATGGCAACTAGCATTTGGCCTGTAAACCATTGATATTGGCAAACACACTATTATTCCAAAGTTTGCTGTGTTCTGTTTCGGCAACTAGCCAGCAGAACCAGTTAGCTTGATAGTTTCACTTAAGCTGTGTTCCCATTGAACTTTTTCTTCCGCTGCCACACGGAAAGTTGCCAGGACTGGCTTTGGTGTAAATCTACTGTGCGTTCCCACCTGGACCTGCATGTTTTTTCGGCGACGTTTGCATTTATAACAGCGTGGTCGCTGTATGTTTACATCCCAGAGCTATCCCCATTGGACTTTTTAGTGGCCCTGGGGTGGATTTCACAAAGGTAGTCCTAACTAAGGACTAGTCCTAGGCAATGCTAAGAGATAAGACCAGTCCTAAGTTAGGACCAGTAACTCATCCTAACTTAGGACTGGTCCTATCTCTTAGCATTGCCTAGGACTAGTCCTACATTGTAAGTTAGGACTACCTTTGTGAAATACACCCCTGTTTAGTTACTGTGGCTGCGTGGAAGTCTTCCACGACCTCTTTTGACCTTTAAGTTTTACATCACGTTCGCGGTATGTTGACAGGGAGAGCAATTTACTGTGTGTCCCAGTTGGATTTAATGTTGTCACTGTACTGAAAAGTTGCGGTACTTATGACAGCAAAAAATACAACTTAGGGAACTTGGCATTAGCCTGCCGGCAATCTTCACTACTCCATTAGCCTACTTCAAACTAAAATAGGGATGTTGCTCATCACTGAACAAGCCCGCCGGACCACTTGGAGAGATATGTGACTGGTCAAACTCAGTAATAACTTGCATTTGGCCAAAGACCAAATATTAAGGGCAGAACCCTCAGGCCTGATCACGGAGGCACTTGAAGCGATTGCCTCCATGCCCCTGGTCATTGCCTTCCTGCCCATGAAATACTCCAGTATAAATTTACAACTCCTCATAGGGTGCCCTTCACCAAGGAGAAAATGTCTTGGTGCACTTGCCCTTTTAAAAACGAAGCATACCTAGGCTTAATACACCGCATTCATTAGACATGTCTAAGCCACGGCGACTGGTGTGACTGGTGTAGGAATCGTGACTATTGATTGCATCTATTCGAGTCGCGACTACCGTTTTTCAACTACTTGGTTAACCCTGCCACCACACTACTAAATAAATAGTCGCGACTACTTGTTTGGTTAACCAATTGGGTCACTCACAACTATTTACAACAAGATAATTTACTTACGAAACACAATCACACATCAGTGACAAAATCCTTCAATTTAATCCTTTCAGCGTGAATTTTACTATTTCGCTACGGCAAACATTATGCTGCAATGCAGCTTGGTAAATTAAAAAGTTAGTCCCGACTAGTGTCAAAGTCGCGACTATTTGAGGCGCAACTAGTCAAGTAGTAATGTCAGGGACAATTTCAGATTAGGTAGCACAGAAATTTTTTTAATTTTTACCTGACAATATTGTGGTACATAATGAGCCAATTCCATTCGCTGAAAGTCTCCGGAAAATGTCCATTGCCTGCAGATAGAAAACCAAAATTTTGATTTGACAATGTTCAATATTCAAAGTGGTGATAACTAAAAATATGTATTATATGTGTACTTTTTAAAATAAATCTCTTCTGTTGGAGTGTCGGCTTTGAAAAGAGCCGATGGGGTCTTGACGTTTTGAACAGTTTTCTCTGCTCCTCTTCAGGAGGAAGAAGCAGAGTTAATAGTGTTCAAAAACAGGTTGACCAAACCGCCTCCTTTCAGAGCGGCGAGCCAACAATCCCACAAAAGAGAACTGATACATTTTTGTTACTTTTTATTGCTAAATATCCTGTTTGAAGTATAATGAAGGAAGTAAAAACATGCTAAGATACAGTGACACTTAGTTGGATGATCGTAACCCTGCATCCACCTGAAGGTCATAGCCTGGAGGAACCTTGGGAGGTTCGAGGGTTACATTTACAATTATTGCAACTAGAGTAAGTTCTTTTTTATTCCCCAAATTGCAAGGAAAACAAAATACCACCAATCACGCAACAAAATCAAAACAAAAAAGGGTGTGTGTTTTAAAGGCAGTGGACACTCTTGGTAATTACTCAAAATAATTATTAGCATAAAACCTTACTTGGTAACAAGTAATGCAGAGAGGTTGATAGTATAAAACATTGTGAGAAATGGCTCCCTTTGAAGTGACGTAGTTTACGAGAAAGAAGTAATTTTCCACGAATTTGATTTTGAGACCTCAAAATAAGATTTTGAGGTCTTGAAATCAAGCATCTGAAGAAAGCACACAACTTCGTGTGACAAGGGTGTTTTTCTTTCATTATTATTTCGTAACTTCGACGACCAATGGAATGCCAAATTTTATCAGGTTTGTTATTTCATGCATGGGGCGCATGTTGAGATACACCAAGTGAGAAGACTGGTCTTTGGCAATTTAATACCAATAGTGTCCAGTGTCTTTAAGTAAGAAAACAAATGATGAATAATTTAATGAAAAAGTGGCAGCAGAAAATTTATCTACCATCTACTAATTTTAAAACTAAAAAGTAACAACACTACACTACATTTACAGGGAGGGTGTTCAGACAACTCGTCCGTTGGACAACTCGACGGTTGAGTCAGAGACAGCTCAACCTTTCGGACAGCTCGACAGACGGTTTTTTCAACTGTCAGTCAGACAACTCGACTTAGTCGACGAATAGCCGTGGGGGGCCTCAGCTTAGCTGTGGTTAGGATTTTAACTTAAGTAAACACACAGTAACACTAACAATAACAGAGTTTTTTTGTCGAGCCTTAGGGTTAGGCTTAATTAAAAAGTCGATATGGTCGAGTCGTCTGAACCCTTGAGTTGTCCGAATGGTCGTGCTGTCTCAACCATAAGGTTTATCGCGAATCAGAAACACAATGCATTGGGGGAAGGAATATGGGGTGGTTTCTATGCAATTTCTACGACTTGCGCACGCAACGCCTATACCTTTGTGTGGGTTCAACAGTGCCCTCTCTTGATATTTTGCTATTCGCGATAAACCTTATCGAGTTGTCTGAATGTTCGAGTTGTCCAAAGGACGAGTTGTCTGACATCGCCATACAGAGCTACGGTACAGCCCTTTAGTTGCCATCGAGGCATGGAGGGACCGAGACGAGCGAGACCGGCAACGTGTGCCCCTGCTCGCTACACGCGAGGGATGCTCGCTTGTTTGTCAATCAAACGAGGGCGCCTCTCGAGACGAGGGATCCCACGTTTAGTTGGGAAGCAGCTATACGAGACAAACGAGCGAGGACCCGCGAAACTATCGAGTACCCACGAAACGAAACGAGCACTGCACAAGCAAGGACTATTTCAGGGATCGTCTTCTTGAAAGTTATTACAAATGCAGTAAACACAAGGAGTGTCGGTATTGACCAAGCAGCGTACAAAGCAAAACAGTAAGAATGTTCGTACTCCGTCTTCAATAAGTTGCCGTTTTGAGACATTGATAAAAAAAATTTAAAGGGTAAGAGAAGGTCCAAACTCCTTCTGTAATTGCCGTATGAGACGATCCAGTTTTGGAGAAAAAATAATATAAGCATGTCCAACGAACTCCCATGTATTAATTTTTTAATAATAATCGCCGTTGTGGGACATTTTTATGTACCAAAATTGTTTTTATTGTAAAAATGTCGGTACTCCGTCGTCGGCGTTTGAAACCGTTTGTTATAAAATGCATATGGTTGGAAAGATGTTTTAAGATTCAGCTATCCTTGGCCACACAAGTGGGGCTAAGGATTCAGCTATCCTTGGCCACACAAGTGGGGCTAAGTCAGACAGTGTGTGCAATCATAATGCCAATGCAATGGCCTGGCGTTTGGATAAACATTAGGAAAAACAGGTTTGTTACTCCTGATTATCAAACCGTTTCTAACAATTTATTCTACTTCTGTTACACATAATAAATACCTTCAGTAGACATGTACAGTGTAGTATGGTAAGTAAATTAATCCACTGACAAGTTGCCGTGGAAAGCCCCGATGGAAAATGTTGGTTTTTATGTCCACTTCTCTTTTCACTTCCTCAGTCGGCGACGAAAAAGTCAACATGAAAAAAACTAGTTTTCTGTCAATATCGCGTTGGAAGCTTTAAGTATCGATACCTTATTTTTGATAAATCCCAAAACATAATAAGGAATCGATCAAACTAACGTCGCTGATCCGACTCTAATATCTTGGTATCGAGCTATGCGTAGTTTTAAGGCAAGAAAGGTGGTATCGATACTACTACCAAGTTCCATGGAATCGAGTAAGTCTGGTTACCGGCCTCCAGAGTGTTTAAAACTCCATGTTCTATCTTCCGGTCCCCAGACCAGTCCATGGATCCACACAGTAGTACAGAGAGTGTGACGTAACTGACTGCAGATAGTAAACTTCTTCTAGTCTTATTCGGCCTTACTGTTAAACTTTTTTGTTTTCTTGTTTTTTGAGTAATTAGCTTTTTTACCTAATATTGACGTACGTTAGCCGGTGCGCTAAATATTGGTACGAGTTGACTGTGATACGACCTGTTGGAAGAATTCGGATCATAAAAAAGGTACCCAAGTCAACTCGTACCCAAGTTACCTCGTACCAAATTCAACTCGTCCATCACAAGCAAACTCGTCCCCAACAACTCATGTAACAATGTTGGAAAATACTCCTTTACAGGCATAATGCGAGGGTTTGGTATTATAACTCAACTCAAAACGTTTCTTTTTAAAAGACATTATCTTTAAATCTTTGTATCTTTTTTTTATGTGTTGCCCTTCTAGTGTGGCAGGCAAATTGTTCGCATAATGAGTTGATTATTGTTTGCGTGAAAAAGCTTTATCTATATAAACTTTCGTTGTAAAAACATATTGTTGTTATTTACTTGTTCTATTGGGTGTGAAGGCGTAGCTTAGCTTCCCGTGTTTAAACTGAATGGTGTGGATAGCCCTTGTATATACAAGGGCTATGTTACAGTGTAACATTTGCAGGAGTTCCCGTGACGCTAACAACTTGGTCAACGTCTCAGCGGGGCTACTGAAGGTAGAGAATAAGCAGCCGGCCATACACACACGTCTATGTCGCTTCTGCCGTTTAACTTTTCGGGAAACTTTCAAAGTCTGGAGGTTACTTAAGAACCAATATTGTTCGCATCTTACCATAGCAACTGTTTTGTTTGACATCGGGTCACATGGTGCGTTTTTTTGTTTTTTTATTATATAATTTTTAAGTTGTCATTTCAAGTTGTAATAACATGTACTGATTTTATACTGTAAAAAAAAATCAACTCAAAATCAAATAGTTCTTCTTCCACTTGTGTGTACAAAGGCATTATGTGAGTTCAAACCTGTCACAATTTAGGCGGCTCTTGGATTGTGTGTACTTTTCCTGCTTATGTTGTTCCGGAATCGGGGGGTTCACTATCTTCATAAGTTTTTGTATTTCTGGAATACATTTCTACAATGCTTTCCACTCAGCAAGAAATACCACAGAATCTTTTATCCGGCCTCATCATTGTGGTCTGGGCAAAAAACTAACAAAATAATGATTTATTATGCCCATCTACCAAAATGGGATAAACGCACGAAAACAGCGCCACCAACGGTGACCCATTAAGAAAATCAGACAACTATAATGTCATTGAGAATCTCACATTGAACAAGTTTGCAAAGTTTCATTTCATTTTGACAGAAAAATAAAGATTTCTAATGGATATTTTTCATCATGAAACTTACAGAAATTACTCAACATTGTTAAGACACAAGCTTCAGAAAAATCGGCTGAGATTTGAGAAAAATACAGTGGTCGATTCTCCAAAAAAAATGCGAAAAAAGAAGAAAAAACAGTCCACGTAAGTCCAAATAGCCCATGTCACCTGAAAACTTTCACGTATCTATGAATATGGCTTTTGACAACTTTTATAAACAATTTCGTTGCAAACCTGCCAAAAAAACTGGACATGATCCAATGAGCAAAAAACAGAGAGGAGAGACTTGTTTTAGTGCTAATTGCGTTTACAAAAGGTTAATCCCTGCGCCGCCTCAATCGCCACACAAATCCATTATGTGTTTTTCCGTAAAAAGTTGAAGTAAGAGGACTTAGACAAGTTGATTGAACGACTAAAGAAACGTCATCACTACTTCCACGCAAGCAGCAGCAGCACATATATAATACTGCAATTTTTTTAGTAGAAAAATCCACCATCCAAGATGGCGACCAATCTACGTGTCCCAGTGTTAGCTGCGTGTTTTGCCTTATGTATCTCTTTAGTTACCTCCGATGCCATTGAACAACAACTTGATCTGAGACGAGGAGATGGTGGTGGGGATGATGGACAACAAAGACATTTCCAGCAATCTGTAGGAGCTGGTCTGCAGAAGGTCCCCGTAGCTGGTGATGGTGCGGCTGTGGGGATCGCCGGTCTGCCACAGCAGCGGGGAGTGGGTGCAAGAGAGGCGGAGTTGCAGCAACTTAGAATGCAAGCCGCGCAAGCCAATTTTAAACAACAGCAGCCACCACAACAGTGGAAGAATCCCCCGAATCCCCAACAAATGAATGCGGGCCTGCCAGATAGTAGAAGGTTAATTAACAATAACATTAACAATGTGCATCAGGCTGCAGCACATGCAGCAGCAGGATTGCAGAAACGAGGGCAAGAAGGAGGGCAGCAAGGCCAGCCGTTTCAACAACCTCGGGCACCAAAGCCTCCAAAGAGTCCAAGGGGAGGCCCAGGTAAACCCATTAGGATTGCAGATCAGCCTGCGTGTCAACAGGAGGTGGCGGCATTTTGCAGCAAGAATATACGAGGAAACAATTTTGTGGTACTGGATTGTCTACAAAATGCCAATGAGGTGGGTATTTTATATATTATTAAAAGATACTCCCGGCCCCGTCAATTGCAGAAAAGCCCACAGCTAGCTCTGGAAGCCACATGGCAGACAGGACTTGAATTGGGGGGGGGGGGGCAGCAAGACCATTAGGGCAGCACGGCTTGAGAGGAATGCTGGTCATCTCGCCACCTGACTGACAGTGACAAGCTCGCCCTGGCTGGCAGGGTGGCTGGCAGGGCTCGAATTTAGGGGAAAATCTACAAGACAACATGGATTGTAAGTTGTAGGTTACATTATTTACTGGACCAGCTTTTTTTACAACAAGATCCAGGTCTGATATTTCACGGAGGCAACAAAGGCGATTGCCTCTGTGTCCCCTGGTCATTGCTTTGGTGTTCCAGTACAAATTTGCAATTTCATCATAGGGTGCCCTTTACAAAGAAGAAAATGCCTTGGTGCCCTTGCCCTTTCAAAAACGAAGCATACAGGCCTGAAGACCAGAGCAGAATGTAATGAGAGAACTTTTCTACACATAATAAAATGTACTCTGTAAATTATTTTTATTTGAACTTACGTATAGCACTAAGAGAATATCTCATTCATAATTAATTTAGTCTTAAAGAATTAAGTATGTTTAAATACCCAACATAGTTGAACGGTACCAGCCTTCAAGTCAACATTGAACGTCATTATATTTTCTTAAGTTACACAGTGAGGTACGTCACCTTTAGTCATTGGAAAAAACACAAGACCGTCGAAATTGGTGTGGCACTTAGTGTTTAAAAAGGGGCTTTTATGGAGGTCATTTTTGCACATCAGTTCTTGTTCAGCCTGTTCGCTCTAAAAGCAACAAAGTCTGTGTGCTATTGTAATGGGCATTATCCAGGGGTTGTCCGCAATGCTTTCGGTGACCTGCCAGCGTGTTTTTTTTATCATTGCTCTGATTTGCAGCTTTTTGTGCTTGTTGGCCTTATATTTAATAGGGATGCTTTTCATCTCCGAACTCTCAAATGTAGGAAAAAGTGTCAGGCAGAGCCGGAGGGGTGTCTGTGTGTCTTTTGGACACCCTGTTTTAAATTTGGACCCCCTGTTTAATCTGTCATCTACACATGTCTACAGTCAACTTACTCTGCTACTGCTAGGGTCGAAACGTCATGCCATTAATTATTTTTTGCGTAAATATATTGTACAGTGTAAGTAAGTGAACAATTTGGACACCAGTCTTTTAGTTTCCAGCAAATTTTGATGCTTTTTTTTCGAACCACATCCTGGCTAAAACCTTCACATAGGCAGCAGTGTCTTAGCCAGGAATTTGGAAAGTGGGAGTGCAAACTGAAAAAGTGGGAGTGCAACCTAAAATCATTACAAAAAAATATAAACATTGTGTGTGTGTGTAGCACACAACACGAGCGCACAGCTGAAGTTTGTCTCGACCGGGGTTCAGGGCCCTCTTAAGTGCCCTGAAGCTCTGGCTGCTGTAGTGCTCTCTGGTGGTTTCTGATGTTTTTCTGGCACCAATTTCTCTGGTACTAGGCAGTGTCTGAGAATAGTGGGTGTGGCTGTTGCTAAGGGTGTTCCTTTGGAGCTCTAATGCTTCAATGGGTACACGTTCAGGTGATAACAAACAAGCAGTGAACCACCAATTCTGGACCCTTAAACCTTGAAAGCTCTGGAGTACAATGTGCACTGTGGCAAGCTATTGTGTCTTCCATTTTACCTGTTGGCCAATGAATGCTACATGAACATTGTAGTTCCATGTAAAACACCCCTGTACCAAGCATTCCTTGATCCTTCTGGCGAGTTGCAGTGTTGTAAAGTAGCCCTAAGGCCTTTTCACACAGGGAAATGCAGGGGGGTCCATGGTCCAAAGAACACAATGTTGTAACAAGTCCACATCGTGTGAATCTGCTATGAACAAGCACGGGTCCTTAGTCCTTTTGAGACCCCTGTCGGGACAAGCGGAAAAAAAACCCACACCATTGATGAAATTATACCACGACTGTCTGGGTGTGCTTTGTAAATGAATATCACATTTGTCAACAAAGGACATTGGTTTAGCTGGAGCTACCATGCATGCACGTAAGACAAATTGGCTGGGTGTAAATGACAGAATAAACCAAGTGTTTAAATTTGAAAAGGGGGTCCAAAAGATACCCTAGACATCTCTCCGGCTCACACAGACACTACACGTGTGGTTCTTTAGAGTAGGATAGGACTGGTTGTGCAACAACTACAGGTTGTTTCGCACCAGGCTGTACTCAATGCTTAAACTAGTATGTATGTTTTCCTTTGGTGAAGTCATCAACCGTGCGATTTCACCCTTTAGTAGGTTTTGCATAAAGGGCATTGTTATGTTGTTTACTGGCATTTTAAGTTCAACATAGGAATAGGATCCCCTGGACCCCCAGTCCATCCCTTCTTTAGTGCACTATCGATGAATTACCCCAATCACAATTCATCATGGGTTTTTTTCTGGTTGTTTGTTTAATAGCACTTTTTGTTTGTCAATATAAACCACAAGGGAGACTGACTTTTTATTTGGTGAACTACAGAACTGGATGCCAACGTGGAATTGCCCAACTGAAAACACTTTACTTTGGAATCTGTTCATTCTTTTTTTTACAAGCCAAAGTGATGCATACCCATTTGTATGTACATAGTACGTGTACCCACTGAACCGTTTCTAGTGATTGTAGCATCATTGGCCAGTTACCTCTAATGAAAGGGTTTCCTTTCCACGCCTCCCCCCCCCCCCCCCCCCCCCCCCCCACCAGCATGGATTTCATTTATTGATTGGAGCGTCATGACCATCGTTCCCCCATTTCCCCCCTGCATTTCTCTTATGGACCAATTTGCGTACAAGCAAAGCAGTTGAAAGCTTTAAATGCACAAATTATTGTATTCCAGTGGAAGTTCTGAGCGAACAAGTGGACCATGTATTAAGAACAATTATATGTATAAGATTTGCCTTGGACCTTTTCAATGACTAGGCTACCAGGGTTGGATTTCACAAAGAGTTAGGACTACTCTTATCTCGAGTTAGGACCAGTTACTCGTCCTAACTTAGGACTATCCATGCAATTTGTATATCTCCTAGGACTAGTCCTAAGTTAGGACTAATCCTAACTCTTTGTGAAATGGACCCCAGGACCAGCTAGTAGTCCACCAGCTTTTACAGTTTTCTTGTAACACTATCGTTTGAACACGCGTGTATGTTATGTATATGGGGCTAGAGTTTAACAGTTGTTTGAACATTTTTTGCAGGCAGTGGTTTACTTTACACAAACCTTCAGGAAACAATGAACTAGACATTGTACATGTAGAAGAAGAACCACTTAGACATAAGTAGCTTTGACCGTTTCCTCAAAGTCATATTAACTGGCGTTTGGCCAGCAGACCAGCAGACCAGTGTACGTTGTAGTCCACCAGCTTTTACAGTTTTCCAGTTTTTACAGTTTTCTTGTAACACTATCGTTTGAACACACGTGTATGTTATGTATATGGGGCTAGAGTTTAACAATTATTTGAACATTTCGAGCAGGCAGTGGTTTACTTTTCACAAACCTTCGGAAAACAATGAGCTAGACATTGTACACATGTACATCATGTAGAAGAAGAACCACTTCGACATTTATACATAAGTAGCTTTGACTGTTTCCTCAAAGTCATATTAACTGTTGTTTGACCAGCAGACCAGTGTACGTTGTTTGGTAATCACTCTTAAAATTAGTGGCAATAACAACATTTGGGTAGAACCATACAGCAGCAGCTTTAAATAGTATAAAAGCATTTTTAGAAACAACTCAATTTGAACTAACATGCTTTTAAAATATAATGCTAAAAATATATCAGTTTTTATGCCCTGAAATTTAGTACTGAAGCAGTACCGGAATTGTTTCTCAGATTGTGGATTTTTTAATATTATTGGTTTATTAAAAATTCAAACATCGCAGCCCGAGGGCTGAATTGAGTTTAAAAGATACACAAAAAAAAATATACATTGTAAAAACGTTAAAATGGGAAGTGTTTACAGAATTTTTTGTTTAAAGATTAACTGGGGAATATTCTTCCTGAGTGGACGTACACATTGTACATTTTCACCGATATCTCCTAAGCGTGGCCACCTTCTGAGATTAAACTTTCAGGTGTAAGCTTTATGGTGTACAAATTTATACTACAAATGTAATAGGATTAAATAAACCGAACACTGCCAAAAACCACAAGTACACTTTTTTAACGGAGAACACTGACATGGGTTGAAATTTGAACCCTAATTTGGGGGTTGGATTTTGACAGTTTGTTATTATATAATTTAAATGCCATTATGAGTAGTTTGGTCAGGAGTAACTGTCTGTCTGTGTTTCATTTGTTTGTTTCTTAAAAACCCACCCTGTTTTTCTCTCTACGCAGAATCGCAAGCGAGCTGGCATCAAGGTTAGAACAAAATTTGATTTGTATGAGTTTTTTGCTTTGGCCTCATTCTGTTAAAATCGCTTGCTATCTATTCTATGCACCTGCCAAGTCTTCAATGGGTAAAACGAAAAAGATTTTTAGATAGCCTGGTTCATGTCAATCCTTCAAATTTCAACAACAAAAAGTAACAAATTTGCTGGAGAGTGTTGTGCATATTTTGTGGTATGTACAGTGTAGCTACGAGTGTTGGTCACTTTTTACCTAAAGTCACTTAGTACCTAATCCTAACTTTATTGCTAACTCTAACCCTTAACTCTAACCCTTAACCCTTAACCCTTAACCCTTAACCCCGGTGGAGTTGGGTACAAAGCAGAAGTCACTATTAGCAGCGCTGCTATGTGATCTTTTGGTACGAGGAAGTGGTTTTCGTAGTGACTTGGGTATGAAAATTACGTAGTGACTTGGGTATGAAGTGACCATCACCAGTTAGGTACACCTGGTTGCCCAGCCAACATGGGTTCTATAGGTCTAGATGTCTTGTCGTTCCACCAAACTTGCTCCATGATTATGGTATCATGGGAGGTTTATAAGTGAAGTGGTGGGACTTGAAAGTCTCGCTTTATAAACCATGGTGGCAAGACAAATCGGTCGGCAGTTCTACCTGTGCACAAAATGCTCCCTTCAACACCTTTTAAGCCTGGTCCATGTATCCTGCAATTGCCAATGTGAAGTGAATGTTGATGCCAAATGGCTGTTCTGCAGGGAATGTTTTGCAGGAGTTGAGCACGTTTTAACTGATCTGTGAATTATTTGTTGCGAATTTGTGACCTCAAAATTCATATCGCATTCGCATTCGCAGGAATTATGAACTGGGCTAAAGTGTTGATTTTCACCGACTCGTTGGCATCAAGTGATGTCATGAATCAAATTTGGCGTTCTTAAAATCGTATCTTTGTGGCAATTCTTCACTTAGACTGGCCGACTTTGGATATGTCAGAGAAACAGTCTCTGCTATAAAAAAAACGTGTGCACCCTTTCCCTTGTAACTCAGTAACCAGTGCTGGTGCTCCTATCTCTGGTCTATTTTAGCTGGATGTTAGTTTGGGTAGACTAACTGGGTTTTTTTTTTAGGCAGTAGGAGGTGATTACAGGGCTATTCCTTAATGAACATGTACCTTGTGTGCACTCATATTTTTTTTCACAAATTTACATTTTGGTGAAATGCTTCAATTAGAAGTAAAGAACACCTTTGGTTTAGGGAACCGTTCAGCTGTTAAAAATCCTAATGTAGATGAACACAATAAAACTAACCTGTAAAAATTTCTAATCAAAAGGTGACAGATTTTTGAGAACTGCTTTAAACTGACAGTAATGCATCTTCAGTTCAAATTTTGGGGCAAACTTTTGTCATATCCGCATTACTTTGAAGTGAAATGTTTCTCAAAATGCTTCAAACAATGTACTATCGAAAACTGCTGTAGACTTCTTACCATAAGTTGAAATTGGCATTTTTTGTTAAGAGTGATTACCAAAAGTAGGTATACATACTTTCCCTCTGAACAAAATTAATTATGTGAATGGAATGTAGATCCACCACTTGTTTTGTTCAACCTGAAATGATGGTAGCAGGTACTGTCTGTACGCAACAGACCGGAAAAGCAAGGACTTGATATTCATCTTTGAGAGGGCAAGTTAAATTTCATTATGCAAAGTGTACTTTCCATTAGAAAATATTAAAGGCGGCGGGAAACTTTTGTAAAGGCACCAAGACTGGGCAACATAGGCCACACCATGTCCTGGCAGGCATGTGATGCTTTAGAGCAGTACGCCTCTTTTGGTGGTTATATTTGTACAGTGGTGTGGTGCTAACCTAAACCTAACATTTTTTGTGGGTTAGTTTGTTGTAGTTAGTCCAAGCTCATCATAACAATATCAATAATTTTGACAGGAGATAGTCGTGTAGTATTATCACTGGTATAAACTTTGACGATTTACTAGTATGTCAAATTTTTGACTTGGTCTGTATTTCAAGAAATAGAGGATCTATGTGTTTCAAGTTCTGATACTAACTCATAGGAGTGTTGGTTCGAATCCTGGCCGTGACACTTGCGTCCTTGAGCAAGATACTTTACTATAATTGCTTCTCTTCACCCAGGGGTATAAATGGGTACCTGCGAGGGTAGAGGTTGATATTTCGAATGAAAAAGCCTCCGGAGCGCCAGAGCAGCTCGGGGCTGTATACTCCTTAATGGGAGCAGAGAAAGATTAAAGGGATGTTTATTGGCCCAATGACCAGGGGACTAATGTAAAGCGCATTGTTACGGTTTATTGTGATGCGCTATAGAAGAATTTGTTGTTATTATTATTAACAGTGAAATAGCCAGCAGGACAACTTGGAGAGAATTCTGACAGGTCCTCCGGTGTTTTATCTGACATTTTAGCCAGCGGATGGAAGAACGCTTGTTCCGCGCAATCTTTACAATTTTGAAACCTTTGGACAGCCCCTGACCGTTTTGAGAACATTCTTGTTGAAGTCAATACTAGTGGTTATTGTGATGTACTTCACTGTACACAACCAAGCTTCATTAGCCCCACTTTACTGTATTGACCCCTTGCACGCGCGTCACACGCGGGGACTGATCCGCGCTCACCATGTTGGTGGGCAAGTTAGGTTTACGTGTATAAATATATTATTAGTACTCCACAAAATGCCGTGCCATGGTAGTTCATGATGGATTAGGAAAACCCTGCAATTTTGAGGCATATTTGTGTGGATCATTAGAATCTACTTTTAAAACATCTTTTTAACTATATTACATTTGATTACAAACGGTTTCAAGCTCTTGACATGGACCGAGTCGCACGATCCAAGGCAACGTGTTCCTTTAAAACTGTTCCTACATTTCCCAATTATAAACTGGCTTGTTCAGCCACGTTGTACTATGTACTGGTACTGTACAGGTTACTGTACATGTTCAGGGAACGAATTCATCCAGCATTTTTGCATTGCAAAATATTTTGATTGAACACATTTTGTGCACACTGAATGGTTATAGTGAGTTAGCAAATGATGTATTTTTTTAGTAGCAGCTGATACATTTTGCATAGCATTATGCTCTGCTGTACAAGGGAAATCATTCACTGCATATTTTATCATAAACAGGCAACCCCTTTCAACATCATAGACATAGTAGCTAAGCTGTTTTTTCCCACTGCACTCTTCTTAGCCCCTTTTCTTTACCAGTAGATAGGTAGATAAAAGGTTTGTTGAAAATAGCCATCACAGCGTACAATCAACACTTAGAAAAAAATTAAAGGGACATCATTAAAGGTACAACAATAATTGTTTTGAGTAATTACCAATAGTGCCTTTAACTTTACATAGAGAAAGACAAAGTAACAACACACAAATGCAAACGAGCAAAAATGATGCATCCATGGGTAGAGGTTGGTTCGTACCTTTTACTTTTACACTTTGCAAGGTCATTCTGTCTGTATAAAACAAGATGACATGATATAACAAGATGACATGGTGCATAATGGTTTGCATTACTTTCCGTTTGAATGATTTTGAATTCCTGACTAAAAGATCTTCCTGATAATAGGGCTCATGACCTGAGAAAAATTTGCATGGACGAACCATTCGTTGTGAATAGAGTTTTGTGAATGTTCACAAAACACGTTTTAGCGGATTCACTGCATTCACTTGGCTAATAATAAATGCTAGCAAAATATATCCACCCAGTAAACTGTATACATGTGCAGTGATTTGGAAGTTTTGTGTGTATAAAATGCGACAAAATAACTTGAGCCAATATAATTTGTCTATGAAATCAAATTTTCTTTTTGAGCTCTATATGAAATATTCTGGAAAATAAAAAATAAACATACATCTGTAGAAATTTGTTGCTCAATACACTTTCAATATACAAAAAACTTGTTAACATTGGAAAAAAAGTTTGGAATGAAATGCTTATTTTTCTTTAAGGCAATGGACACTATTGGTAATTACTCAAAATAATTATTAGCATAAAACCTTTCTTGGTGACGAGTAATGGGGAGAGGTTGATGGTATAAAACATTGTGAGAAACGGCTCCCTCTGAAGTCCATTGCTCATTACCAAATATGCTAATACCAAATTTTGAGTAAACGTGTCCAGTGCCTTTAATTAGTGCTAACAACAATCAAGTTGTTATGACTAAAAAGCGTCATTGTCAAGTGGATGGTACGTCAACCGTGACAACAGCTCATGGAACACTGCATTGTCGTCAATACTTGGCTCGTGGATGGTTCACAAATTGACACGTCATCAGACACCACAAACTGTGCACTGATATTTGCAATAGATCATGTGAAAACGAACCTAGTGGTCTCTTGGCTTTTCGGTGGCGAAATAGCCAAATCCATGGTTAACTTCTTAATTTAAGATCATTTCTGGGTAAACATTTCAAAGGCACACTAAAGTGGATGCGAAAAATTTAATTGCCTCTTTTTACACTTTCATTCTGTTTTGTGGTAAAAACAGCTGCTCTCTGTATTTGCTTGTCTCAAAATGTCATTTTTTTAGTTAAGCTGTTTTGTGTTTTGCTGTCGACAGTTTGGTTAAACTGGTATGAGAAACGTTTCTGGCAGTAACAATTCTCAAATTCTCAAAACATCTATATTATGGACTTTCCAAACCAATCTTGCAGTTCATTTTTAATAGTAAACCCATGTATTAATTTGGGATTATTTCAGATAACCATTGTATGAACTTCCGGAAGCATTCCTGACCCTTTCATAATTTCAGTTTTTTCTTTTACCCGACTTGGATTTGGGCAGCCATGCGTGTATGGGAAAGAGTTTTTGGGGGGAATTGGTGCCATGTGCTTTTGCAAAGCTTAAATACAAATTCACATTTTCCTTATAAAGAACCCCTGACCAGAGAAAAAATGGTTGTACCCCTTCAAGAGCGAAGTTCAATGCAATTACACTACAGTACACGTACATTTAGTACACCATTATAACCATCAAAAGAGACAGTAACCTGTACAATACAAGCTCAAACTTGCTAAAACTTTTACTTGATGTGTGATACCTCAAATCCAAATCATGCACTTCAAATCATGCACTCCTCAAAAATACTGGCATTATTGGGTGGCATGGTTGGCATGTGCGTAAAACGCTCACCTCTCACCAAGGTGACCTTGGTTCAATTCCTGGCCGGGGCCACAAGTGAGTTGAGTTGTGCGTTGGTTCTCTGCTGTGCCACGAGGGTTTTCCAGAACATCCGGTTTTCCTCCCTCGGGAAAAATCAAACACTTTCGATCTTGGCTGTGCTCCGTGGTCACAATGGGTTAATTTGGCAGGCAGCCAAAGGCGCCCTGCATGCCTGCTTCTCAAACACGTTGTAGCCGCGTCCTTCGCAATTCAGCTCTTACGACTTAGCTGCGAGTAAGGATGATTAGCCCCCCCAAATTATTATTATTATTATTAAAAGTGGAGACGTTCCAAACTTGAGCCACAATGTTTAATTCGATCTTGGACACTATTGGTAATTGTCAAAGACAAGTCTTCTCAATTGGTGTATCTCAATATATGCATAAAATAACAAACCTGTGAACATTGGAGCTCAATCGGTCGTCCAAGTTGCAAGATAATAATGACAGAAAAGACACCCTTGTCACACAAAGATGTGTGCTTTCAGATGCTTGATTTCGAGACCTCCAATTCTAAATCTGAGGTCTCAAAATCAAAGTTGTGGAAAATTACATCTTTCTCAAAAACTACTTCAGACAGAGGGAGCCGTTTCTCACAATGTTTTATTCTATCAACCTCTCCCCATTACTCATTACCATGTAAGGTTTTATGCTGATATTTATTGTGAGTAAAACCAATAGTGTCCATTGCCTTTAAAATCTCTGCGCAATTTTGGGTACTTAAAATGCGTTTGTTTTCATGGTTTGTTTTAAATTTGGATATCAAATTTGAAAACTAAATAAGAATTTTTTGTAATTTTATTTTTAAAGCTGCTTTCAATTTTGTTTGTATCCGCACCATTGCACTCGCTTGTGTATTAGGTATTATCAGATTTGTGTCACATTATTTTTTAGTGTACATTTTTACTTATTTTACCTGTGAATGAACTTTCCTTTGTTTATCAATCTTGTTTAACTACTTGTTTTTAATTATACAGCAATTTGTGATGTCTATTTGACAAGAAAGCAGTTTTTGAATAATTATAAAAATTGTTATTATAATCTAAAGGAAATACTTGATTAATGATTTTTATTTTCTGACCTCATGCTGATCATTTTATAGAAGCCATCTT
Source organism: Asterias rubens (assembly GCF_902459465.1). NCBI lineage: Eukaryota > Metazoa > Echinodermata > Asteroidea > Forcipulatida > Asteriidae > Asterias > Asterias rubens. The sequence goes on along the minus strand of NC_047065.1, from coordinate 14,199,879 downwards.
TATTTCAAATTAATTTCAAGTTCTGTTTTTGTCTCTCTTTCCCAGGATAATACTGAGTTTGGTGATAGTTGCAACAGGGTAAGTGCACATTACAATGTACAAAGATAGCATGTGTTCCAATAAAATTAACATTTTATTGGTTTTGTGACAATGATATAACAGATGTTCAATTTCAATTTCTGTTTGTGCCGAGCTGTTCAATGGCCTTCTCCAAACCGCGAGTCGGGCTCAGGCTTGGGGCTCTGTAATTTACACAGTATTTCTAGCATCAAAGAGAATCTGAGGCTAAACCTCATTTCCTTTCAATATTTTAATTATGTACATTTGTGAGGATCTCCACAATACGCATAGAATTGGCTGATATTATTGATGTTTGAATACATATTTTTCATGTAAATATTGTCTTGAATGTTTTTATTATTTTTTATTATTAAGGAAACAGGAAAATGTCAATTCAGGACTTAAATTTTTCATTTATTTGATCTAAAAGGTCGAGTAGAAGTACACACTTAGTTCTAATTTTGCGTCTATTCGCAGTGCTGTTGGCATTTTAGTACAAGAAAAATAACACAATTTGCAGCCGCTTATGGTCTTCTAAAGGGGTTATTAATAGTCTGGCATTGTTAGGGTTCAACCGTTCAGGGCCCAATTTCATAGAGCTGCTTTTAAAAGACTTCTTAAAAGAAATCTTCTAAGCAGAAATAAGCAGGATACCAGCCACAGACAGTACATGTGAAATGGTATTTTGGTTTGTAACCTTATTCTGGTAAGCATAATTTTGTTATGCTTAGCTAATACTTTTAAGGCAGCTCTATGAAACTGGGCCCAGGACTTGTTAAGCATATTGTTTTGTGCTTAGCTCTTTTTTTGCTTAAGCAGCCCTAAGAAATTAAGGCCCCGGGGATGTGACAGATTATACAAATTTATTTTTTAAATAGCCAGATTAAAAGCAATTCATAATTGTTATTCTTCATGACCTTTGCATTGAATTCGTGTTTAGTTTTGATGATTAATTAACTAAAAGCAAACACCTATCGATCCAAGGGTTTTAATGTATTTTATATGCTGTATCTCCTGCCCACACCCCTACCCCCTTCTCTGCAGTTTTTGTGGGACTACAAGATGAACCTCACCATGGATGTGCGTTTTGACTCGGCAGCTTTTGAAGTTTGTAAAACTGAAATTACCAAGGTAGGCTGAATATTTTACTTAACTAATGGAGGATGATTTTCTTAATTTTAACTAGTATCTGTTCTTTTCTAAAGATAAAGAGTTGGATTCATCAAATCAAAATTTCCTTTCTGTTTCTTTGGCTGGTTCCTTGCCTGGTTCCATGACACGTTCAATACACGGTTTCTTTCCAGGTTCCTTGTCTAGTTCCCTTGCCAGGTTCCTAGCCTAAACTCATTGCCTGGTTCCTTTGCCGGGTTCCATGCCTGGTTCCCTTGCCAGGTTCCTAGCCTAAACTCCTTGCCTGGTTCCTTTGCTGGGTTCCATGCCTGGTTCCTTTGCCGGGTTCCATGCCTGGTTCCCAGCCTAGTTTCCCCTCAAGGTTCCTTCATTTTTGGTGGAAGAAAATAGGGAAAACATGTTACTGAAACATAGACCTTGTAATTGCAAATTGCAAATTAGGTGTGGATTGATGTGCATGCTGGTCAAGCTTGCGATAGCTAGACTAACATGCACTTCAATCAACAAGTGGTGCTTGCGCAATGGGTACTTGCGAAAAGGTCTATGCTTTGTCTGTGTAACTAGGGCACCCTTATGCAAACAGAGGATGCGCTGTCTGTCATAAAGAAACCTTTTAACCCAAGTTTCTCTTCTCTTTCTGAATCAGTTTCCAGATTGCGCTGCCCTGGAACGAGGTAAAGGCCTCGTCCTGCCGTGCCTTTACGACGTCTACGAGAACATCACCTCTGTACAATGCAGACAGTACGTCAACAGGATGAAGACGATCACGTTCAGTGATTTCAGACTCATCCACGGCTTCTTCATGGAGTGCAAGGAGGATATTATCGACAAGAAATGCGGCGTCGTCAACGACAACAGTCTCGCTGTGAAGGTAAATGAATGGAATGGAAAAAACTTCAAAGAGATATTTCGCTAAGCACCAACTTTTGGTATTTGTATTAAAAGGGTAAAGAATAGAATAGAATGGCAGTTTTATATGCAGCCTTAATATAAAAACGGTTGGATTAAATACACTGGAATACAAAGTAAAAAGTGCTTCGAAATTGCTGTCAAACTACAATGCAAAAGAATTAGCCGTACAAACTTACATGTAATTCAAACTTCAAGCTATCAAAGACATGGTTCACATCATCATGAGGGGGGGGCGGAGGGAGGGGGCACAATCTTGCTGCTCAATCACCTGCACGTAAACATCCCGATTTGTGGAGATTGTGCAATATAAACTTACTTGGTTGGAAATACAGCAGCTTTCGATAGTATAAAGCATTTTCAGAATTATTTCACTCAAAAGTAAAATGGTTAGATGGAGAAAGATATAATAGTTTTATCCCCCCCAAAAATGACTCGTGAGGAATGTTTTTGTGTATTCCAATTATTGATAATTATTCTTGCGTGGACAAAACAGCTCGGATCAGATTTCTAAAGAATTCCACCTTTTGAAGTTAAATCAAAATGTATTTATGAATTCACTTTTTCCTCAAAAACTTGAAGACTAATGAAGCTGAAACTTCTAAAGGTAAATTATACTACATACAAGATCTCCGTTAACAGTGAGTAGGGATTCATGTTATGGCCCAAAACTTGATACATGTGGAAGTGTCGTGGCCGAGCGGTTAAGAGCACCAAATTCAAACTCTGGTGTTTCTGATCAGCAGAGTGTGGGTTCGAATCCCCAGCCGTGACACTGTGTCCTTGAGCAAGACACTTAACCATTGCTTCGTCCTTCGGATGGGACGTAAAGCCGTTGGTCCCATGTGTTGTGTAACGCATGTAAAAGAACCCAGTGCACTTATCGAAAAGAGAAGGGGTTCGCCCCGGTGTTCCTGGTTGTGGCTGCTTAATGCGCCGTAGCACCTTGTAAACCCTTATAAGGTGCTAAATAATTGGGTCTCAGAATGCATCACTGCAATAACCTATCTTTCTGAAAGTTTGTATATACTCAGCGCCTTGAGTACCTTGTTTGGTAGATACGTGCGCTATATAAGACTTCGATATTATTATTATTATTACATGTAGTTATCAAAACCCTTTAAAGGGTCTATGTACTTTTTCCTAACACGAAACACAGTGTCCACAGATTTACTCTTAACTTACACAGTTTGAAGATAATGATAGTAGAAAGCTTCCCTTGAAATGTTACTTACTGTGCTGTAGTTTTTTAGAAATGAGTAAAATAATAAATGTCATGTCCGTTTTCGCATCTAAAAGCGTATGAACCAGTTATGCTATGTTTATGGTTTAATATCATAATGGGTTTTTACAATTACTTTGTGACTTGTTTTACTCATTTTTCAAAAACTACAGCACTTCCGCAAGTGATATTTTAAGAGAAGCTTTCTATCATCATTATCTTCAAACCTTGTCAGTTTAATGTAAATCTGTGGACATTTTGATCAAAGTACCCAAATCCTTTAATGTTGTCATCATTTGGCTCTATCCCCCCCCCCCCCCCAGAATGCCCCGGCAGTTCCCCACAGCCAAGGCGCCACGATCAACTGCCTGGAATCCAAACTGAAAGATCTACAAGGAGAGTGCAAAAAGCAGATCCTGCGGGTAGCCGAGCTTACGGCCGACGATTACCACAGCGATCGCGCTTTGTTCTTCGCCTGTCGGGAAGACCGGGAGCGGTTCTGCGCCGCTGAGGCGGCCGGCCAGGGACAAATCTACAAGTGCCTTTTGAAGCACAAGTTCAAGGAGGACATGAGCGAAGGGGTTCGTTTCCGAGCTAACTTTCTCCTCACTCATAACAAAAGCATATGAAAAAGCACAACAAATTATCACTGACTTTTGTATGTTTAAGTGTTTAAGTGTTTGTTTATGTTTTATGTTTGAGTGTCATCTCTCTCAAAAAAATTTGTTACGATATACTGTAAATGGAGGATATCCACTTTTGGATATCGATCAATAAATTACAAAAAATAAAATCCTGTTTAACCACAAGGTGCCATGATCCTGCAGCTGCAGTATTGAAACACTAATAGAAGAAAATCTTCTGCTAGTGCTTATCTTATCTTAAGAAAATCTTATCCTAAAATAGTATCTTTGCTAAGTAAGAGAATTAGCTGTGAACCCAGTTACAAACTGGTAATTTTGTTTTGTTCTATTGACAACTTCAATGTGCTAAGCGGAATTGTGTGCCTTGACTCAATTGGTATAAAATAGACCCATGGCTTAATAGATGTTAAATTTGCATCGGGGATCAATAACATTAATTTTTGTATCGCCCTTAAACCGAAGCTATTGCCTCCATGCCCCCCTGGTCATTGCCTTGGTGCGCTCAAAATGCTCCAGGAGAAATGTAAAATTACCTCATAGGGTGCTCTTTACTATGCCCTGTCGTCGATTTCACAAGACTGTTCCTAACTTAAGACTAATCTTAGGACTTAGGATGAGTCCTAACCCAGCACTGTAGCATGCAGACCTTAAGATTAATCCCAAGTCGTCCTAACTCAAGATAAGACGAGTCCTAACTCTTTGTGAAATCGACGGCTGGTGCTCTCTTCCCCCTTCAAAAACAAAGCAGACTGGCCTGTGGCCTAAATAGTTTTTGTTATCATCTCTCCTCCAGTGTCGTAACAAACTCACCGTCCGTCAAACCGTGGTCAATGAAGACTTCAAGGCCAACTACCGGCTCGCTCGGAAATGTCGCGAGGACATGAAGAAGACGCAGTGTATGAGCCCAAGAGACAAGCAGAACCGCGAGCTGAGACTCTCCAAACTTCTCATCTGCCTGGAGACTGCCAAACATAAAGGTTTGTTAGGTTTGAGAAAGTTTGATCGGCACATTTTGTCGACTACTGACGGGGGAACCATGACCATGGCCTAATATCATAAAGCCATTACACAGAAAATACTGTTTGACAAATTTCTTTGCTGAGCAAAAATTGAGAGTGAGGCACCAATCACAGCAATGTCAACTTTAGGTAGTTTCGGCTGGTAACCTGTTTCTGCATAGCATTATTTTTTTGTTCATCATAAGTACATACAGACTTTGTGAAATTGGGCCCATGTTAGAGCTAATGGAGAACTCAAAACCTTTTTAATCAATCACGTGTTGTACAATTCTCTTAGGTTTTAAGCTGTCAGGCGATTGCGTAGCAGAGGTCGAAGACACCCGCAAGAGCTTGATGGATGACTTCATGGTCAACCCAGAGGTTATCTTAAACTGCAGGAGCGAAATAGCCAGCAACTGCGATGGGGGACTACAGCGTGAGGGTAAAACCCTGCACTGCCTGATGAAGCTTGCCAAGCAGCAAGGCGGAAAGGAGACTGGATCCATGAGCAGGAAGTGTGAGAAAGCGGTAAGTGTTTCTTTCTTTTCCCTCCACCCCTTAATGGGCACCTGAATTTTACTACATTGCGCCTGCGGCAAACAAAAGGCAGCAATGCGTGTGTGACGTGTCGTGGCTGAGTGGTTAGGAGCACCAAATTCAAGCTCTGGTGTTTCTGATTAGCAGAGTGTGGGATCAAATCCCCAGCCATGACACCTAAGTCCTTCACCATTGCTTCGTCCTTCGGATTGGACGTACAGCCGTTGGTCCTGTGTGTTGTGTAATGCACGTAAAATAACCCAGTGCACTTATCGTAAAGAGAAGGAGTCTGCCCGCTACTTCTACAAAAAATATCAACAACTATCTGCTTGGTGAACCAATTGTGTCGCTCATGAATATTCACAGCAACATAAGTTACATGTACTGGTACGCAACACTTCAGACATCAGTGACACAATCCCTCAATCCATTCAGTGTGAATTTAACTATATTGTGTCCTAAAATTTAGGACTAGTCCTAAGAGATATTCAAAACTTAAGCCTAGCCCTTAGTTAGGACGAGATAAGACTCTTTGTGAAATCCACCCCAGTACTAATTTTTGTCAAATTAATAAATTCATCTCCTTTTGACTTGAGATGGACATGTACAGTTTTGCTAATCCCCAAATGCCTACCATCAGCTGGATTAGTGTCAAATTTACAGTCTTGAGACTTGTAGCTGTTATGCATCAATTCATCACAAATTGTGACTGATGTCATATCTGCCGTCAATTTCACAAAGAGTTAGGACTCGTCTTATCTCGAGTTAGGACGGGTAACTCGTTTTAACTTAGCATTTATCTTAAGGTCAGCATGCTACAGTGCAGGGTTTGGACTCGTCCTAAGTCCTAAGATTAGTCTTAAGTTATGAAGAGTTTTGTGAAATCAACGGCTGGTTCCCCAAAGACATAATCAGAAGATGCGTGGGGAGACACATTGTGATTCAAAATGTCTCCTTTGTGAAGTCACTAAAAGGGTTGGGGTACTCTTTGTTTCACACAAATTTACAGATTTACATTTGACTAACACGTTTTAAAGGAAGTGGACACTATTGGTAATTGTCAAAGACTACATGTAGCTCTCACAGTTGTTGTATCTCAACATATGCATAAAATAACAAACCTGTGAAAATTTAAGCTCAATCGGTCATCGAACTTGCGAGATAATATGAAAGCAAACAACACCCTTGTCACACGAGGTTGTGTGCGTTTAGATGGTTGATTTCGAGACCTCAAGTTCTAAACCTGAGGTCTCGAAATCAAATTGGTGGACAATTTCTTCCTTCTCGAAATCTATGGCACTTCAGAGGGAGCCGTTGCTCACAATGTTTTATACCATCAACCTCTCCCCATTACTTGTCACCAAGAAAGGTTTTATGCTAATAAATATTTTAAGTAATGATCAACAGTGTCCACTGCCCTTAAAGATAATGCTAGTAGAAAGTTTCCCATAAAATAATATAACTTGCTGAAAAGATGTATTTTTTGTGAAATCAGTATGAAAAATTTGGCAAAAATTATTTTTAGCTTGTACAACAGATTTACTTAACTCGGCTGAAAACATTGCTCCGCGAATGCTGTGGCAAGAGATGCGATTTTTACCCGCTGTAACCAGTCTAACTTTCAATTTTTGCTGCTAATTTTTCAGTAGAATGTACAGGCTGTCATGGTTGTGGAAAAATCAGTAAACAAATACATGTACATTTCTAACTGCACACTTTTAATAAATAATCAAATATTTTTACAGAAATTTATTCCAGTTACACACATTACTAAGTTGAAACAGATGGACAAATAAGTGTTATTTATAAGTCAGTTTTGTGCAAGAGTCAGTTTTCTAATGCCACTAATATATAAATAAATCCCATGAACATAAACATTTGTCATAAAAAGTAAGAAAACGCGACTGGGTTTATTTATATGTATTTTTTAGGCTCAAAAATAATCAAAAAATTTTAAACCATTCTGCAAAATCAGCTGTTGCGGTTTGAAGTGAAGCTCCGTCTCCATGAGGGAGTGAGGAGGAGGCAGTATGGAAAATAAATAGCCAGCTTTATTGGTGGCCATGGCGATGCTGCTGTTGCCTTAGTAACATAAATTAGCTTCACTGGTGGTATTGTATGGGGAGTTTGGTCCATTAATGCGAGTGCGTGTGTGTGTGTGTTTTCTCGATGGGTTAAACGGAAATTTAGCCGTCAGCAAGGTTGTGAGGATTTAGACATTTTTATTGATTTACCCTCGTCCTTTCACCTTTTCATAGAAACCGTGTTTCTAGCTAGGTAAAAAAGAAATTTTCACCAAATTGTGTAAATAAATAATAATTAAAAATTATTGGGTGATTTCAAATCGCCTTATCATTTGGCCTATAACATGTATAACAAGCATTTGTTATTAATTGAATATGGTTGGAAAGGTATTTTAAAATATCAAACCAACTCAAAATTATACGGTTTTCTTTTTACTATAATGTAAGTGAACTAACTGGGTCCGCAGTTTTCTGGAGTAAAAAATGCTGTTAAAAAAATGAGCAGGACACCAGTCGCAGAATGTATAGGACATTGTGTTTTGGTCGTTAACCTTATTCTGGGTAAGCATAATTTTATTGTGCTTAATAGCTACATTTTGGAAATCAGGCCCATGAAATTGGGATTGTGCCCTTGAAGGCTGTAATTTCTTTGCCTATTACTGGCTAATGGGGGGACTGTTTGTGTAATATTAGCGAAAGAGTGGCATGGGTTAAACAATGCAGAAAGGAATTGAAGTTGTCCTCACGGCTAAGTGACACCTGTTCACCATGGTGATGTATTATGCATGTGGGAAACAGCATGCCTGACCATCTGCGCTCAAGTTCATCACCAATTAATTGAAAATATTTAGAGGAGATTTTCTGATTTTATCACAATGGTAATGGAAGTCACAAATGATAACAAGTAATTATTATCTACATATTAATTTTCATAAGTTATGTTTATGATAAAAAATTAAAATTACTTGGAAACATTTAAAAACTATTAATTTAATAGACCTTTCCCATGAAATATGCAGCTTGCACGATACATGGAGGCCACTAACAGTGCGCACTAACACTGGCAAAATAAGGGAATATCAATTCTTGACAAAATCTCTTTTAAAGTCATTACTAGCCAAGTTGCAAACAGAACTTGCTAAAATTAATTACACTTCTTCAAAGCCATTGGACACTTTCGGTACAGAAACAAACAAAAAAAGTTCACAGATTTACAAATAACTTACAGGGTTTACAGAAGGTAATTTTGAAAGACTTCTCTACAAATATTATTCCATTAAATGCTTTACTTTTTGAGAAAACATCAAAACAATATTAATTTTCGATATTGAGAATTAAGCACATGTCATGACACGGCGAAACGTGCAGAAACAAGGGTGGGTTATCCCGTTATTTTCTCTTGACCGAATGAGCCTACATTTTCACAGGTTTGTTATTTTATATAGAAGTTGTGATACGCGAAGTGTGGGCCTTGGACAATACTGTTTACCGAAAGTGTCCAATGGCTTTAAGGCATTTACGGCTTAAGAAAAATATACTTTTTTTGTGATTTTTTTCATTTGCTTACAAACTCAATGGCAGCCCTTTTAAAAATGTATATTGAAACATTAAAGTCGACTGATTGCCTATCCTAGGTAATCTATAGAGGGTGCACTATGTTTGTATCGTCCATTGTCTTATTTTCTCTCTTGGTCTGTCCTTTCTTTCATTTACAGCTTCAAGAACTTGTAGAGACGGCTGACGCAGGAGCCAATTATCGTATTGACAGTGCACTTCACAAAGCCTGTAAGCCAGTGCGGGACAAACTCTGTAAGACCGAGGATGCCGGAGACGCAAAGTGAGTATCTTGAATGACTCAAGGGAGTTTCTTGAGTCAACAAAAGTTTTTTGGTTGTTGATCGTTTTTGAAAAGAGCCTCTACGTGACAGTAGATTAGAAAAGCAGTGTTTTGGAGTGGCTTTAGGCTTTCAGTTTAAATTGAGTTTTTCAAGAATCAGCAGAAATGCAGTTCAACATGAAAGTTTTGAGTTTATGAGTCCTTTTAATAAGCAGTGCAAGTTGCAAATTTCATGATTGAACTGGGTTTTCCCAGTACTCAAAAATAAACATCAAAGTGAAAGTATGAACATAATTATATTGTTTGGGTATTAAACAAGTTTTGAGCTATAAATGTTTGTTTTCTCCAGAAGACGATCATAGCATACTGATCGAAACGTCCAGTTAAACCAAGGGTTCTTTTCAGAACCACACCAACTCATTTAGAGATTTTCATTACATGGTGTTACCGCAAACCTTTTCATAATTTTTGTTTTCTTCTGTAAAATAAACAATTTGGGATTGATTAAGGACAACAAGTGGGATTTGAACCTACAACCTCTGAATTAACATGTCGGCCCTCTACCAACTGAACTATCTAGCACTTAACTAGACTGGCCCCCTGTCTTTATCCGTAAGGTCCCTGCTGTCAGATCCAGTGATTTCATTGGGTACAATGATGTGCAGTGACATGACATGAGCTTTCTATGTATGCCCAAGCAGTACAGTGCTCTCAAGTCCGCAATAGAATTTGTCTGCGTATCTCTTTGTGAAATGACTGAGGTCAAAGGTGAAAGTACCCGTCATTGCCGGTTTGGAGGCAGGTCTCTGGCGTTATTCACGAGCCTCGAAGTGTGACGTCAGATGTTCAGCCTAACACTAAACGTCCCCAGTAGAAACCCCAAGTGGGAAGAAGGATTCGCACTTGAGTTGTTTGCATCATTTTCTTGTTGGAAACTTTCACTCTTGGGCTGCTGAAGTGTTTCTTCTGCTTGCGCAACAGTCGGTTCTCCAAGTTGACTGTAAAAAGTGCCCAAAGTGACAAGACAGACAAACAAATTTAATATAATAAAGTTGTAATATTTAAAGCCTCTTTCATAGGTGGAATTTATTGATCACATTCAAAAAATTGAATGGTACCAGAATTTCTGTTGAAAACAACTATTAACATGTTCCAAAATCCTGTGAATTTAACATTTTTTATCAGCTCTCCAGATGACAAACTGCCCAGGTAGGAATCTTCAAACCTTGCCCCCATGCTGTGTTAGCAATCCCCACTTGGGCTAAATTTCATAGAGCAGCTTTAGCGCAGAAATTAGCTAAGCACAAAACGCTTTTGCTTATCAGATAAAAGGATACCAGCTAAAATACTATGTTACACGTACCATCTGTGACTGGTATCCTGCTCATTTTTGCTGAGCACATAATTGTTGAGCAGATAATATTTTCTGCTAAAGCGTGGCGTGTCATGGCCCGAGCGGTTAAAAGCATCGGATTCAAGCTCTGGTGTTTGATCAGCAAAGTGTGGGTTCGAATCCAGGTCATGACACTTGCTACATAAAATTGGGGAGGTAGTGCTTTCTACTCTGCTGGACAGGCTTCAGACTGATGATACCCAAGCGTACATTCGTACGGACTGTAAAAGGGGTACCCCTGTTTCAGCCCTAGGAATACATGTAGGTGGCAACGGCCTCTGGAAAAAACAACTGTAGCCCACACCTTGAAGTGGCCTTCAGGCCTTGTGTGTCTGGCGTCTTGCATACAAACAATAAATATTTTTAAAAAAATAGGAGATAATATTTTCTGCTAAAGCCAGCTCTATGAATTTTACCCTGCGACTTGTCTGGGCTGTTGTCAGGATTTGTTTTTCTCCGTAGACCCTCTCTTTTGAATTCAGAACTTCTGGACAGTTTTAATTTGTTTTTCCGGCCCTGTAGTATTTGACTATTGTGGTGGGTGTAGTGACGCTTTGTTCTATCCATTCTGTAATCTCTTGGATCCTCTAGATTGTGTAGGATCACTTCTCCACTAAGAAGAAACCCTTTACTTGTTTTCAGTACCCCCCCCCCCTCCCCCCTCTGCCTTGGCTCGGTTTCACAAAAGTACCTAATGTAGTCGACGGCACTCATGGCCCTTCTTCTTAATTAAAGCTTAATTTCTAAATATAGTGTGACTATCACTTGTAACTTGTTTCGTTCTCTCTATCTTTGAAGGGTACTTTCATGTCTGATGGAGAACATCTACTCGTCCGAGATGACCAAAGAATGCGAAACCCAACTGCTGGAACTGCAATATTTTGTCTCCAGAGATTTCAAGTGAGTTTCTATATTTACCCAAGTTGCCTTCTGGGCAGCCTCGTTGCCTCGCTGCCCATGGGCAGTGAGCCATAGCGATACCTCTTGTCAATAATCCCTGGAAAGAAAGCACTGAAAATCAACGCTGGTTGGCGAACCAAAAGTGACAGCTTTGCGTGCATTATTGTTAACATCTTTTGAGCACTTCTAGGCACAATATTATGCTTACCAAAATATGGTAATCAGCCCAACATGCCATTTCTTATGTACATGTACAATCTGTGACTGTATCCTGCTAATATGGTTGCTTAGTAGAAACCGTTATAGCATTATTTTGTGCTTAGGCAGCTCTTTGAAATTGAACCCTGGGCCACTCTGTGAAATTGAACCCTTGGCCCAATTTCACAGCACTGCTTGAGCAGAAAATATTGCTGAACATTTTTCTGCTAAGCATAACTAAGCAGGATACCAGTTACATTTTGTACTTGTAAAACGGTATTTTAGCTGGTAACCTTATTCTGGTAAGCAAAATTTTGTTGTGCTTAGCATTTTCTTTTTGTGCTTAAGTAGCTCTATGAAATTGAGCCCTGAATTGACTGTGTGATTGACCTTGTGTATTTGATCTCCCCATAGATTGGATCCCCTGCTGTATAAGAACTGCCAGCAAGACGCCACTGACCTATGCTATATAGAGAACTGGCAGAATAGTCAGCTCCCCCAGGGAGTGGTCTTTGCTTGTCTACACAGACACCTTCACCCACAACCAAACGAGGTGAGAATCTATCTATCTTCCAATGAGTACATCCCTCCAGAGGAGTATAGTCGTACTTGGGTGCAAAAGTGCTTGGTCACGGGAACAAATATATTTAAAAAATGTGCTACCGACTGAGGTCAAGGTGCAAGTAAAAAGAGAATCAAGACTGCTAGTTTTTTTTTTTCTAAGCTGTGAGAAGTAATGGGAAGGTATACGTTTGGGAAAAGCTCGTAAAATTAATTGCAATACAAAACTTTGGTTTAGAAGCCTACATAAGCTTTCGATAACATAAAGCATTTCACCTTGAAGTAATGTGGTTAATGTAAAATAACCCAGTTCATTTATCAAAAAGAGAAGTGGATTCATCCCGGGGGGGGGGAGGGGTCCTGGTTTGATTGGCTGCATACTCCGCAGCCGCACCTTGTAAACCATTATGGTGCTACATGTATGTAAAAGAAAGTAGGTCTCATAATTCAAAATGTAGTCCCACATACCTTGCATGAAAATACTGAATGTAGAAATGCCTCGAGCGTAACCTAGTGTCGGGTAAGAGAGCTATAAGAAGCCACTATTATTATTATTAAGTAGGATTTGAAACTTTGCATGATGGAATTATGATCTAATAAGGTTTGCGGTAACACCATGTAGTGATATAAGATTTGAGGCATTGCATGGTGAGGTATCACTGTATATATACCATGTGTGTATCTACTTGCCAGGTAGAGTTTGTTCTTAGAGAACTGTCTTGCTTTATTCTACTGCCGAGCAGTACATAATCATGTAATGATAATATTTAATTGAGTTGGGGTGGTTCTGAAAAGAACCATAGGTTTCAACTCGACATTTCGATCAGTATTCTTGTTATTATTAAGAGTTTTGTCTTTCTTTCCCTGCAATGCCTTCTCCAGGTTGCGCTGTCACCAGGGTGCCAGGCCCAGGTCCATCGGGTTCTACGCCAGCGTGCAGTCAGCATCCACCTCAACCCTCAGATTGAAGCAAAATGCCGCGCTGACCTCGGTCAATACTGTGCAGACAAGACGGGCAAAGGAGAGGTATGACAAAAATCCTCCTCTCCCATCCTCGCTTCCCCTCTCCCAACCTCGCTTCCCCTCTCCCATCCTCGCTTCCCCTCTCCCATCCTCGCTTCCCCTCTCCCAACCTCGCTTCCCCTCTCCCATCCTCGCTTCCCCTCTCCCATCCTTGCTTCCCCTCTCCCATCCTCACTTCCCCTCTCCCATCCTCTTGGTTCGCACAATTTTTGAAACTTGTGTGCTAGGAGCATCAGCCTCCAATTTGTACGTGGTCCTATACTGAAAAAAACTTTTGTTGTGGCCGATTTGAGTTTAAACATCATATCAAGAATCTTGTTCCACCACCTCAGTCATCTGGGCCCAATTTCATGGCTCTGCTTAACGTAAGCACAGAATCAGCACTTACGGAAGCAGGGAATTCTGTGCTAACGGCAAGCGTATTAGATGGGTTAGCCGCGAATTTAGGTAGTCTACGCTTACAAGGCTAGCGCAGAAATTTGGCGCTTGCACATAAGCCGGGGATCATGATCGTAAGCACAGAATTCTGCGGTAAGCAGAGCCATGAAATTGGGCACAGATGGTTAAACAGTTACACTACATGAGCGAATCTGTTTTAACGGGAAAACTATTTATACTTGTTCATAAGAACATAAGAACATAAGAAAACTTTATTGATCTTCAAAAGAAGAAATTGCATTGCTCACACAAGTTTTTAAAACACACCAAATGTGAAAATGTAACAACAGGCAGATACAAAAATAGCACAAGATAAACGCACAAGGATTTAAGGATAAAAAACATATATACGCCGACAGGCCATATGTCTATACAACAATATAAAAATATAGAGAATAATTTAAAAATATGCAAATATATGCATAATGTGTTTGCCTGTAAGTTGGATGTTTGTACACTTCTGAATTATTTTTGGTTATTATCTGGGGGAAAAATAGGCCCCAACCTTATAATTTTGAAGAACTTGATACACTTTAGCCGTTGGTGGTGTGTGTCAACATGACTGTAACTTGGTTTTTGGGTTGTTATACCTCCATGCTGCAAAAAGCTGCTACTCAAAACAAAGCTTCTACATGTGACGTAACATGAGTCATAATGTGAGTGATGACATAACATGAGTCATGACGTAACATGAGTGATGTCATAATGTGAGTGATGGCGTAATGTGAGTGATGACGTAATGTGAGTGATGACGTAACATGAGTCATGACGTAACATGAGTGATGTCATAATGTGAGTGATGGCGTAATGTGAGTGATGACGTAATGTGAGTGATGACGTAACATGAGTCATGACGTAACATGAGTGATGTCATAATGTGAGTGATGGCGTAATGTTAGTGATGACGTAATGTGAGTGATGACGTAATGTGAGTGATGACGTAATGTGAGTGATGACGTAACATGAGTCATGACGTAACATGAGTCATGACGTAACATGAGTGATGTCATACTTGAGTGATGGCGTAATGTGAGTGATGTCGTAATGTGAGTGATGACGTAATGTGAGTGATCACGTAACGTGAGTGATGACGTAACATGAGTCATGTTGCAATACGAGTCATGACGTTACAGGGCACATGAGCATATTCAAAATTATTAGTTTTAAGTCACGTCTAATCTCATTTGAACTCAAATTCCTTATTGATCCAAGACAAATGTACATGAATTTTAGCAAAGATAATATTTATCGTTAATTAGGTCTTTAAAACTTTTTTTTTCCACAGGAGCTGATCTGTCTACAAGACAACGTGGAGAAACTGCAGGACGATTGTCGTAAGATGATTGGCAACTTCACTGTGGAGGAAGCTGAAGATATTAAGATGAATCGTAAACTCATGGCAGCTTGTGCTCCCATGATTAAGAAGTTCTGTAAAGTAAGTCAAGTGCTCAAAAATCGCTGTCTGGTCCTTGTTTTTTTAAGGCACTGGACACTAGTATGGGTCATAACTCAAAATAGTTGTTTGCGTACATTGTGTAAAAACTTACTTGGTAACGAGCAATGTAGAGCTGTTGATACATTTCATTGTTGAAACATTCGGAGAAACTGCTACCTCTAGAGTAGCGTATTTGTTGTGAAACATGTAAAGTCTCACTAAGATATTTAAGGGACGCGTTACCTATGAGTGGGCAATTTGGTCTACGAAAAACCTTTGAAATTGTTTGTTTTGAAATGCATGGTCAGAAAGATGTTTTAAAAAAAGAGTTTCAAACAAAAATGCCTCATAAGTGCACAGATTTCCTTAAACATTGTGAACTAGTACTGCACTCTAGTTTATGGAGTCAAATTTTTGACACATATAGAATAAAATTAAAATAAATGTTGTTTTCTTGCAGGATTTCTTGTCCAAGAAGGTCGATGAAGGAGCTGCTCTTCAGTGTCTGATTGATCACAAGAACGACGAGGAGATGGACCAGAAATGTGCCATTGGTATCGAGCATTTCCAACTGGTGAGTAGCTAAAGCTGTTTTCTACAATTATTGTTCAGAATTTCTGTGTTATTATAAGTGTTATTATTATTTTTTATTTTTTCCTTTATTATTTCGTTGTTATTTCTGTTAGTGCTGAGCTATCTCTATGTAATTTTTGTGTTTTCTCTCTATTGTTGCTGTGCTTTTCGTGATATTCCATGTTACCTCCATCTTATTTTGGGGTTTTCTCTTTTATTTGTTGTTTCTGTGTTATTTTGTGTTATTCTGTGTTATTTCTTTTCTAATTCTGTGTTATTCATGTGTTATTCCTGTGTTATCTCTCTTATTGCTGTGCTATTTATTTGTTATCTCTATTTCATTTGTTGTGTCGTCTCTCACTATTGTTTCGTGTTATTTTTTTCTGTGTTATTTTGTTGTTATTTCTGTGGTTTTCTGCACTGCTATTGCTGAACTATCTCTGTGTCATTCTTGTGTCATCTCTCTGTTGTTTCTGTGTTATTTCATGTTATTCTGTGTTATTTCTCTCTTATCTCTGTATTGTCGGTGCTATATTTGTATTATCTCTGTGTCATTCTTGTGTCATCTCTCTGTTGTTTCTGTGTTATTTCATGTTATTTTGTGTTATTTCTCTCTTATCTCTGTGTTGTCGGTGCTATATTTGTATTATCTTTGTGTAATTCTTGTGTCATCTCTCTGTTGTTTCTGTGTTACTTCATGTTATTCTGTGTTATTTCTCTCTTATCTCTGTATTGTCGGTGCTATATTTGTATTATCTCTGTGTCATTCTTGTGTCATCTCTCTGTTGTTTCTTTGTTATTTCATGTTATTCTGTGTTATTTCTCTCTTATCTCTGTATTGTCGGTGCTATATTTGTATTATCTCTGTGTCATTCTTGTGTCATCTCTCTGTTGTTTCTGTGTTATTTCATGTTATTCTGTGTTATTTCTCTCTTATCTCTGTATTGTCTGTGCTATAATAAATTTGTATTATCTCTGTGTAATTCTTGTGTCATCTCTCTGTTGTTTCTGTGTTATTTCATGTTATTCTGTGTTATTTCTCTCTTATCTCTGTATTGTCAGTGCTACATGTATATTTGAATTATCTCTGTGTCATGCTTGTGTCATCTCTCTGTTGTTTCTGTGTTATTTCATGTTATTCTGTGTTATTTCTCTCTTATCTCTGTATTGTCGGTGCTATATTTGTATTATCTCTGTGTAATTCTTGTGTCATCTCTCTGTTGTTTCTGTGTTATTTCATGTTATTCTGTGTTATTTCTCTCTTATCTCTGTATTGTCAGTGCTACATGTATATTTGTATTATCTCTGTGTCATGCTTGTGTCATCTCTCTGTTGTTTCTGCGTTGTTTCATGTTATTCTGTGTTATTTCTCTCTTATCTCTGTAGTGTCGGTGCTACATGTATATTTGTATTATCTCTGTGTCATGCTTGTGTCATCTCTCTGTTGTTTCTGTGTTATTTCATGTTATTCTGTGTTATTTCTCTCTTATCTCTGTATTGTCTGTGCTATAATAAATTTGTATTATCTCTGTGTAATTCTTGTGTCATCTCTCTGTTGTTTCTGTGTTATTTCATGTTATTCTGTGTTATTTCTCTCTTATCTCTGTATTGTCAGTGCTACATGTATATTTGAATTATCTCTGTGTCATGCTTGTGTCATCTCTCTGTTGTTTCTGTGTTATTTCATGTTATTCTGTGTTATTTCTCTCTTATCTCTGTATTGTCGGTGCTATATTTGTATTATCTCTGTGTAATTCTTGTGTCATCTCTCTGTTGTTTCTGTGTTATTTCATGTTATTTTGTGTTATTTCTCTCTTATCTCTGTGTTGTCGGTGCTATATTTGTATTATCTTTGTGTAATTCTTGTGTCATCTCTCTGTTGTTTCTGTGTTACTTCATGTTATTCTGTGTTATTTCTCTCTTATCTCTGTATTGTCGGTGCTATATTTGTATTATCTCTGTGTCATTCTTGTGTCATCTCTCTGTTGTTTCTTTGTTATTTCATGTTATTCTGTGTTATTTCTCTCTTATCTCTGTATTGTCTGTGCTATAATAAATTTGTATTATCTCTGTGTAATTCTTGTGTCATCTCTCTGTTGTTTCTGTGTTATTTCATGTTATTCTGTGTTATTTCTCTCTTATCTCTGTATTGTCAGTGCTATATTTGTATTATCTCTGTGTAATTCTTGTGTCATCTCTCTGTTGTTTCTGTGTTATTTCATGTTATTCTGTGTTATTTCTCTCTTATCTCTGTATTGTCAGTGCTACATGTATATTTGAATTATCTCTGTGTCATGCTTGTGTCATCTCTCTGTTGTTTCTGTGTTATTTCATGTTATTCTGTGTTATTTCTCTCTTATCTCTGTATTGTCGGTGCTATATTTGTATTATCTCTGTGTAATTCTTGTGTCATCTCTCTGTTGTTTCTGTGTTATTTCATGTTATTCTGTGTTATTTCTCTCTTATCTCTGTATTGTCAGTGCTACATGTATATTTGTATTATCTCTGTGTCATGCTTGTGTCATCTCTCTGTTGTTTCTGCGTTGTTTCATGTTATTCTGTGTTATTTCTCTCTTATCTCTGTAGTGTCGGTGCTACATGTATATTTGTATTATCTCTGTGTCATGCTTGTGTCATCTCTCTGTTGTTTCTGTGTTATTTCATGTTATTCTGTGTTATTTCTCTCTTATCTCTGTATTGTCGGTGCTATATTTGTATTATCTCTGTGTCATTCTTGTGTCATCTCTCTGTTGTTTCTTTGTTATTTCATGTTATTCTGTGTTATTTCTCTCTTATCTCTGTAATGTCGGTGCTATAATTGTATTATCCCTGTGTCTTTCTTGTGTCATCCCTCTCTTGCTTCTGTGTTGTTGCATCGTTAATTTGGTGTTATTTCTGTGTTATCACTGTGCTTATTTCTGTGTTATTTCTCTGCACTCTCTGTATTGTTTCTGTATTGTTTCTGTGTTATTTTGTGTAATGTCTGTTATTTCTGTGCTATTTCTCTGCCATCTCTGTATTGTTTCTGCATTGTTTCTGTGCTATTTTGTGTTATGTCTTTGTTATGTCTGTGTTATTTTTGTGCCCCTACTGTGTTGTTTCTGTGCTATTTCTGTGTTACACCTGTTTTCTATGTGTTAGTGATGTGTTATTTTTTTGTTACTTAGGTGTAATGTATGCGTTTCTTATGTGTTATTTCTTTGTTTGTCTCCCACAGATTCAGCTTCAAGATTATCGTTTCAACTTTAAATTCAAGGAAGCCTGTCGGAAGGACGTCGTTCAACTGTGTAAAAAGAGCAAAGACAAGTATGTTGGATAAAACTTTATTATTGTAATGTGATTAAAGTCCCCCCCCCCTCACTTTTCTTTCGCAATGTGTGATTTTTGATCTGTTTCTTGTCAATTATTACAACCGCTTTCTAAATGGTTTCATAAATGTTGCATCGTTAAACCTACCAAAAAAGTCTTATCAAATTTTTCTGTTTTGTTGCTTTAAAGGAAAGTTATATTTGGTAATTATACTTCACATTAATGGCCGGTTCATTTTTCCTGCAAATGCTTTTTGTGAAGCTACTTTTCTTTGGTCACTGTTTGAAACCAGTGCCTATTGATAATCTATCACCAGAGTTTGCTTTGCATTCTTCGCAAATGTGAACCGGGGTTAAGTTTTATTGTATAACATAACAAAACAATTTTAATTTACACGGCGCTATTCCATCAAGATCATATTGCACTAGAAAGAAATTGAAAAAGTGAGTCTTTAGGACTTTACGAAATGCATATAGATTAACAGATTTATTAACAAAACAAATTGGAAAAAATATTCATTCTAAGTTTGTCTTGATATCTCGTACCTACAGGAGCTCTATTATTAAGTGTCTCAGCGGCCAAGTACGTGACGACACTCTGATGGAAAAGGAGCACAGTGTCAGCATTGAATGCCGCAAACAGCTTAAAGCGGAACTCCTACAGAGGGTAAGAGACAATCTAATACCAGGGAAATGATTTCTCCGTATTTTAACAAGGAATCCAGGTTTTTTTTATAACCCCCCCTCCCCCCCCCCAAAAAAAAGAAATAAATAAATAAATAAAAATATTCATCAAATTCAGAAGAAAAGAGAAGATACGCACACAAGGAGCATCTAAGATTGCAGAGTAGGTCTTTCAAAACCAAAGATTAATGTGTCGGAAGCTGTCGCACTTGCAAGCTTTCACGCTTTGCGCTCGCAAACTTTCACACTTTGCGCAAATAATTTGGGCGTTTTTTTTTTTTTTTTTAACAGACTATCACAGACTGCAAAACAGTACTGAAGTTTCACTTCCATCTGAAAACCTTCATAAGTTTTTATTTCCCAGACCCTTTGTTATAGTCTCATCTGTATCTCTTGAAGTGATGATAAACAAACAAACACACACACTACGGCTGAGTGTTTTATCAACTCGCTGATGAAAATGTTCTGCAATTCTGATCAAGAGCAAGTCCAACCCATCTGAAAGGATTTGGGTACTTTTTCAAAATGTCCACAAATTTACATTAAACTCACACGGTTTGAAGATAATGATAGTAGAAAGCTTCCCTTCAAATATTACTTACTTAGGTGCTGTAGTTTGTTGAGAAATGAGTAAAACAAGTCACAAAATATGTTCTGTCTCGGTGATACGACAATTATTTTAGTATGTAAAAACCCATTAACCAGTTATGATATTATATCAAAATACATAAAAATTGTTCAATTCATTTTTACATGCTAAAACTGAGACGATTTTTTTGTTTGAGACCATGTTTACTAATTTTTCAAAAGTTTCAGCATATCGATACAGCGATCTGCGCATGGTTGTGATGCTGCATTTCAATTTGATTTGAAGGCACTGAACAGTAACACGTTTGGTAATTGTCCAAGACAATTCTTCTCACTTGGTGTATCCCAACATAACTAACTTTATTCTCTTTACCAAGTCAGCTCGTCCACTAGAGATTTTCTTGCCTCAACTGGTTATTGACAATATGCCCATCAGCAGGGTATCTTCTGCACAATTTCTGGGCGTTACCATTGATCAAAGCCTTTCCTGGACAGAACATATTTCTTCTATTTCTAAAACCGTTTCCCGAAACACAGTCGTTCTATCTAAACTCCGCTTCTTTCTTCCAGCTACCTCTATGCACTTACTGTACAACTCTCTTATTCTACCATATTTGAATTATTGTAACATTGGTTGGGCGTATACCAGCAATAGTAAATTGAACGCCTTGTTTGTTATCCAAAAAAGGACCATTCGAATATGCACTTTTTCTCATTTCCGCGTCTATGCACCCTTACTCTTACTGACATCAATAAACTTCAAACTGGCATTTTATGTTCAAATATACTAAAAATCTCCTTCCTCGCACATTTTCCACTTTCTTCACGTCGGTTCATGAAGTCCATGACTACTCAACCAGATCCTGTAATAACCTGTTTCTTCCTTTCACCCGCACCCTGTACTCTAGCAACACACTTCGATTCACTGGTTCACGTCTTTGGAATGCTATCTCTAGCAATTTAAGAACAATGTTGTCCGTGGGTCGATTTAAGATCTCTTACAAAAGAGTCCTCCTCTCCCACTATGTAACATAGCTTTTCTCAACACTTATTTATTTTGTTTGTCGTCTTCAGTTAGCCTGGTTTAACATTCTTTGTGTTTTTGTCGTCAGCATTTTGTATTGTCATTGTGTAATTGTCTTGCCCTTGTTCCTTCTTCGATGTTTATTTGTTTGTTTGTTTGTTTGTTTGTTTGTTTGTTTGTTTGTTTGTTTGTTTGTTTGTTTGTTTGTTTGTTTGTTTGTTTGTTAATAATAATAATAATAATAATAATTATAAGACTTGTAATGCCGAATATCCACGCTGCTGGGTGTTCAAGGCGCAGTAAAACCAAAAACAAAACAAAAACAAAACACAACACAAAGAAAAACAGACACAACAAAATTAGTCATTGAAAACCTGTGACATAAGATAAGTTTTGAGAAGAGACTTGAATTTTGCAGTACAAAGACAAGATCGAAGATTAAGTGGTAGAGAGTTCCAGATGCGTGGCGCGGCTGAAGAAAAAGACCTGTCACCCCATGTTTGTTTGTTTGTTTGTTTGTTTGTCTTGTGTGTTTCTTGTCTGTGTAAAGGCTGTTGTCTACAAGCCACGGCTTATCTGAAAGCCTCATGCTCTCGCTCCTGTCTTGTACATAGTTAATTCCTAGTTATTAATTTATTATTTGCTTTTAGATTATATTGTTTTTCTGTATAATTTAATGCACTTTAGATTTGTTAAATTTCTAGGCACTGTTTAATTCTCACAATTGTTTTTTTTTTTTCAACAAGAGTATGGAATAAACGTTTATTGAATTGAATAAG
Organism: Asterias rubens; assembly: GCF_902459465.1. Lineage (NCBI taxonomy): Eukaryota > Metazoa > Echinodermata > Asteroidea > Forcipulatida > Asteriidae > Asterias > Asterias rubens. Next base: position 14,177,613 of record NC_047065.1, on the reverse strand, counting down.
CATAAAATAACAAGCCTGTGAAAACTTTAGCTCAATTGGTCATCGAAGTTGCAAGAAAATGATGAAAGAAAAAACACCCTTGTTGGACGAGTGTGTGTGCTTTCAGATAGGAAAAAAAGGCTTTTGGCTAGAAGTCTTTTATTATTTTAGTGAGACTTTTGGCTAGAAGTCTTTTAGTATTTTAGTTAGAAATTATCTCTTTTTCAAAATCTAGACTACTTTAGAGGGAGTTGTTTCTCGCAATGTTTTTTACTATCACCAAGTCTCCAATGCTCTTTACCAAGTCAGTTTTTAAGTTGGCATTTGTTTTGAGTAATTACCAAACATGTACCACCCTTTAATATATGTTAAATTTGCATTGGAGATAAAGAGCAAGTCCAAATCATCACAATGCAATGTTGCAGTCCCCACTGCTAAAACATAGGATTGGAACCACCTCTAGCTACCGGGCGATCTCGGTGGTCCAGTTGGTTTGACACTGCTCTAGAATTTCAAAGGTGGTGGGTTCGAATCCCACCTGACTGAGTCATATGCCTGTGATTTTTTTCAGGAAAGTACCGAGTTTACAGTGCTTACACACATCGATTGATTTAGAGTTGGTTTTTATACATTTTTGTTAAATAGTCCGAGGATATTCATCTGGATCCTGAACTCTTCAAGGGATGTGAGAAAGACGTGCCCAAGTTCTGCTCTAACATCAAGGCGGGAAACGCCCGCATCCTGGAGTGTCTTCGGGACCACCGGAAGGAGTTGGAGGACCAGTGCCACGTCAAGCTCTTTAACCGGCAGAAGGAGCAGGCTCAAAATGTCCAGACTGATTACACCTTTGTGCACTCCTGTAAACGAATGATCAAGGTAAATAATAGTTCTTATGCATTGACGTTGTCAAGCTGCCATCTTGGAGGTAAAACGATGACATAACAATCGCAATGCACAGATTCTGTACATGTGGCGCACGGGATTGGCGAATGACCAACCTTCTTTTGACCTCTAAGTGAGGGCGCCCTACTCAAATGACATCATGTGCATCAGGTCTTTAATAATAATATTAACCAGTTTTTTCATAGCGCTTTTCACACCCGGAGGGCGCCAGAAAAGCCCTTCCAACATTATTACCCCGGGTCACTGGGCTATTTAATTCATTTCAGTTTAATTCATATTCAAACCATCTCAGTTCCCTGGGGAGTAATCGGCCTGTGCTGCCAAATATGCGCTACTAAGCTAAGAACATCTCTGCTCCCATAGGTACCCATTTACCCCTGCTCTTATCCGTTCGGCAATGAAACACCATAATAACAGAAAGTTATTCCGCTGAACAAATTAATGCAGTATTTTTCTTAATTCTTATTCATTGTTTTTCTTGTTTAATTTCCAGCTCTACTGTTCTGGCATTCCACAAGATGAACTTTTGAAGTGCCTCAAAACTCACCGAAATGAGCAGTCATTTGATTCAAAGTAAGGTTTGAAACCCAAAAATTATGGTGAAAGATATTGACACTTCAGTGCCAGCTGTATTAGACATGTGGTGTTGATGTCAATCTGGGAAACATACTGCCATATGACTTTATCCGTTTGGTTGGGATTGGGTGCCATTAGGCCATATAAAAAGAAGAAAATTGTTGATCATCTTTTTTTTTTTTGCAGACGGGGAGGGGGGTTTGTTTTGTTTTTAAGTTGTGTTGACATGCCAAATATGAAATCAAGAATAAAGAAATCACCACAATCACTATATAACAGAGGGTTTGTGTGTTTTTGATGTTTTCAATAGTATTGGTCAAACAAATTTAACTCCTAGATGACATTTTCTGTAAACTTTTTCAAACAACTAAGCACAGTGTAGCCCAAGTAAATATTTGAAGAATTGTTCTTGCTTTGCCAACATGAATAAAAACCTTCTTTAAACATCTTTTCAAACCTGTACAATTATATAAAATTTCAGCTGAAAAATCTGGGCAGTTAAAGTATAAAGAGATATCCAGACATGGGGAAAAAAAAAAAAAAAAAAAAATAGGGGTCGGGGGGGTTTTGAACGATCGGGCGGGACGATCAACAATTATTTTTTGTGTGGCCTTAGCATAGTAGGCTGGTTTCAAGGTTGAGAAAGGAGTGTTATGGCATTATCTTCAAGTGGGAACGGAGGACTTTGACAGCGAGGAAATTCATGATTTGCTTTTTGTGTAAAAAAATAATGGGGACAGCGCCAAGTAAGGCGAACTAATTGGAGAATAAAGAGAAGTCACTGCCAGAAACACAGCAGCAAACCCCCTCTCCTTGCGATAAGTGTAACTGGATTCTTTTATGGTTTTTGGGGTTGAACAAAGAATTGACTAGAGTGGGATTCGAACCAACGACCTCTGGATTAACGTGCCGGCGCTCTACCAACTGAGCTATCTAGCCTTATATGGCGGTGTCCCTATTTTGTCAATATCTTTGTTCGGAAATGGTGGATTCTTTTATGTGCATAACACAAGATTTGGGTTAGGGTTTAGGGCTTAACGTCCGAACCGAAGGATGAAACAATAATGGTTAAGTGCCTTGCTTAAGGACACATTGTCAAGACTGAGATTCAGACCCACACTCCGCTGATCAGAAACACTAGAACTAGAGTCCTGTGTCATTGACCGCTCGGCCACACTACACTATAAAACCACAGATACTATTCCTTCTGACACAGAGCCTCTTTTGTGCAAGATGGTTTGTCATATTAATTTTGTTTTTTTACCCATACACCAAAGTGTGTAACTGTATACTCAGTACTTTCCCGAGTCCTGTGCGTTGAGGTATAGGACCTCCTTTCAAATACCCTTAGCAACAGCCGTAGCCAGAGCTGTAGACACCAATTCGGATATGGCCATACAAAGTTTTTTTTACTGAAAGTCATTATGGAAATGCCATAATGACTACTTGTATGGTTTTGTTTCCCTCCCTATGAAGCTGCAAAGCGGTTCTGACAAAAAGATCCATCCAAAAGCTGGAAGACTTCCGCCTGAACCCGTTGCTTCAGAAGGCGTGCCGTCGTGACATGCCAAAGTTCTGTGGCAGCATCCAAGAGAAAGCCAAGCAAGAGCAATACAAGAACAAGGAGCTGGAGGGGGAAATGGTGGAGTGTCTTAAGACAAAGTTCTCTACCAAGGTAGGGTTTGGAAGGAAAAACTGGAAAGACGGTTGTCTGTGGGAGGGGAAAGGGTGGGGACAGGAAGAGTGCTGTCATAGAGCAGTCATGATTGCGTTTTGACCTAAAATGCCAAGCTTTTTAAGGTTTTTCAAATTTCTGTAAAATAAAATTAAAATTAAATCTTTCTCAACAAACAATATGGATCTTGCTGATTTGTTTTGCCTTGGTACATCCTAAAGTCATTAAAGAAAACGGTAATAACTATTTATTAAGTGGCGAGTATGAACTATTTATTAAGGCGCTGAGTATTGTGCAAAGGGACCTCACAGGATATGCGCTATATAAGAATGGTTTATTTTTATTATTATTATTATTACTGTTATTATTATTATTTATTGAGTTAAAATGCCCTCTCGTTATAACATGTATATTATGGGTCATACCTGTACGATTGATGACACTGTTTGAGTTCACTTCATATAAAAGAATGTACAGGTACGATAGCGGCGCTTTCAGAATACATCAAAATAAATCGAACATGTATGACCTTGACACTGAAAGAGTTAATACTCACTTATCTTACTATAATAGAAAGGTTTGCAGTAGCACCATGTAACGACTATCTCTAATGAGTTGGAGGTGGTTCTGAAAAGAACCGTTGGTTTCAACTCAATGTTTCGATCAGTATGCTCTGATCGTCTTCTGGAGAGAAAAAAAGAATAAAAAAAAGACGATCAGAGCATACTGATCGAAACGTCGAGTTGAAACCAACGGTTCTTTTCAGAACCACCTCCAACTCATTAGAGATAGTCATTACACGGTGTTACCGCAAACCTTTCTGTATCGTATTTCCTCTATGCAAATTTTCAAATCCTACTTATCTTACTCTTGTGACTTTATCTTGTTCCCAACAGAACCTGTCGCCAGACTGTGAGAACTACGTCAGAGATGTGAGTGGAAAAGGAAATGTTATTTGTATCAGATTAAAATCTTAGAATAGTACAACGTTGTGTAACACTGCTTTATTGGCAAAACGGTTTTTAAAGGGTTCGGGTACTATCACAATGTCCAGAGATTTACATTAAACTTATATGGTTTGGAGATAATTGGTAGAAAGCTTCCCTTACAACATTACTTGCTGAGTTGCGATAGTTTTTGAGAAATGAGTAAAACAATGTAACGAAAAAAACTTTTGTCTTAGAAAATGACAATTATTTTTGCATGTACGTACAATGTGTTTACCAGTATTGGTATTCATACATGATGGAAAAAAAATTGTCTCCTGACACATCATCGTGCTACTGCAATAAATATTGATACCTCACCGTGCAATGCCTCAAATCCCTGATATATATTTTGAGTAACTACCAAACATTAAGACTTTAATTGATTTTATTTTGCGTAGCTGATTCACGAGGCAGCCATGGACTACAGGATGGACCCCGTCTTGTCTCGTATCTGTAAGACGACCACGGTGAAGTATTGCTCGGAGCAACTAGAGTCTCCTGGCCAGGGACAGGTAGAGGAATGCTTGAAGAGTAAACTACATGAGGGGAAGATTGACGACCTCAAGTGCCGCATGGTAAGCGACGGATTTTGGACACTAGGGCCCAATTTCATCGAGCTGCTTGAGCAGAAAAATATTGCTTAACAAGTTTCTGCTTAGCAGAAATGAGTTGGATACCAGTCACAAATTGTACATGTGGCTGGTACACTTATTTTGGAAAGCACTATGTTGGGCTTAGCAACTTTTTGTGCTTTTGTAAGCATCTCTATGAAATTTGGCCCTGTTTTGGTCACATCATGGCCCTAGATGAAAATTGTTCCTTAACAGAAACTGGTTGAATTCATTTCAATTTCAATTCTTCGAGGTTTATTTAAAATATGGTTACCAGCCAAAATTAAATTGGGTTTACATTCTTGGCAACTGGTGTCCCACTTATGTTTTGCTAAGCAGTATTTTCAGCTTTATGCAATAGAGCCCATGTCCAATTGATCAGTCAGGGTTCTTTGCATCTTTTTGCTGTCGGTCACATTTGAATCTCAAGACCTGGGCCCAATTTCATAATGCTGCTTAACGATAATTTTTGTGCTCACTGTAGCAGAAAGATTTGATAAGGTGCAAGCGTATTTCAAAGGATAGCAGAAAATTAGGCGGTAATACTGCGTATTCACCATGGATTTTCATTGTGACCCTCCCCAAGCCTAGCCTTCCGACACCAACCCCAATTCAACTACCCTCTTTGTCATCTTTGTGTGTCATTTCAGCAAGTAATCCGTCTGGTGCAACAAGGCCGTGCTGATGTCCACGTTGATCCTCTACTCTACAAAGCATGTGCCTTGGATATTAAACATTTCTGCGCTGGTATACCACAAGGGCAGGGCCGACGTGAGTACTTCCCTTACCTTAAGTCACAGTCCATACTTCCTGGGAATGCGATATGAATTTCGACGTCACAACCCTCTTTTCGCTGTGAATGTTTCGCAGGAGTTGAGCACATTTTAACGGATGGGAATTATTCCTTTAAGAAATGTTTATGTTCTTTAAATAAGTTTCATGCCTGTGCAGCGCATTGGGGTCTTGCCAGGGACAGAATGCTCTTACCAAGAATGCTTTTATATTATTATTACTAATATTAAAGGATTTGGGTACTTTTTGTAACGCAAAACACAATGTCCACAGATTTACATTAAACTTACACCGTTTGAAGATAATGATAGTAGAAAGCATACTTTAAAATATTAGTTGCTGAGGTGCTGTAGTTTTTGAGAAATGAGTAAAACAATGTTATGAAAATACGCTTTTACATGCGAAAATAATTTGCGTCTCATGATCGCAGAGACAGAAATTATTTTCAGGACATTGTTTTCCTCATTTCTCAAAAAATACAGCAATTTAGCATGTAATATTTTCAGGGAAGCTTTCTGTCAGCATTATCTTCAAACTGTGTAAGTTAAGTGTAATTCTGTGGTCACTGTGTTTTTTTGTCCTACAAAAAGTACATAGACCCTTAAAGAGCTGCTTGAACGAAAATGTCAAGTCGTAAACTTTGCTGAATTTCACTTAAAATGTTTTCAATTAATAAGGAAATTGAGTCATATGACTATAAGTAGATTTCAATTGTGTAAAAAACAATAATTTTGAATGCCCTTATCCAGCACTTTTCTGAGAGATTTGCGAAAAACCCCATTACGTAACCACTCTCAAAACGTCATAGTTGGGAGCTCCAATTTGTAAAGCCGCTTTGTTGCAGCTTGGAGGTAAATCGAAGCAAACTCCCAGATATGATGTCAGCGGCATTGTCCTTTGACTCGCGCCGTCAACGGCAGAAGTGTTTTTAGTTTTTCAAAACCTTTAGGTTGGGGCCTGATTTTTTAATCGATAATTAAGAAAAATTCAGAAGTGTACACATATTAAAGTTATACTATAATGGTGAACAAGTGCATTATAAACAAGTTAAAATACCATTTCCGTTGAAAACATTCGGCTCATGTATTTGTGTAAATGTACTTACATTTTGTTTTGATGTTTTTTGTTCCGTCCTTGTAGAGATGTCGTGTCTTATTGAAGCTCTAGATGATAGCACTATTAAGCTTCATCCAGATTGTCAACGTATGATCTCTGAGAGAAAGGAAATGTGGTCATACTCGGTCAAAGTAAGTTCATCTCAAGCCCCTATGACAAGAGTTAAGATTAGTCTTATCTCGAGTTAGGACGAGTTACTCATCCTAACTTGGTGACTGCCCTTAAGTTTTCATATTTCCTAGGGCTAGTCCTAAGTACCTCTTTGTGAAATCGACCCCGGGCCTGATATTTCATTGAGGCAACTAAGTGATTGACCTAATGCCTCATGGTCGTTGCGTTGGTGTCCTTGAAATGCTCCGGTACAAATTTATACTTTCCCCTTTTACCAAAATGTCTTCGCACAACAGGCCTACATGTAAAAAAAGAAACTGAAAAATTTAAACAAAATAAAAAAGTTCTTGTGATGTAAGACGATCTCTCACAATTCATTTTTTAAACACAAATTGTTTATATATTTGTCCCAAAATCTGCCCTGGATATTAAATCATTGCTTGATTTTTGTTTCTTTTTTTCTGCCCTGTTCAAGGTTGCGCCACCAGGCTCTGCCTTGGAGCAACATGCCCATGTCAAAAAGAAACTGAAAAATCCATTGAAAACAAAAAAGTAATCACGACCTCCCACAATTTTGTTTTTAAAACACATTTTTTCCCCGAAATCTGCCCTGGATATTAAATGATTATTTGATGTGGGTTTTTTTCTGCCCTGTTCAAGGTTGCGCCACCAGGTTCTCTACAAGACCTCGCCGCTGCAATCAATTCATCGGAGTCACGAGGCTACTTTCTTATGGTCTTTCTGGCAATAATAGGAATACTTTTCTTCGGGGGAATGTGCTGCGGGCGAGCCACGAAGCGAATCCGGGCTGAACTAAAAAACAAGTGATTTTTTTTATTTTATATATAGGTATGAACTAAAAAAATAGTTTGTTTGGGTTTATTTTTGTGAGTCAGTAAGGGTTCTGTAGTATCGTAGAGCACAATGCATACTGGGTATTATCTACTTAAATTCTGCCTGCTTCTTCTCTATGTTGTTTTCATTGCCCCGTCAGTTATGCAGAAAAATTATTGAAACCGTATGATTTTTTTGTTCCATCGGAGTTGCTGATTTCTCACTTTGATAAAATTTATAATTTCTACGCCTCATTGAGATTATTTCACTTCTTTTGATGCAAGGACTGTTGAATGCGCTGGAAGGAGTTCCTCAACGACAGTTTTGCCCATTCTGTGTTTCGGAAACTTGCACAATCTTGTTTCAAACCCAAAGAGAATTGCGATAAAACTGAGAGCAAAGAATTTTGTCTTTGAGAGGGCAAGGCTTATTTAGTTTGCGATGGGTCATTTTCACATGGAAGTTTGAAAGTCTTTGTGAAATTCCAGGCCTAACTTATAATCAATTTGACAAGGGGCCAGTACATAAGCCTGGTCCCTATTGATACCCACCCCCCCCCCCCCCCTGAAAAAAAAGAAGAAGAAATGTGTTGGGGTTATGGGGAGTTCTTTTGTTTTCTCTCTGCCTTGTTTTCTTGTATTATTTTTTTTTTGGGGGGGGGCCATGAAGGGGAATTAAGAGAGGAACAAGATTTGACCAAATTGTTTTCAATTGGATGTAAACTTCAGGTCCTGCAAACTAAAATGGTCTAGGTTTATTTCAGGTGTGTTTTAAATATATATATGTCAATGTATATATATTTTGTATTTTTTTATTTCTTTGTTGTTGTCAGATTTGTATGGTGTTTTTTTGGTACACTGATTGTATTTGGTCCCCCGAAAGGATGTACATATTTACCTGAATGAAATAACAATTTGTTTTTATTCGTTACGCAGGTGTCATGGTCATGCGTAATTTCATCAACCCTAAATGCATTGTGCTCTTTAACAAACAATATTTTTAATATTCCATTTTTTTTCAACTTCTGGCGCAATTGTCTTAGTTGGGTATCGGTTCTAAAAACAAAAACAAGATACTTTTTTGTTCTTCTCGATTTTACTTGAGTAAAAACGAAACTTTAAAAAAAAATACTTGAATTTGAAATAAGATGTGTGGCTGGTGTTGTCAGGACTGTATCTATTATGGTCATTGTTTGAGTATACTGTAGTGTTGCTTTGTAGCTTTAGTAATTAAATATTGTCAAATATGGTTTGGGCATTTTCGGCTTAGACTTCTTTTTCCCCAGAAACATCCACTTTGTGCATGGTGAGTAGTAAGTTCAGGGGGTTTAAAGGTGTGTCTCTCACATACTGTTGATGCTGATTGGATATTTATAGCTAACAATCAAAATTTGTCAGGTTTTGAAGGCTGGTGTAGCTGCGTTTAGAACCAATCTGTAATCAGTGTGTTACACATTATTGTGGCTTGCCGTGATAAAGGATTTAATTGTTTCAGTTGACTTGTATGCACTGTTCGTATCGGATATAATGAATACACTTGAGAACTTGCATATATTGTCTGTATCTTTTATAAGAAGCCATCTAAGATTTATCTCTTTTGTTGATTGATGTTTGGTCACAGTAGTTGACAGTCTCACCAAGCGAAACACTTGCGTGCACAAAGTGGATCACTGTCAAAAAGCAATCTCTGTATGCAATATATTTTTGTACCAATGTTTCACCGTACACCATGCGTAGATAGACCGTTTACAAAGGAAATACCTTCATAGTAGGTCTATGTGTGAAGAGTTGAAGAGTACCGCTTTGAAATATGAAGTACATGCCTTGGACGTCTAGTCTCGCTTGAAGCAAGTAGATTTCTTTTCTTTGTAACACGGAAGCTGCTTTGGTTTTAAGCGCAAACAATAAAATATAGGTTTTGTTGATCAAATGAAGGGTGGGGAAAGCCTAGGATTGGGGTGGATTCTAAACTGACTTTTCAAGTTTTCATTTTCTTCTCAGACTTTGAGCTTTTTGACTTCTCAGACTGTTAAGATTGTTTCACCCTCACAAAGTAATGCTTGATTTGAAATAATTTTTATGCACCACTGATAGTTACTGAACTGAGCAACTTTGTTGAGTATATTTTTGTAAATTATTCTGCAAATCTGTTGATTGTCCACTGTAATAAATGAACCATTGTAAGCCCGAGATGGGCAATAATGAACTTGAGAGAAATAGAATGAATGTACATTGGTTGATCAGTTATGCCAGGATTGTGCAAAATAGTAATAATTATAATAATATAGTACAACAAAATAGTACACATAAATAACTTAATTAATTAATTAATAAACACTGGTAAGCTCTTTAGGTTGCATAAATTAAGAAAGTGTTTGCACATTTGTCTTTTGTATACTTTGTTTTTTATTTTTTTGTTTTTTAAAGAGAATAGAATCTCACTAAACAGTGTTTTACAGTAGATGGTTTAGCTGTATTATTTTCTCATAGTGAAATAATAACGGATAGGTTATAAAGAGTATCAAAATGGAAGTCTAGAAAAGAAAACTAACTTGTATTATTAAAGAAAACTGAACTCAGATGTAGATATTTTTCTTGCTTCTTACTAAAGTGATTAATAACGAAATGCCTGAGAAGTGTAAAACATCACAAAAGATTGGATTCAAAAACTTTATTTGTCTTTTCAGTGGAATGTGTAATTATGGTTTCTTTTTTTCCCCCACAAAGTGGCTGTCTATTACAACGTATGAAATTGTTTTAAATTCAACACTTTTTTCTTTACTGTAGTATTTTAGAAAGTGTAACTTTTTTTCTTTCTTTTTTAATTTTGAAAGGGAAATTTTACATTCTTAGTTATTAATATACAAAGATTTCACTGTGTTCAAACTCATTTTGTATCATACCCATTTTGTATGGTTCTTTGCTCAACTCAACTTTCCACCCAATAGACTTATCCAGTAGGCTCCGCCCACGACGCACGTGTGAGCAAGAACACGTGGGGCTCTCCAATGTGTTTCTGCACAACTCTGTCGCGCGCGCCAAGATACGCGCACGCATATTGGACCTTAGTGTTGGACCTTCGTTGCATTGTGATTGGTCAATATGCAATGGGGGCGGAGCTTAATGGATCGGTCTATTGTGTATACATTTGTTGTGCCTGATTGGATCAACTCTAAGTGTATTGGAATTTTGGAAAGTCGAGTTTCGCTAGACTTTTACGGACTATTGGAAACTGGAAAATTAAAAGTTCAGAGGGACTGAGAGTGCAAGTTGCATCACCTATGTTGTCAACAAATATTTTGCTCAGAATTTGTTTTGGTTGTATGAGAACAACTTGTTCCATGTGTATATAATTCCTTTCAGATATTGACAAAAGGTCTTAAAAGGTCTTTAAACTATTTACCTGTAAGAACTATTTTAAGTTTAAAGTAAGACCGAAGCTGTCGTTAAATAACAAATTCAGAGGGAGTTTGTGTTTAGCATTTGATATTGATAAAGGTTTTAGGATCAACTTCAATTGAAGACATTGGTGCATGAGGTAAACTCATTCACAACCAGGTGGTTTCTTTAGGTTTGCACACATTTCAGTACACTGTTAAACAATTGGTTATTGAACTAAGAAAGAGTCTTAAGGCCGAGTCACATTGCAGCGGTACCGAAAACGATAACGATTACGAGGCAAAGAGAACGCATTCTGTTGGTTGAATTTATCGCTGCAGTAGGACTGGGCCTTTTATTCCAAGAAAACTTTTCTGCGTGACTCCCAGATATCTTAAACAGAAATCTAGTGAGTGACCAGGAATTTTTTTCCTGAATCAGATGTTTTTCTTTTCGAACGATTGACATTTTATAGCAGTGTAAAAATAAATTTATCTGGCAAGTCTGCTGCCACCTTCTGTCCCAGATATTGCCACATTTTGATGAGATGTGGCAAATCTTCCTAACCTGATAATAAACATTCTATTTTCTTTTTTCGTTTGTACAAAGCATGCTCAGTCGAAGCTTATTACTTGCATTGGGTTGAAATGAAGATCAATTTAAAAGGTCTATGTACTTTTTTTTTTTTACAAAAAACACAATGTCCACAGTTTTACATTAAACTTACACAGTTTGAAGATATAGTAGAAAGCTTTCCTGAAAATATTTCATTGCTGAGGTGCTGTAGATTTTTAGAAATGAGTAAAACAATGTCATGAAAGTAATGTTCGTCTCACTGATCATGAGACGAACATTATTTTAGCATGTAAAAACGTATTTTTATGACATTGTTCTACTCGTTCTCAAAAACTACAGCACCTCAGCAACTTATATTTTTAAGTATGCTTTCTACTATCATTATCTTCAGACGGTGTAAGTTTAATGTAAATCTGTGGACATTGTGTTTTGTAATACAAAAAGTACCCAAATCCTTTAAAATTTGTTTTTGTTTCCAAAGGTGTAAAATTCAAAACAAAAGCTTCAATATTTAATTAAGGCTTGTTGATTTAATGAATTTGTTGTTATTAAGCCGTTACTATTCAACATATTTAACATTTTGTATAATGATCTTTATTCTTTTAAAAACTAGAGTACCCAGTTAACACTATTTCCAGTGATTTTTTGCACCACAGTGTTCACGAACATACCAATTCCGAAAACTATTCGGTCAAAGCTGAGAGAAGCTCAACCAATTAACTAACTGATGTTTTACATCTTTTATTTGAGTATTTTTGTCAAAGTAATTTTATTTGAAAAGTAATTCATTTTACATGTCCGAACTGAAAGTGCACCATGATGTAAATAATTATTTGTTGATGTCGAGTGTAGGTATCCATATGGAGATTAGTTCTATGATGACACTGGTATCTGTTTTCAAAAATGTCTAGTATGAAGCGTTCTATGTTGAATCAAGCTCGCAACTTTTCATCTGAAATGCCTATTTCCTGTTTTCTTTTCTTTTTTCATGGAAAAACTTAAAAATACTGTACAAAGTTAAAGTGGTTGTTTGTCATGAGCAAAGCCGGCTTATGGCTGTACATGGAATTATAGACTTTCATGATCATCCAGTTACTGCATGCACTTCACTGTATATAATACATGCCTTTTTGAGGTATTGCGGATGTGATAGCAGTGTACTGGTTGGTTTGGGTGTATACACACAAATTTACCCAAACCTTATAGCCTTGTAGCATTGTGTCCGCCATATCTCAAGAAGGCTTATGGGGAGGGGCCTGCCATACAGTAATTCGGTGAGAGTTCATAACTCCTGCTTTGATCACAATGACACTGTTTTGTTTTTGTTGTTGTTGCAAAGTTGCGTATCTGTTCAATACATACCCAAAAGGGACCACTTTGAAATTTGACACTAAGGCCAAGCTGAGGGTGGGTGTGTTATAGATGAATTGCACATGTTTGATGATAAGCAATGGCAAAGTGCACGCGTGTAAGTGCTGCGTGTAAGTGCTGCGTGTAAGTGCTGCGTGTAAGTGCTGCGTGTAAGTGCTGCGTGTAAGTGCTGCGTGTAAGTGCACGCGTGTAAGTGCTGCGCACAACTCTCGGACGATGATAGCCTTTCTCATGTGCACTTTTCATCAAAGATTGTGGTCAATGACGTCATGTGAAATCCATCTATTACGAAAATCTGCAAAGATCTGCAGTTGGTGCCTCGCTGTATTTTCATTCCGTGGGCTTTTTCAAATCCTCTTCTAGGCTTCAGCTTTGGCTCCATTAATAACTTAACAGCATCAAACGGGGATGGGACCCTAAGCCGATGAAGTAGAGAAAGAACGATTGCACAGGGCCATTGTTCGATGTTGTAATCGTAGAATGATTTTTGCCAAACCAGGAAAAGTTGTCTTAAGCAGAAACAACATAGCAACACCAATTATTTAAGACGCCGGACTTTTATTAAAGGAACACGTTGCCTTGGATCGGTCGAGTTGGTCTTTGAAAAGCGTTTGTTATAAAATGCACATGGGTAGAAAGATGTTGTAAAAGTAGAATACAATGATCCACACAAACATGCTTTGAAATTGCACGTTTTTCTTTTTACCTCGTCGACTAACACGGTCGGCCATTTATGGGAGTCAAACTTTGACTCCCATAGCCATTTATGGGAGTCAATCTTCAAACTTTGACTCCCATAAATGGCCGACCGTGTTAGTTCGCACAGTAAAAGGAAAACCACGCAATTTCGAGGCAAATTTGTGTGGATCATTGTATTCTACTTTTACATCATCTTTCTAACCATATGCATTTTATAGAAAACGGTTACAAAACACTTTTTATAGACCAACTCGTCCGATCCAAGGCAACGTGTTCCTTTAATAAAATTAGCAATAACGAACGTTCATTAAATTCAATTTACATCAAATTTCAAACCAGAAACCATTGTAGAGCTGTTTGAAAACATGGTGAAATAATTATTTGTATGTAGATGTAAGGTTTCCAGCATAATATCGGTCGTTAAGGTGAACGAAGAAGACAACGGGGACACATTTTTAAGTCAATGTTAAGGAGTATGGTGGCCAATTAATTCTTACACTTATTTGTTTGTGTAATCATGCTACTGATGGGCTGTTTGGCATTTGGAAACAAATATAACTATATTGCCTCAAACAATGTATCTTTGTTAAATAGACCACCCCTGTTTAGAAATGGTAGCTTTCTTAATAGTTCAGAATTAATTAGCACAAAGTAGGCCTACGAGGTTGAACGCCATTTTATAATTAACGGAACCTGGCAGAAATTTTCTCATAAGAATGTTGGTTATTTGATCTGTAATTAGCTTCATTGATGAGGGTACATGTAATGTGTTTTTTGTAATTGGCTATTTTTGTATTTTGGTTTTAGTCAAGAGAGGGCAGCATTTATTTTGTCAGTCAATAATTAAGTAGTTGGTCTGAATGGAGGGATGCCAATTTCAAAGTATCAAAGTTTCAAAGTATGTAAGCTCATTATGACAATATTTTGTCCGACTTTGATTATCAAGTGAGCAATTGGAGACTTTGGAACACTAGGTGGCGGTTGACTTACCAGGGCACAATTTCATAGAGCTGCTTTTATAAGTGCAAAATACTGCTTAAAAATTATCTGCTTAGCAGCAATGAGCAGGATACCAGTTACAAATTGTACTTGTGACATATGGTAACCTTATTTTGGAAAGCGTTGATTTTTTATGTTTTAATTTGTGCTTATAAACTTGGGCCCAGGTAAGTTTCCATTGTTTTAGTGTTGTTTATTGCACACAATGATGAGAACAATGGATTCACTGGGTATGTCTGCTGCCACCTTGTGTCACCAAAAGTTTTCCATTTCGACTTTGAACAGGGCTTAAACACTTGATGTTCTTTTTGATCCATTTAAATGTTTATTCTTTTGTTTTGTCAAACATTATGTGTTTTGTAATAAACTACACTGGGAATAAATAAAAACCTGACTTCTCCAGAGTTTTTGATGAGAGTGGCACACCTATTAAGAAAGAGGTACAAAACATAAAAGTAGAGGGCGAGCACTCTGACCACACTTTCCAATCATGAGCATGAATCCCTATAGGTATTAATAACATACTGGGATCATTACGGGAATACTCTGTTAAAGAAAGAGGCTAACAAGACATCCTTTTCTTGTAGCAACTTACACCTGCTAACTCTATGTTATTGCTTTTCCAAACAGTGGACTTAGTTGCACAAATCAGTGGTGCTTATGGCATGGGCAAATTAACTGCATGCTCATCCATTACATTTAATAACCCAAGTGAATCATTGTAGCCACACTCGCTCACAAAAGGATATGCGGTACAAAGATACATGACAAAGTTTGTTTTCAAGGCTTTTTGTTCTGTTTCCATATCAATATGCCTATAATTGGCCAATATATAGTTTGCACCACAGAGCATCTAGAATGCAAAAATGTGTGGGGCCTTTAAGGGAGCTCTGGACCCAATGCCGTAGCTCCATCTTTGACAGATATGTCCCCACACAACCCCCTAATATTGGGCTGGATCCGCCTTTGAGGGACTCAAACTCCCGAATTGTGTCATCAGGAATTCTTCATAGGATTTTAGGGGGTCTCCCTCCATCCGTGTTCAGTAAAAGCATGGAGGTAATAAAAGTAAGTGTACCCTTTGGGGGAGATAAAGTCTTCCGCCCCCCCCCCCGCCCCAACCCATGCCCAACCCCTATCAACAACGATTTTGGGGATCGATATCATTCAGTTCAGCAAGCCTAGTCCCTTTTGGCAAGGCCTTCGTTGCGTAAAGAGCAGAGCGACTGGAACTAGAGACTACGCCCGCAAGTGGTCTTCCGTTCCAGTCGCTTGTCTTGACAAAAGGCCTACAACATTCGTTCATCCATGGAGGTTGGTTCATCCATAGAGTATGGTTCATCAATCGGATTTCCTCGATTCGGTCTCCGTACATTGTAATTTATTGATAAAATAACTTCAACACAAATGAAATGTAAATAGACAATTTAGAAAATGAGGGTTGTGGAGCGCTTTAGTTTTCCCGGCAAAAAGATAATAAACAAAGGCGCCTCCACTACATACGGGAACTTCATAGCTGTCATTTTGCGTCATTTGATTGGCTACCTTTATGTCCTAGAACGTGGTCCGGTCATACCGACTGATTTAAGTACGGTAAAGCCAATTGGACAATTTGACAAGACTCGTGTAGTAGCTTTCTCTGATATTTTATCACATTTCTGTAAAAGTTGCATTTGTAGAACTGTGTATTTCAGTTATATAACCTAATTTATACTAACTTTACCTTTCCATATAATTTATGGACATAATTGGAGAATTTATTTAACATTTTTGGCCGAAGACCGGAGATTAATCTGTCCAATGAAATACCGTGTTCTGTAATAGTAGTTCACCGCTGCATAGAATGTGGGTTTTTTGCACGTACGGGCATTCATTATGGACTCAGAATTTCAGAACATCGAGAATTTTCGATTCGTCTTTTTCGTCACTTCAAAAACATAAATTGGGTAAGTTTGTGCTTATTATGTTTCCATAAGATTACTCTGGAATGTGGAAAGACTTGATTGAACATAAAATGACATTTTGGGGACCATGTGAGAGTTCTGTGTGTGGGGATTTCGACTTCAGCTTTTGCGAGAGTGGAACAAAACGAAAATTTTAGGAATTTATTTTAGAATGTTTAGAAGATTACTTTAACGTTGTTTGCCTATGTATGAGTTACATGCTTTATATTGTAAGTATTTCCCTTGATGTTAATATTTTGTCATCACTAATTAGTACTTTGGTATCAGATTATATAACTTCTGTGTGTGTGACTGCAGCATGACAAATTGTCATGCTGATGGAAGGGGCTGGAAGAATGTACACACATCATCTGCCGAGCTATAGCAGCGAGGCGAGGTAGGCGAGCATGCATGCCGATGGCGGTTGGCGAGGTGGTGCGGTGGCCTCATTTGTCCACTTTCCTTAAAGTTGATATTAAGTCATTTGTGACATTGACACACAATGGATACTTTGGGAAAACTTTCTGTATCCTGCTACCTCTTTTTCACTCATTTATTTATTTACAAAAAGAATCTCATTGAAATGAATTTGATTCAGTTTTTCAGTGTTCAGAATCGGGAATAAAGTAAAAACTGTGGAAAAATAAATACTTATTTTATTTTATAACAAATAAAATTATGGTAGCAGGATGCAGAAACTTTTCCTATATTTGAACACAATTTCTGAAAACAGCACATTTTGTCACTTTGTCAGTTTTTCTCAAACGAAACATCAATCCATTTTTAAGGTTTATCGCGATTCAGAAACGCAATGCATTGTGGGAAGGAATATGGGGCGGTTTCTACGCAGTTTCTACGACTCGCGCACGCAACGCCTATACCTTTGTGTGGGTTCAACAGCGCCCTCTCTTGATATTTTGCTATTGGCGATAAACCTTATCAATCATTTCTTTCATAAATTCATGCACACAGCAGTTTCACTACTTAACTTGTCAGAATCAAACCCCCAAAATACAAGGAAATGATGATGAGGCCATGACCTTAGTCATGGTGGGTAACCCTTCATCCTCCTGTCCTGTCTGAGTGGTCGTCGTAGTAAATGGGGGTTGCAATAATCTTTGCACATGCCTGGTTCAGGGGGTTGGTTTTTAACTAACAAAATAAAGAAAAAAGCAAATTAGAACGTATCAAATATCTGTTGTTTTAATTAGGCCCTGAATGTATTTTTTTTTTTTATTCCAAGTGTAATTGGTATCTTAGTTTTTCGTGGCTTTGGGTGAACTTCAGAGGTTTTTCTGTATTCCATTAATTGTTTAAAGCCATTTTACACTTTCGGTACGAAAAGAAGAAAAAAAGTTCACAGATTTACAAATAACTTACAGGGTTTACAGAAGGTAATGGTGAAAGACTTCTCTTGAAATTTTATTCCATGAAATGCTTTACTTTTTGAGAAAACATTAAAACAATATAACAAATTTGTTTTAAACACATATCATGACACGGCGAATTGTGCGGAAACAAGAGTGGGTTTTCCTGTTATTTTTTCCCGACTCCGATGAGCGATTGAGCCTAAATTTTCACAGGTTTGTTATTTTGTATATAAGTTGTGATACACGAAGTGTGGGCCTTGGACAATACTGTTTACCGAAAGTGTAATGGCTTTAAGTGGATCATGATACTTTGTCATCCCGGCATATCATAATTTAAATTACAAATAACATTGAGCGTTTTTGTATTTTCATGAGTTGGCATACGGAACGTTTCATTCAACGAGACCACACCAACTTTAAACAAATGAAAGTATTTGCTTCTGTACTAATTAATGACTAATGCAATAACATTCCTTGTTTGTTCTTACCATCCTTGTAGATCTTTTTCATTTTAATGAAGGATAAACTAATAAATGCATTGAAAAATGTACAAAATTATACTACAAATTGTGGAGTCTGACTAGGCCTATCATTGCTGGCAGGTTAGAAGCAGAACTGTGAAGAGGGTTGGAGCAACAGCAATTGTATTCAGGCCTGATACTTCACGGAGGCAACGAAGGCGATTGCCTCCGTGTCCCCTGGTCATTGCCTTGGTGCCCTTGAAATGCTCCTGTACTAATTTGCAATTTCATCATAGGGTGCCCTTTACCAAGAAGAAAATACCTTGGTGCCCTTGCCCTTTCAAAAACGAAGCATACAGTCCTGTGTATTTGTATTGTGAAAGTGTTTTTTTTACTGCTGTGGATTACATGGTGTGCGTTGGAGTTTCAATGTCTGCAAAGAATCTTTTTTTACTTCTGTCTTTTTAAAGTTTTTGATGTGTTTTAATTCTCTGCTAACCGTGAAAATGCCTTTTTGATTTTCAGAAAAAAAATAACATCTTATACCTTTGTATCGTTTTGATTTAAATATTTTTACAGTAAGGCACAATTTAGTAGTTGACAAGTCTAGTTGTGTGTCTGTTTGCCATTAAATTTGTACATTTCTGGTAAGATGCTATGTACAGGAATTCGATTTTTCGGGAATTTTCCCCCAACAATTTTGGTTATGGTTATGATGACTTGGGTAGTTTGATTTATGTTAGGCTGAAGGTCTACATTTTAATAGGTCAACTCTTCTACTTGATAAAATGGTCTTCTTTTTTTCCCAGCGACTAATATGCCTGTTTAATATTTTCTCTTTTCAGACGATACATGTCTCCATTTGTCATCCATTCTATAGTGATAATGTGAGATCTCTCCTATTCAACATTTATATTGGATTCTGAAGACCCTTAAAAACATGGAGAGTAGTAACAATGCAGCACAAGGAGAAGCAAAAACTGCGGCAGCCATTACTGCGAGCCCATTAAAGACACCGCCTCGACGCGTTCAGGTGGTTACTGTAGGTAGTCCCGGAACGCCACAAGTGCAATCAGTCTTGACATCTCCAGGAGGCCAACAGAAGGCAACAGTTGTCCAAGTACCACAGCAACAACAATTGATTCGAATACAGCCCCAGCAGCAGGGCAGGCAACAAGTCCTGCAGCAAAATCTGGTCCGCGTGTCTCCACTTAATACCCAACAAGCTGTCCAGCATGGCTCACAACAGGGACAAACCATCATGGTCATAACGGGAAGTCCGCAACGGCTTCAAACACAAAAGCCGGCAAGTTCGACCAGTGCCGACGTTAAATCAGTACAAGAGCATGGCTATGCCATATCAGCGCCACTGAGCCATCACGATTATGCTCTGCCCAAATCAGGTGGGGAGAAATCACCACAGGTATCGTTACAGTCCACCGGAGCTGGTTTTCAGCTGATTCGTCAGCCTGTATCATCCCAGGCTACACAGCCTGCTGCTGTTATCTCCCAGCAGCAACAGCAACCAGGAGTCATGCAGATTATCAGAACTTCCCAGCCACAAACACAGCAAATCCGACCCCTCACTGCAACGCTACAAGGGGGTCAACTGGTCCTCAATCAGCAGCAATCTGTACAAGCAATCCAATCAGGTCAACCTGTCACTCTACGCCTGCAAATGAAAGACATCAACTCTCTACAGAAGAATGTCAGCAGGTTGCAGCAACTTCCGACTAAGGTTGCCACCGTATCGCACCAAACTTCACCGAAGCAGCAACAAAGCACCGTGTTGACATCACAGCCCCAATACATCATTACCAATGTTAATAACAGCACCCAGATACCTGGTATCGTCGGTGCCCAACAGATTAAAATTGTACCGTCTGTACAACAAAATCAGCAGCAGCAGCAGCAGCAGCATATTGTGAAACAATTGCCAGGAGGAGGAATGGCTTTGACTATACTTGCCAACCAAGTGGTGAGCACGGGGGCTAAGACAATCACGATACCAAGCAGTCTGGGTGCAGCCAATACTGTAGCTTTCACACAGTCCATACTGACTGTCAGTAGTCCTACAGCATCAAAGACCCTAATGACCTCTACAACCAGTAACAACACGCGACCGATCGCTCCAACAGGATTGATCACAAAGACTATCACCATCCCAGCTGGCCAGCAGGTGATTCGAACAGGTGTTCCAAATCAATCTATCGGATTGTCAGTGTTACCGCAGACGTCAATGGGAGCAACCACAAATAAAGTGACTATTCCCACGAAACTTCAAACTATTCGTGCCATAAACCCTATCCAGCCTAAGACCATCCAAACAAACCTTCAGACAGTGCGTGCAATAGCTCCAACAGGGTCCACTGCCCAGGCGGTCATTGGCGGTACAACTTTGCAAAGCATCAATGCGGTTCTGTCCGGCCAGTCAGGCCCTAAAACAATAGGTCTTTCCTCTCCCCAGCAACAGACCGTCTGTAGTATTATTCCTGCACAGTCCCAAACTGCAACCATTACGCCGACTGTAGCCGCATCGACCGTTGGTTCTGGTAACCTGGCTACCCTGAAATCAACCGTCGTTCCAAGTACAGTTAAAACTGTCCCAGCATCAACTCAATCCTACACTGTTACCAACATGGGCAATATAACCATTCAGAGTGCCAACACCGCAACCACCAAAACGGAAGTCACTGCTTCGGCGGCACTTCAGAAAGCTGCAGCAAGTGTCGCTGTATCCCAGAACCAAACGGTGACAATCAGTAAAGCCAACACAAAGAAGATGCCTAATATCATACGAAGCCAAACGCCCAATACTGTCGTGAAAGTCAAACAGGCCAAGGCTAAGCCGGTCGTACAGCAGCAGACGATCAAGACAACCACCACCAAGCCGATTCAGATACCGGGCGGACCTGTTGGCCAGCAGCCGGGTCAGATCCTGATCATGGTGAACCCCAGGAGCGGAGCTCTCGAAGAGGTCAAAAAGATCGCCTATGAAGTGAGTCAGCTGAAGAATCAACCTAGGTCCTCGGAGAACATACAGAAGTTGAAGGACCTCCAGGCCCGTGTCTCCCAGCTTCAGACATCAGTACAAAGTGTCAAAGCAAAGGTATACATTGATTTTTTTCCATTTTGAAGGTGATAAGGTTACCTTAAAATCACAATTTTCATCTTTTTTTACTTCTGTCTTTTTTGAGTTTTTGATGTGTTTTAATTCTCTGCGAACCTTGAAAATGCCTTTTTGATTTTCTGAAAAAATAACATGTTAAATCTTCAGCAAGGCATAATTTAGTAGTTGACAAGTGTGTGACTGTTTGCCATTAAATTTGTACATTTCTGGTAAGATGCTATGTGCAGGAATTTGATTTTTCAGGAATTTTCCCAAAAATTTGAGGCTTCATATTTTTTGAAAGAATTTGAAGCAATCACCAAAGGGAGAAAGTAATAGAACGCATTGTGTCCAAACCTGTCGTTTTGTATTTCTGTTGATGAACAGAGTCTGTAAACCTCCTGAATTTCAACATCTGAGAGGTTGCAGGTTTTGAATAAGGGGAAAACCCAGACCATTCAGCCTTTTTTAAAGAATTTTCACAGTCATCCAATCTCAATTAATAAATAGAGCATAAAATTCTGCATTTCAGAACAGTACAACAGGTTCACCACTAACACCCCTCATGCTGTCCACCTCGAGCGCGCAATCAAGTGGAACTCAGAAGAGTCCTACTTCATCTTCAGACACCAGCAGCGGAGAAGCTACAACGCACAGCGGCAAATCGAGCAAGAAGCACAAACCCCAAGAGAAAGCCAACCGTATCGTCGCCGAGGCCGTCGCCAAAGCGAAAGCCTCGGGGCTTCAGAACATTCCGAAAATCATGGCCGATGTTTCCCTCCCCGAGGTGAACCTCGAGAAGGAGAAGAAGTCCAAAGAGAAACGGAAAGCCAAACCCAAGGAACCCAAACCTAGGAAACCGTCCAAGGAACCCAAGGAGAAGAAAGAGGTGAAAGTCAAGATTGCTAAGAAGAAATCCCGGCCAAAGAAGATACCACCAAAGTAAGTGAATCTCTCCCAAATCAGCTTAAAAAAGTTATAACTATAACTAGTTCAATATAGCGTATTTTACAATAACCACATCAATGCACTCTAATTGCCCGGGTCATTTGGGGCAAAATTGTTCCATTAATCTTTCTCGGCACCCTGGGGAGTAAACAGCCCAGGGGTGGAGTCCACAAAGAGTTTAAATTAGTCTTGTCTGGAGTTAGGAAGAGTTAATTAGGACTAACCTTAATAACCCCTAGGACTAGTCCTCAGTTGGCATTATCTTTGTGAAATCAACTTCTGGGCTGCCATGGTTCTCCAAAGGCTTTTTCTTA
The DNA here is from genome assembly GCF_902459465.1 of Asterias rubens. Classification (NCBI taxonomy): domain Eukaryota; kingdom Metazoa; phylum Echinodermata; class Asteroidea; order Forcipulatida; family Asteriidae; genus Asterias; species Asterias rubens. The sequence continues at coordinate 14,154,860 of NC_047065.1, read as the reverse complement.
TACAATATCAACCTCTTCCCTCGCAGGTACCTATTTTTCTTACAATTTCTCCATTTCACCCCTATAACTTGTAGGAAATTTCCTGCATCTGCTTTAGTGAGATTGAAGAACAAACGTAAGGGCATGAACGACTCTTCTTCCTCGGGCTCCGAAGCAGAGGATGCCCTTCTAGCCAAGGCATTGCCAGACGATGACTTCCTTCTCGAGGTAAGAAACAAAGTCTGACGCCACAGCTGCTCGGGAGTTATTCGAAACGAGCCTTGTGATTTCTAGTTGCCTTTTTTAAACCTCGGCTTGGGCTCTGTCACCGGCTTGGGCTCTGTCACCGGCTCGGGCTCTGCGCACTGGGTACGCAGTGGAAACGCAGCGGGTATGAACCAGCCTTCAGGACTGTACTCTTTGGAGCAGCGTGTATTTTGCATGCGGTGGTAGTTTGAGGTTTGAGAAGTGCTCCTGGTGCCCTCCACTCTGTCACAGGCCTCAAAATAATATTAACAATAACAAAAAATTATAAAGCGTCTTACATAAAAAATATCTCTAAACGTTCAATAACCCATGGCAGCAATTACAGTGTGTCCTGTGCTCTTGCTGCGGTACCCTGTGTAAGGATTCAATACAAGATAACATTTTCCTCATTTAGTAGTGCCCGTTACCAGGGCCCAATTTCATAGAGCTGCTAAGCACAAAAATTTGCTTAGCATGAAATTTCTTCCCTGATAAAAACATGATTACCAACCAAATATCAACGTGATTTTCAGGATAAGCAAACAGCAGCTAAATACCAGTAACAAGGAATATGCAACAAATTGAAATTTGGTTGGTAATCCTGTTTTTACCAAGGAAGATATTTTATGCTCAGCAAGTTTTTGTGCTTAGCAGCTCTTTGAAACTGGACCCAGAGGTGAATTGGTTTGCCCCTTCAATAGACAAGTTCAAGACCTGCTGACAATCATAGTTCTTGTGGCAACAGTTGTGTCAATTCATCTCTTTTGCATAAACTAACTAAAAATTAGCCATGTTTCCATGTTTTGGTGAACAACAACAAAATCAAATTAGCAAAATTTGCAATCTTTTTCCAGACTTGTTTTAGTCTGCAACTTGATTCTCAGCTAGGAAGCTAAGCAATTTATTTTGCACCACATATGCTGAGCAGCGATAGTTGTGTAACAATTACAAATTGTACAAAATAACCAACAAAACAATTTTGTTTTATTCACAGAAACGAAGATCAAGCCGCAACACCAAACGGAAACGTTACGATGTAGCATACGACTTTAACATCTCAGGGGGAGACAGTAGCGACAGTGACAAGAAGGAATCGGACAGTAATGTTGATGTTGAGGTTGATGTTGTCACAGTAGCTCCATTGGCACCCAGTCAGACCGAAGCCGCTAAATTCTTTGTGGTAAGGCCGTGTCCATATTTGCAACTACAGCTACGGCTTTTACTATTGCTAGGGCTAGATTTCCACGCCATCATGCGTTAAAGTATTATTTGGCCATGAGAATGAAAATGATAGATTTGCGTCCACCGCCCGCATTTATTTGCAGTAAAATATGCATCTGCTGTCGTTCACCTTTCGAGCGCAATCAACAAATTTGCGCAAAAATATTCTGCGCAATTTTTAATTTGCGCTATGCAGAAAAGGCAAATTTGTGTATCAAGCTCCAGTTTGCGCAATTTGAAGATTGCGCATCTTTGTGTGCAAAATAATTAATAATGAAAAAGGAAAAAAAAACTCGCGTCATTTCAAAAATGCCCGGACGCAAGTCTAAAACTTTCATTCTCATGGCCTTAGGTTGATATTGTGCATGAAAAAGCCTTTTCTTTCATTAATATCTCGCAACTCGGACGACCAATCGAGCTCAAATTTTCACTGGTTTGTTATTTTATGCATATGTTGAAATACACCAAGTGGGGAAGACTGGTCTTTGACAATTACCAATAGTGTCCACTGCTTTTAACATATCTCCTAAACTCTTGTTATTACTCTGTTGATGATTCTTGCTCTCCTCGCTGTCTCAATCCAGGAAAATCCAGACGAGTCCGAGGCTAACGTTGTGGAAAAGATCTTGGCCTCCCATGTGGTCAAGAAGCCCCAGCTGCCAGGGGAAGCTCAGGTCGGAGAGACTGAAGAGTTCTTTGTCAAGTACAAAAACTTGTAAGTTCTGAATATAATAATAATAATATTAATAATAATAAAGGGGTATTAATATAGCACCTAATGTTAGGCTTTAAAGGCAGTGGACACTATTGGTAACTACTCAAAATAATTATTAGCATAAAACCTTTCTTGGTGACGAGTAATGGGGAGAGGTTGATGGTAATACTGTGAGAAACGGCTCCCTCTGAAGTGCCATAGTTTTCGAGAAAGAAGTAATTTTCCACGAATTTGATTTCGAAACCTAAAGTTCAGAACTTGAGGTCTCGAAATCAACAATCTAAACGCACAGAACTTCGTGTGACAAGGGTGTTTTTTTCTTTCCTTATTATCTCGCAAGTTCGATGACCGATTGAGCTCAAATTTTCACAGTTTTGTTATTTTATGCATATGTTGAGATACACCAACTGTGAAGCCTAGTCTTTGACAATTACCAATAGTGTCCACTGGCTTTAAAGCGCTTGACACGATAATTAATACAGTTTGGTTAAAAGCAACACATAGTACAGAGACAAGAATTATATGGCCACTTGGAAAACAAAATGATTATCAAAACAAAACAAAAACAAAGAGAGCTCAAAGACAACTGCATAACAAAACAGTTTTAGCAAATTAGATACTGATACTAAAAAAGTTAAAGTAATTTAAAAGAAAAATACTAGATAAGGGAGCAGAATCATATTTTAATTGTATTTAAGTAGGATTTGAAACTTTGCATGGTGGAAATACAATATAGAAAGGTTTGCGGTAACACCATGTAATGACTATCTCTAATGAGTTGGGGTGGTTCTGAAAAGAACCGTTGGTTTCAACTCGACGTTTTGATCAGTATGCTCTGATCGTTCTGATCGTCTTAATTGTATTTACCTACAGCAAGAAAAGTGAAGTTAAATTACAACAATGAATCCAAACTGTGGATAGCTTACAACTTTTAGCTCTTTAACTTTTTGTTTTCTGTGTTTAATGTATTGCAGCTCATACCTCCACTGTGAATGGGCTACGTTTGACAAGCTTCAGAAGGGAGATCAGCGCATTCATCAGAAAATCAAAAGATTTCGTGCCAAGCAACGAATGCAACCAGCTTATTTTGCCGAGGTACGTCGGGTGTTCTCTTGTTGACCTTCTGCAAGCTTCTATTTCTGTTCTGACGTTTGGGTCGGAATTTGTTTGGATTGAACAGTATTATTATGATTTAATTTGTAGTATTTTTGAGACAAATTTATGCGTGGCAAAACAAGAGAATCAAACTGTGTGATGTGTGGGTTTCTTAAAAGTGTCATAAGAGTATTTTTCTCTGATTTTTTAAATTCAAACATTAATGTTTGTAATATTCCTCAGCTCGAAGACGAACCCTTCAACCCCGACTACGTCCAAGTGGATCGAATCCTGGACGTTGCCGTTACCGAAGACCCTGACACTAAGGAGGTAGACACCCACTACCTGGTCAAGTGGAGAAGCCTCCCCTACGAGGATAGCACCTGGGAGTTGGAGCAAGACGTCGACGACGACAGCATTGCTTTCTTCAAGAAGATGCTGGATCCGCCTCCTCACAGCGAACGCAAGGTACGCACTCTCAGCAAATACCGAGGGGTATAAATGGGTACCTGCGAGGGTAGAGGTTGATATTGTGTGTATGAACAAATCTTTGAAGTGCTACGGTTGTCCAGGCTGTTTACTCCCAAAGGAACTGTAAAAGGAATGTTAGTGGCCCAATGACCAAGGCACAAATGTAAAGCGCATTGAGACGGTTATTGTGAAATTTGCCATATAAGTAATTGCAGTTTGGAAGTGATGATTTAACTTTATCCGTGTTTCAGCTGATTAACGTGATTAGAACCTCTTAAAGTGCTGATCTGAACTGCAGATTCTTTTCCATTATATGGACATTTAGGGTCGATATTTACTGTTCAGTATACGTGGCTTATTTTTTGTCACCCCATTGAACGAATGTTTGTGGTATTGGTTTTTTTTTTCTAGAGGGTTGATCGAGCGGAGTGTGACGACTGGACGAAGCGTGATGAATCTCCAGTTTATAAAGGAGACAACACACTGAGGGAGTATCAACTAGAGGGAGTCAACTGGCTCATGTTCAGCTGGTGTAATCGGTGAGTTAATGACATCCAATTTTACTCAGCTGCTTAGCAAATTTATCCTGCTTAGCACAAATCAGTGGTGAATTGGTCGAAAACGCAGATTGGGTTGTAGGAGGGTAACCCGCCTCCTAAGCAGAACTCTGTTGAGGTTTTTTTCTTTCTTTTTTCTTGGCATTTTGTGAAAGTTTGACTTTCATGTTTGGTAAATACAACCACGCTACCTCACTCCTCCACCAACTCCACTTTCTCCCAGTCCATTAAAGGCAGTGGACACTATTGGTAATAACTTAAAATAATTATCAGCATAAAACCTTACTTTGTAAAGAGTAATGGGGACAGGTTGATTGTATAAAACATTGTGAGAAACGGCTCCCTCTGAAGTGACGTAGTTTTTGAGAAAGGAGTAATTTTCCACGAATTTGATATGAGACCTCAAGTTTACAATGTGAGGTCATCAAACCAAGCATCTGAATGCACACACTTTTGGTGACAAGGGCTGGTTTTTTCTTTCATAGTTATCTCGGAACTCCGACGACCAATCGAGCTAAAATTTTAGCAGGTTTGTTATTTAATGCATATGTTGAGATACACCAAGTGAGAAGACTGGTCTTTGACAGTTACCAATAGTGTCCAGTGTCTTTAACAGTTTGTTTTCATGATCCTCACCATCTTAAAATGTTCCTGTTCAATGGACCAAAAAACTCTCCCATTATTTGTGCCTTTATTGATTCACTTATATTGGATATTTCTTGGAAGCGTTATGGTACCCAGTGTAAGAGAGTTCTATAAATGCCTGTTATTTTATCATTTTGTTTATTTTTAGGAGTAAGGGTTAATGAATGCAATATTAAACAACAGCAGACTAATTGCCCTCTCTGTTACTTTTTATTCTTCTAGTCAAAATTGTATCCTAGCTGATGAAATGGGCCTGGGCAAGACCATTCAGGCATTAGCGTTCGTCAGAGAGGTGCAAAAATTTGGCATAGTGGTGAGTTGTAGACCAAGTTGCTGCATCTTAGATGTTTCCAAACTTCTTCCAAGATATCTTTCCTCAAAACAACATCATGTCTTATCACTTATCGCTAGAGAAGGAGTTTGCCTCGGTACGCCTGGCAGTGGCTGTCGAATGTGACGCAGCACCTTGTAAATATGGTGCTACATAAATCAATCTCATTGTTCAAAAATTTCATGAACCTGTCTTAAAAACATTTCTCTTTGTTCAAGTGCATGTGAGTACCTTATAGCAGGCTTGATATTCTTACTTGAGTCTGATTTCTAATTTATTTATTTTTTGATCTGGGAAAAGTCAGAATTTAAAAAAATAAATAACCTGAAAAGTTTATACAGCCTTTACTATCTGGACATTTAGGTCAGCCCTTGTTCTCTATAAAATGTTCCTCCTTTTTTTTTTCCAAAGGCCAAATATCATGTTTAAAATCGCTTTTTGAGGTATCCTTAATTTTATTACCAGACATTATTAACAGTCCTATTCATTTTTCCCCAGGGCCCTTTCCTGGTCATCGCACCGCTGTCTACCATAGCCAATTGGCAGCGTGAGTTTGAGACATGGACTGATATCAACGCTATAGTGTACCACGGCAGCGCACAGAGTAGACACATGATCGCTGAGTATGAGATGTATTATAAAGACAGTAAGGTGAGTCTATAGCAAAGGTTAAAGAGTGCCGGGGCTTGCTGCAGAATGTTCTGCTTCTGTCGCCCTGTAAAGCACATAAGTCTACTGGCCTTAAAGGAACACTACAGAATTCGTTTTGCTAGCAAAAAAAGGTTTCTGGCAGTGTAAGCACTTTATGTAATCCATCATAGACATAAACTGACAAACCTGTAGAAGTTTGAGATCGATCGGCCATCTGGGTCACAAAAGAATAGTGAAAAACCGATGACAAATTTCGCATTGCAAAAAAAATGACTAAAACGCTCAATGAGCAAAAAACTCCAAAGGCGAAATTAGATTGATTATTTCTCATCAAATATGAAATTTCAGACAGAAATATTTCAAGGGTTTGTTTTCTACTATCATTCTCATTAGACAGTGTGAGTTTTATGTAAATCTGTGATCTTCACGATTTTTGTTTCTTACCAATTCTGTTATGTTGCATTAAGTTTACGCTAAGCGCTCTGCTGATCATCTGTAAAGTATTTGAATAAAACAACATCCTTATCTGATCTTCCTGCAGGGACGTCGAATCCCCAATGTGTATCGCTTCAAAGTGTTGATCACCACGTACGAGATAGTCCTAGCCGACTGCCAAGAGTTGAGTGAGATTGAGTGGCGATTGTCCATCATTGACGAAGCTCATCGACTCAAGAACAGAAACTGCAAACTACTGGAAGGGCTCCGCTGTTTCGATGTGGTATGTTTGAGATTTTAGGGCTCCAATTCAGAAGTTGAACACATCAGTGTGATTTTAAGATTTGCTTTGTTGTTGCCAGCAAACTAGCGTTCTAGAATCTTACCTTTGCCAAAAAATAAAATGTTGATTTTTGAACAAAACTCAATTATTTTTTTTTTTAAAGAGGAAGGGGAAATTCTAAAAAATAGAACAGAAATCAAGTCGTCATCAAAGGTATACTTTGCCTTGAAGCAGCTTTGTGAAATAGGGTTGTGTTTTTTATCAGGATCAACCTAGTCTAAATTGGTGGCTACAGCTAATGCTGTTGCTAAGCAGGCTATGCTTCAGCACATACCTTGATTTGGCAATTCAGCCGTGTCCGCAAGTTTAGAAACTGCCACATTTATTTCAGAAGTTTTTTCTTTTATACCAATGTAATCCAACTTGTTTAACATCTTGTAGGAGCACAGGGTTTTACTGACTGGTACCCCGCTGCAGAACAACATCGACGAGCTGTTTAGTTTACTCAACTTCCTGGAACCGGGGAGATTCCGTTCCATCAGTCAATTCTTGGGTGACTTCGGTGACTTGAAGACTGAGAGTCAAGTTGAAAAACTGCAGCAGGTGAAACTTTGGTTCTTTTAAATTTGTTGCAATGATTAGGCAAAATTAAAAACATTTGCTTGTTTAGAACCTGCCTTTTTGGAGCAGGGCCTTTAACAATTCATTTTTGAAGACAAACGGCTGGGGTTTTTCATTACAAAAAAATTTTGTCATGGTCGTGACACTTGTATCCTTGAGCAAGATACTTAACTAAAACAATTTCTCCTCACCCAGGAGGATAAATGGGTACCTGCAAGGGTAGAGAATGATATTGTGTATGAAAAAGCCTTTGCAGTGCTACGGTTGCCTAGGTTGTATACTCTCAACGGAGCTATACAAAAAAGATCAAGGAATGTTATTGGCCCAATGACCATAAAATGCTAAGCGCGTTGAGACTTTTTTTTTTGTGAAATGCGCAACATAAGAACTTGTTATTATTAAACAGTGGATGCAAGACTGCAGTTTGGAAGTGATGATTTAACTTTATCCGTGTTTCAGCTGATTAACGTGATTAGAACCTCTTAAAGTGCTGATCTGAACTGCAGGTTCTTGTCTATTAAACGGATATTTGGTCATCTGCTTTAAAACCACTTCGGGTCGTTATACCAAAAATATATCTATATCAGTATAGGTAGCTTTCGGTTCGCCACGCATTCTGAAAAAATATTGTGTCTTGAGTTCACTTATTGGTGAAGAGCATGTCACGTGGCGGCGTTTAAACGGCTGATAAAGACATAGCAAGGCCGCGACCCTGCCTGTTTTAAAAGGGCTGTTTAAGAACTCGTCGCCAATCTTTGTTTCACCTGAATAATGTTGAGTTCCTTTTCTTGAACAAATCGACAGCTTTTGAAGCCGATGATGCTGCGTCGACTGAAGGAGGATGTGGAGAAGAACCTAGCTGAGAAGGAAGAAACCATTATTGAGGTAAGGTATTTCCCCCATATGACCAGTGCGCAGTATCTTGCCTGCCAGGAGGGCCCTAGAATGCAAAATGAATGTTACAGGGGGCTATTTTTTATGGTTCCATTATTAAAGAATCGATGCTTACGTCAAGCCCATTTCACCGCTTGCACAGTAAGCAGAGAATGGTGATCATAAGCGTAGAATTCAGTGTTAAGTAGAGCCATGAAATTGGGCCCTGGCGTGGATTTCATAAGGAGTTAAGACTAGTCTTATCTTGAGTTAGGACGTCCTAACTTAGAACTAGCCATATGTTTTTAATATCTCCTAGGACTAGGCCTAAGTTAGGAAAACTAACTCTTTGTGAAATCAACCCCTGGTCTATACCAGGGCACCCTCATCTCAATTCTTTTGGAACTAAAATAAATATTATTTCACTTTAACATACACACACAAGAACCAAAAAAAAATTTTAATTTAAGAGAGACTGCAGTTTGGAAGTGATGATTTAACTTTATCCGTGTTTCAGCTGATTAACGTGATTAGATCTCTTAAAGTGCTGATCTGAACTGCAGATTGTTGTCTATTAAACGGATATTATAGTTTGTGCTTTAAAACCACTTGAGTAGTCGAGTAGTCGAAAAAGCCAGTAGACGGGGCTTCATTTCAAACATTTGTCTTGTCCGGTATAACCAACAGGTAGAACTGACTAACATACAGAAGAAGTACTACCGAGCAATCCTGGAGCGTAACTTCAGTTTCTTGAGCAAGGGTACCAACTCCTCGGCCAACCTACCTAACCTGATGAACACCATGATGGAACTACGCAAGTGCTGTAATCATCCCTTCCTCATCAACGGTAACCCAAAACCCCTCTATCGTTGTTTTGCTGTAAATTGTACCACGGCGCATCCATAGAGTCTGCTTTGTTGCTTCATGTGATAATTTATTCCAAAGAAGTCCCTTATCTGGGCCCAATTTTATAGAAGTGCTTATATAATTGACTGCTTAGCATAAATGAGCGGAATACCAGTCACCAATAGTACATGTGTAGGGCCACTGATTTTCCGTTTCAGAAAAGTGCAAATTCCGTTTGGCAAAAACATGAATTCTGTTTCAGGCACAAAAAATTCCGTTTCATGTTTTTTTAATTAGATAAAAGGTTGTTTAATACCCAGGGACACACTTATAAAAATCAATTTGAGATAAGTTGCACTGTTGACTTCGTAAAATGTTCATTTGAACTGACAAATTTCAAAAAAATACTTTTTTTTATAATTGTGGATTATTTTGTATACTGCTGTTCTAAAAAGGTTGCACTGTGACTGCAGTTTCAATGCACATGATGTGATAGACTTGATTCCAAGTCTAAAACTGCAGTTGATTCTCTGCATCAGCCACATTGTAGGCTAATGACAGGAGTGTATCCACAAGAGGGCGCTGTTTCAGCATGATCAAAGACTTGGGAACAAGTCTATGGACGTGACCATTCTCCATCCACAAACAAAATGTCAGCCATTTTGTTTTCGCTTTGGCGACAGAATGTTGACAGTTTACGGTTTTATTTTAGACCTTTCCGAGATGAAAAAACATTGTATGTGTTCTTATAGATCATAGGTAAGCTAGTTTGTGTATTATATTGTTGGTAAAAGAGAGGGAGAAAATGCAATTTGGGTGAACAAAAAATGTTTAAAACGTGCCGCGAATAATGCCCTTCGCTTAACCATGTTAACAACGTGTGTACATCATGTGTGTAAACATTGAGGATGGTGTGAAGTAGAACAGAATGATCCACGGTTACGATCTCGTACTTTTTAATGGTCTGATTTCTGATGCCTTTTTAGTTTAACAAAAAGAATCTTAATAAAGAATGCAATTTCAATAGTTTTGGCGTCAAGAAAAAAAAAAAAAAAAAAAAAAAAATCAAATTTTCTGAAAACCCGTTTTCCGTTTCAAAGGGCGGATTCCGCGAATTCCGTCCGTTTTCCGCGATCGCGGAAAATCAGTGGCCCTACATGTGGCATGGTTGATTGGCAGGTAACCTTGTTCCAGTAATCCTTGTTGTGTTGTGCTTATCTACTTGTTGTGCTTAAGCAGCTTCATGAAGTTGGTCCCTGCTTGGGTATAAATCTTTGTTTTAGTACCTTATTGATAGACACATCTACGAAAGGTTTTCTGGCCATTTTATTGGTAAAAAATACGGCTAAAATGTTGTTCACTTTCAATGCATTGGTATTTTAGCAATTTTGCCTGGTCAGTTGATACCGTCATTCACTTTCATTTTGAGGCATGCGATTAGTAAAATTTGTCAGCAAAATCTGTTTGTGCTTAGCTACTTTTTGTAGCTGCGCAGCTCTGCGCAAATTTTGTCCTGTTTCTTTTGTCATGAAAATAATAGGAGAAGCAATTGAAATTGTATAAATTGTATTAAAGGCAGTGGACACTATTGGTAATTACTCAAAATAATTATTGGCATAAAACCTTTCTTGGTGACAAGTAATGGGGAGAGGTTGATGGTATAAAACATGGTATACAACGGCTCCCTCTGAAGTGCTATAGTTTTCCAGAAAGAAGTAATTTTCCACGAAAACGATTGAGCTCAAATGTTCACAGGTTTGTTATTTTATGCATATGTTGAGATCCACCAACTGTGAAGGCTAGACTTTGACAATCACCAATAGTGTCCACTGCCTTTAAATTTCTATATATCTCCTCCCCCTGACACTCGAAGGCGCCGAAGAGCAAATCATGGTGGAGATTGCCACCCAGCCCATCAACCTGGAGCTGACAATGCACATGAGGGCGCTGATTCAATCCGCTGGTAAGATGGTGCTCCTTAACAAGCTGCTGCCAAGACTGAAAGAAGGTGGTCACAAGGTCCTCATCTTCAGTCAGATGATTCGTTGCTTGGACATCTTGGAGGACTACTTGGTGCAGAGGAGGTAAATTGAGATCAAGGAATGGCAGACTATTGTCCACATTTAGGGATTCGTTTTCGCATTCGTAATCAGTAACTGTTTCGGTTGAACTTGTCATTGTTTGATCACTGGCAGTTGGCAGAAAAAGTTTTGGGTTACGTCTGCGAAGCGCACCCTAGACCTTTTTATGTCTGCTTGGTGACAAAAATAGCTGTTATTTTATTCAGATGTATAGAAATCCTGCTCTTTGATCTAGTGCTGAGGATACTTGAAATTACAGAGGCTACCAAAAGGTGGAAACACAATTATTTCCACAAGCCTCATTTAATTTGGATCCTACTTTCAAAGTTTTTGTCACCATCGACTCTCATATAAAAATGTTGTCAATCAAGCATTGCAGATTTTCAGATGTTCTTATTAAATCCAGAGTGCCACCCTGTAACTGTAATTGTACATGATTCCTGCAGATACCCCTTTGAGAGGATTGATGGAAGGGTACGAGGCAACATGAGACAAGCTGCCATCGACAGATTCAGCAAACCAGGTATGAGAAAAGAAAAAACTGGGTACTTATGGATTAGTTTTTGTAAGACAGGGTGGGGGGGGTGACAGCACCGGACTTGGGCTCTGGTTGTTCTAATCAGATTGTGGGTTCAAATCCCAGTCTTGACATTTGCGTCCTTGAGAAAGATACTTTACCATAATTGCTTTGTCCTTCGGATGGGGCATTAAGCCATTGGTCCCTTGACTAGGGTTGGTAATGCACACCAAAAAAACACAGAGGACTTGGAGTTAACCCTGTTATTTGTAATTCAAACAGCAAGCACTCTGTTCGTTAAGTTCACTTTATGAGACATCCTTAGTTTCCTTACCAGAAATGTAATAATATTGTTGGTTCCATTCTCTTGGTAGATTCTGATCGATTTGTCTTTCTACTGTGTACCCGAGCTGGAGGGCTTGGAATCAATCTAACAGCGGCAGATACCTGTATCATCTTTGACTCTGACTGGAATCCTCAGAACGATCTTCAAGTAAGTAGGATCTGATTCCTTGTTACCTCCCTCTTCCCTTTTCGTACCTTCCCTTCGATCCACTAATGTGGCAGTAGTTGTCGTGGCCGATTTACCCACCTGCCACCCAGGTAGTAGTTACAAAGCAGGACGATTCTTTTCAGAACTGATAAGTCTCCCAAATTCTGAAAAAAATTTGCTCTGCTGTAGTAGAGAAGTCTCCTGAATTCCGAAAAATCTACTCTGCGATAGTAGAATATAAAAAGCAAGACAATTTCCCCAAAGAACAAAATATACCAAGCAAATAGATACACACATGGTGTTACCGCAAACCTAATAGGTATTGATACCTCACCATTCAATGCCCTTAATTCCCATATCCTATTTCCCATTTACCGTCCCACTTACTTAAATGTTTTCTCTTTCTCCAAACAGGCCCAAGCCCGTTGCCATAGAATCGGGCAAACCAAGTCCGTGAAGATCTACCGCCTGATAACACGTAACTCCTACGAGCGTGAGATGTTTGACAAGGCCAGCATGAAACTTGGCCTGGACAAGGCTGTGCTGCAATCCATGCGTGGTGATAACCAGTCCGCTTCTACTACTACACCGGTAAGCCCCCCCCCCCCCCCCCCTAAAAAAAAAATTTTTTTTAAACGGGCCGACCCTAAAGATTTTATTTGGGGTGAAATTCTTTTTTAAATAATCCAGGGATGCCAGTTTTCCGGCTATTGCCGGAATTCCGTTTTTTTTTTTCTTCAAATATTCCCTGATTTTTCTTTTTCTCCGAATTTTCTTTATCTTTATGTTTTATTAAAAAAAAACTGTTTTTTATAGTTGTTTGGTCTGAGGGAGGGGGCAGTGACCCGTTTTCCTTCATAACAAATTTTCAGGCTCTGAAGGAAAGAGCCACTGGCATGCCTGATAATCATCATAAGAATTTTTAGATGTATTTAATAAAGTAAGTAGAGCATTTACACACAAGTCAAAAGTATCGGAATTTAACAATTTCTTTTTTAGAGATACCCTCGAACAGTGGATGCGAGACTGCAGTTTGGAAGTGATGATTTAACTTTATCCGTGTTTCAGCTGATTAACGTGATTAGAACCTCTTAAAGTGCTGATCTGAACTGCAGATTTTAAGCAAATATCACAAAGGCCATTTGCTGATTAATGCTTACTCAGTTAACGCTGATTTAGACGAAGCAACTCTCAATTTGCAATTTCAAAGTCAGGGTTAACTAGAGCACAGAGGGCAGTGGAGGTGATTTCCTCCATGCCCCTGGTACCCTTGGTGGCCCTTGAGATGCTCCAGAAAATGCAATGGTTCCTTTGCCCTTTCAAAAAAGAAGCATACAGGCTTGAGAGCAGAAATTAACAGATTGGACTTGTAGATGAATAACTGACGCTCCCAGTTTTGATTTGACATTTCAGCAACAGCAACCCTTATCCAAGAAGGAGATCGAGGACCTCCTACGCAAAGGAGCGTACGGCGCCATCATGGATGACGACGACGCCGCCTCCAAGTTCTGCGAAGAGGACATCGAGATGATCCTTCAACGACGGACAAAGGTCATGAAGATAGAGGGCGGGGTCAAGGGGTCACTGTTTGCTAAGGCCAGCTTTGCCCTGGCGGCTGATCAGAGGTCAGATATTAAACTAGACGACCCAGATTTCTGGGACAAGTGGGCTAAGAAGGCAGAGCTGGATGTGGAGGCCATGAAGAAAAGGGTGAGTTTTCAAAGGGGAGATAATTGTTTCTGTGATCTGGGCCCGGTTTCATAAAGCTGTTAAGCAGAAAATGCTACTTAACAAATTTCTTTGCTCAGCAAAAATGGGTGGGGCACCATTCACAACAATGTCAACTTTATGGACCTAAATCTGGTTACCAGTTTCCGCTAAGCGATTTTTGTCTATGCTTAGCAAGTTTTTGTTTCTTACAGGCTTTATGAAATTTGGCTCTGGGCTCAATTTCAAAAAGCACTAACACTAAAATTCATCTTGTGATAAATTGTTGATAAAATAACCATAGTGATTTGTATTGTGACATCACAAGTATGATTGATTTGGGGGTAAGATCAATCTTAGCTCTTTATAAAATCGAGCCCATGCCTGGAATTTCATCTTTGGGCAAGGCCATTTTCATTTTAGAAGCAGCACTTCCATTAGATATTCGAAAAGTGTATGGGAAGATTTCAAGGGCACCAAGGCTAAGACTGTGAGTTCATTCATTCATTCAAACACGCTGGTCCTCCATTGCTGTACGCTAAGCTTGGGCGATATCACAATATTATCAAATATCGCGATATTAATTTGGAAACGATTTCGATATCGGATGGATTTGGTTTTAATCGAAATATCGATATATCGCGATATATCGCGATATATCGCGATGTATTTGCTAGTTGAGACATCTTGCACCCCATAGGTTTGGAGTAAAACCAGAAGAATAGGTCATTAGAACACCTCTCTTATGCTATGACTGTCTCTTCTACAACTTTCACTTGGAGTTTGAAGACTGATGATGTCAAATTTAATTAATCGCGATTATATCGAATATCGCGATATATTGTCGGCGATATATCGTGAATAAAATAAATCGATATCGCCCAAGCTTACCGTACGCAGCTCTTCCAAACGCAGTCCAGAGTCCTGGCACAAGGTATCCTCATAGGTGGTTTGTGGTCTGCCTCGGAAAAAATGACCTTGAGTAGGGGCCCATAGCACCAGCCTAATATTTGACTCAGAAATATGGATTCAGGTTTACTTCTCTATATATGACAGAATAATTAGTCAACAAGTAACGAGGAAATTCTTTTCAATTAACCTCCATCAGGAAAGTCATGTGATCAACGAGCCCAGAAAACGTAAACAAACCCGTCGCTTTGGCAACCTGGACGAGATGGTAGAGTTCACCAGCAACGACGAGGACAGCGACGAGGACCAACCGGCCCTGCCCAAGAAGGCGGAGCAGAAGGGCCACAAGGCTTCTTCTTCGGCAGCGGCTACCGCTGGGGCGCCCGCTGTGGCCATGAAGATGGTAAAGCCTTGCAAGAGCCAGCTGCAGTCTGGCTGGACCAGGCTGGAGTGTTTCCGTGTGGAGAAGGGTCTGCTTACATACGGGTAAGCTGCCATCCGAACAGAACTCTTACTTCTAAATAATCTTACTATAAGGTCTACTATAAATTCAGCCTAATAGAAAATAAATCAATTTTTTTTAGATTGCACTGTATGGGTAAGCTGACATCAAAAGATGAACTCTTCTAAATCCAAATTAATTTATAGCATAATGCTGGAGGTTCGCATTATTAGTGGACAGGAATGGCCTGTAGGTGAAGCCCAAGTATCATTTATATCTCCATCCCATGAATGGCACATACACTGACAGCATTTTGTTCATAAGCTTAGTGTGTGAAAAGAAAACAACAAATCTTGAAAATTAAGAGAGACTGCAGTTTGGAAGTGATGATTTAACTTTATCCGTGTTTCAGCTGATTAACGTGATTAGAACCTCTTAAAGTGCTGATCTGAACTGCAGATTGTTGTCTATTCAACTGATATTTGGTTATCTTACCGAAAGACCACCTGCCAATACCTAGACGGTTGAATTTTAAAAACTGCTTTTACTAAGTAGTGTTTTTCACAGGACTTTTGAAATAAGCAAGAAATTTACCCCTTTATGAGGTCACCTCCTCTAAGTTTGGGCGATATCACGATATTATCGAATATCGCGATATTAATTTGGAAACGATTTCGATATTGGATGGATTTGGTTTTAATCGAAATATCGATATATCGCGATATATCGCAATAATCGCGATAATCGCGATATATCGCAATATCGTTTAAATATCGCGATGTATTTGCTAGCTGAGACATCTTGCACCCCATAGGTTTGGAGTAAAACCAGAAGAATAGGTCATTAGAACACCTCTCTTAAGCTATGACTGTCTCTTCTACAACTTTCACTTGGAGTTTGAAGACTGATGATGTCAAATTTCATTAATCGCAATTATATCGAATATCGCGATATATTGTCGGCGATATATCGTGAATAAAATAAATCGATATCGCCCAAGCTTAACCTCCTCTTGATATAGTGTATTTTTGTTAGCAATTAGCACATTGTCTCTTTCCCATGAGTCTCAGTTCCCTAAGGAACAAAAGTATTTGTATCCTAAAATAACAGTGCCTTTAAATAAATGGCTTTTTTTTTCATTCTGAAGGTGGGGTAGATGGGAAGATGTCCTGATGACGACTCGATTCAAGAGACCTCTGGGTGAGAAAGACGTAGAGGCCATCTCAAGAACAATGGTGAGTTTGTCTCAGTGGTTTCTCCTCCCGACACATGGAGATTGGGATTTTCAAACCTTACCTGATCGCATGGGTTTTCCTTACATTGGGGTTATCTGGCAAATGTTATGCAAAGTAGGAGGGAACTCAATATTTCCTGGACCTATTATGTCTCTTGAAATGATGAAAAATCAACAAACACACTAACTAGCTGAGAGTATAACAACTCACTGTTGAAAATGTTCTGCAATTCTGATCAAGAGAAACCAGGTATATTTGCAACTCAAGTTGTTGTACGGCATTGTTTGCAACAGGACGGAAACAAGCCTGGAAGTAGTTTTAGGAAAGCTCACTTAGTTTTAAAAGTGTCCTCCTGTCGATCGCACTAAACTCTACCTAACGTAGGACTAATCTTAAGATCATAATACGATGCATTGAACCATCCTCTAAGGTAGGATTGATCCTAGGGTTTTGTGAAAATCGGCTGCAACTTCCCAAGGAACATTTTTATTTGTGGAATGATTTTTAGCAAAAGCAGTGCCATGAAACCGAAATTTGACACACAAAAAAAAACATTTTAAGATGAAAATGTGTTTCTCTCTGAAGGTATGTCAGCTCCGGTGCCTTTTTGGGGGTTTGTCACTGATAATAGGAGTCAAACTTTTCTTTTGGTTTCAATTGATCAAATAGCCGTGTCGGACTTGGCAGCTGTGGCTGCAGCTGTTGCTAATGGCAACCTATGCTTTAATGCATTATCATCCAGCCACCAAGCCATAGCTGTTAAATCAGGCATGGTTTGAGTGATACGTGGAAAACTTGTTTGTGTGTAAGAATTGGGACCATTTAGTTTGAAGTTATTGCAAAACATTGACACAAATAATAATTGACAATTGTATCAAGAAGAAAAAAACATTACAATAAGTTATTTAAAAGTTACAGAACAATCATAATGAAACAATTTAGAGGTTGAACACCAAAGACTCATTCTGGAAGTGGCACAAGGCCTTGTTATATGTGTATTGTTCTTCAAAGGTTTTCTTTGTGAGACGGTAGAATTTTGTTTTAGCCTTTTTGTGAATTCAACCCTTTGTTCACTTTTTTGACTATTTTTATCGTCAATCTTTACACAGCTGATCTTCTGTCTGAAGTTCTACAAGGGAGATGAGAACATCAAGAGCTTCATCTGGGACCTGGTCACTCCGGCCCCGGACGGCTCTATCAAAGACTACAGAAACCACAAAGGTATGCATTGACTATTACTATAGCAAGCTAGAACTCACTCCACGGCATTGAAGTTTTTATCTTGAAGTCCCCTCGATCCACTAAGTGAAATTACTAAGTTGGAAGGGTAGTAGTTAATAGGCAGGACAGTTCTAGTGTTTTCAGAACTGAGATGGTTCCCAATTAAAAATAAAAAGTAGGGAGGGAACACAATGTTTCACAAACGTGTCTCTTGAAATGATGATAAACAAACACAACACACAAACTAGCTGAGAGTTAAACACTCACTGTTGAAAATGTTCTGCAATTCTGATCAAGAGAAAAAAGTACCCACATTCCAGACAAAAATAGTTGTAAAGCATTGCTTGCAACGGGAGTGAAACAATTCTTGAAATAGTTTTATGATTGCGCTCACTTAGGTGAGCACTTTGAAAACTTCCTCTTTTTTTTTGAGCCATGAATTATTCCAGCAAAAGCAGTGCATTGAAGTTGAGCCCTAATGTAACACAAAAACACACACTTAAGTGAAAGTTTGTTTTTCTCTCAAGGTCTGTCTGCTCCGGTGCCTCGTGGCCGCAAGTCCAAGAAGCCCAAGAAAGAGGAAGATGTTGTTCCTGCTATCTTGGAGTATGACTTCAACGCCAGGGATCAGGATCCCGAGACGCTGCTCACGGACCAAGGGTACAAGAACCACCTCAAGAGACACTGTAACAAGTAGGTCCTGTTCTGAGTATAGGAAAATAAGTCCCTGTCGTGAAGTGCATTTTAGAGCAGTGGATTTCTTCAGTCCATCACCTCGTCTGATCCATATCGGTCAAGAAGGGATCAAACTCCAAAGTTTAACTCATTTTTCCAATGAATAGAGACCTTATGAAACTAGGGGGACATTTTACAAGTCTCTAACCTCAGTTGAACATGCAAGCCTCGAAATTCTCAGATGCTTCATAGTCTCATCTATATCTCTTGAAGTGATGATAAACAAACAAACACACACACTAGCTGAGTGTTTTATCAACTCGCTGATGAAAAGGTTCTGCAATTCTGATCAAGAGCTAGTCAATTTCATTTTGTAAAGGGCGTTTCGGTTGATTTTTCTTTTTTCAAGAGAAGCTTTATTAAAAAAAATTGAAGGGGCACCAAGGCCTATACCAGGGACGGTGCCTCGGTGTTATACTAGGCTTGGAGTTGGGGTTAGGTTTGGTGTCATTATTGCTTATCTTTATAGCTAGTGCTTCAGTGTTATACTAGGCCTGGAGTTGGGGTTAGGTTTGGTGTCATTATTGCCCATCTTTATAGCTAGTGCCTCAGTGTTGTACTAGGCCTGGAGTTGGGGTTAGGTTTGGTGTCATTATTGCCCATCTTTATAGCTAGTGCCTCAGTGTTATACTAGGCCTGGAGTTGGGGTTAGGTTTGGTGTCATTATTGCCCATCTTTATAGCTAGTGTCTCAGTGTTATACTAGGCCTGGAGTTGGGGTTAGGTTTGGTGTCATTATTGCCCATCTTTATAGCTAGTGTCTCAGTGTTATACTAGGTCTGGAGTTGAGGTTAGGTTTGGTGTCATTATTGCCCATCTTTATAGCTAGTGCCTCAGTGTTATACTAGGCCTGGAGTTGGGGTTAGGTTTGGTGTCATTATTGCCCATCTTTATAGCTAGTGCTTCAGTGTTATACTAGGCCTGGAGTTGGGGTTAGGTTTGGTGTCATTATTGCCCATCTTTATAGCTAGTGCCTCAGTGTTATAGTAGGCCTGGAGTTGGGGTTAGGTTTGGTGTCATTATTGCTTATCTTTATAGCTAGTGCCTCAGTGTTTTACTAGGCCTGGAGTTGGGGTTAGGTTTGGTGTCATTATTGCCCATCTTTGTAGCTAGTGCCTCAGTGTTATACTAGGCCTGGAGTTGGGGTTAGGTTTGGTGTCATTATTGCCCATCTTTATAGCTAGTGTCTCAGTGTTATACTAGGCCTGGAGTTGGAGTTGGGGTTAGGTTTGGTGTCATTATTGCCCATCTTTATAGCTAGTGCCTCAGTGTTATACTAGGTCTGGAGTTGGGGTTAGGTTTGGTGTCATTATTGCCCATCTTTATAGCTAGTGTCTCAGTGTTGTACTAGGCCTGGAGTTGGGGTTAGGTTTGGTGTCATTATTGCCCATCTTTATAGCTAGTGCCTCAGTGTTATACTAGGCCTGGAGTTGGGGTTAGGTTTGGTGTCATTATTGCCCATCTGTATAGCTAGTGCCTCAGTGTTATACTAGGCCTGGAGTTGGGGTTAGGTTTGGTGTCATTATTGCCCATCTTTATAGCTAGTGTCTCAGTGTTGTACTAGGCCTGGAGTTGGGGTTAGGTTTGGTGTCATTATTGCCCATCTTTATAGCTAGTGCCTCAGTGTTTTACTAGGCCTGGAGTTGGGGTTAGGTTTGGTGTCATTATTGCCCATCTTTATAGCTAGTGCCTCAGTGTTATACTAGGCCTGGAGTTGGGGTTAGGTTTGGTGTCATTATTGCCCATCTTTATAGCTAGTGCCTCAGTGTTATACTAGGCCTGGAGTTGGGGTTAGGTTTGGTGTCATTATTGCCCATCTTTATAGCTAGTGCCTCAGTGTTGTACTAGGCCTGGAGTTGGGGTTAGGTTTGGTGTCATTATTGCCCATCTTTATAGCTAGTGCCTCAGTGTTATACTAGGCCTGGAGTTGGGGTTAGGTTTGGTGTCATTATTGCCCATCTTTATAGCTAGTGTCTCAGTGTTATACTAGGCCTGGAGTTGGGGTTAGGTTTGGTGTCATTATTGCCCATCTTTATAGCTAGTGCCTCAGTGTTATACTAGGCCTGGAGTTGGGGTTAGGTTTGGTGTCATTATTGCCCATCTGTATAGCTAGTGCCTCAGTGTTGTACTAGGCCTGGAGTTGAGGTTAGGTTTGGTGTCATTATTGCCCATCTTTATAGCTAGTGCCTCAGTGTTATACTAGGCCTGGAGTTGGGGTTAGGTTTGGTGTCATTATTGCTTATCTTTATAGCTAGTGCCTCAGTGTTTTACTAGGCCTGGAGTTTGGGTTAGGTTTGGTGTCATTATTGCCCATCTTTATAGCTAGTGCCTCAGTGTTATACTAGGCCTGGAGTTGGGGTTAGGTTTGGTGACATTATTGCCCATCTTTATAGCTAGTGTCTCAGTGTTATACTAGGCCTGGAGTTGGGGTTAGGTTTGGTGTCATTATTGCCCATCTTTATAGCTAGTGTCTCAGTGTTATACTAGGCCTGGAGTTGGGGTTAGGTTTGGTGTCATTATTGCCCATCTTTATAGCTAGTGTCTCAGTGTTATACTAGGCCTGGAGTTGGGGTTAGGTTTGGTGTCATTATTGCCCATCTTTATAGCTAGTGCCTCAGTGTTATACTAGGCCTGGAGTTGGGGTTAGGTTTGGTGTCATTATTGCCCATCTTTATAGCTAGTGCCTCAGTGTTATACTAGGCCTGGAGTTGGGGTTAGGTTTGGTGTCATTATTGCCCATCTTTATAGCTAGTGCTTCAGTGTTATACTAGGCCTGGAGTTGGGGTTAGGTTTGGTGTCATTATTGCCCATCTTAATAGCTAGTGTCTCAGTGTTATACTAGGCCTGGAGTTGGGGTTAGGTTTGGTGTCATTATTGCCCATCTTTATAGCTAGTGCCTCAGTGTTATACTAGGCCTGGAGTTGGGGTAAGGTTTGGTGTCATTATTGCCCATCTTTATAGCTAGTGACCTTGTTGGTTTCTTGCAGGGTGCTGCTGCGTGTGAGACTATTGTACTACTTGAAGCAAGAGGTCATAGGTGACATGATGGAGAGAATAGCGGATGGTTGTGAGGCAAGGTACGATTTACTTTAATGTTTATTTTATTGACTTCAGCCCCTTGGCCATATTTTATAGACTGGGCCTAAACAGAACAAATAGCTCGACAAGTGATGCTTAGCAAGAATAAACATGAAACCCGACAAAGGTGGAAAGGTGGTGTGCATGATGGGGTAACCTTATAAGGGTTTGCAAAATTGTTTCATGCTGAGCTACTTGTTTTGCTTAAGGTGGATAGGTTGCAGCTTTTAAAAAAAATATTTCTTACAGTCACTGGAGACTATTGGTAATTGTCAAAGACCAGTCTTCTCACTTGGCGTATCTCAACATATGCATAAAATAACAAACTGTGAAAATTTGAGCTCAATTGGTTGTCGAAGTTGCGAGATAATAATAAAAGAAAAAAACACCCTTGTCACACGAAGTTGTGTGCGTTTAGATGCTTGATTTCGAGACCTCAAATTCTAAATCTGTGGTCTCGAAATCAAATTCGTGGAAAATTACTTCTTTCTCAAAAACTATGGCACTTCAGAGGGAGCCGTTTCTCACAATGTTTTATACCATCAATCTCTCCCCATTAGCTGTCACCAAGTGAGGTTTTATGCTAATAATTATTTTGAGTAATACCAATAGTGTCCACTGCCTTTAAGCAGCCTATATTTGGCTTTGTACATAGTTCAGGTAAATCAAATGTGGAGCAACATAGGCTGCATTTCAGTCACAGTATATCCTAGACATATCTCTTGAAATGATGATAAACAAACAAACACACTTACTGGCTGAGAGTATAACAACTCACTGTTGAAAATGTTCTGCAATTCTGATCAAGAGAAACCAGGTATTTTTTTTACTAGACTTGTTGTAAAGCATTGCTTGCAACATGACTGAAGTAAGTCTGGAAACAGTTTTAGGAAAGTTCACTTAGTTTTGAAAGTGTTTTGCTTCCCAAGGACCAGTGGTTGGACACTTGTGAATTGATCGTGACGACACAGCCCCCTTAAAAGAGATGCCATTTTATGGAGTCAAAATTTTGCCGACCGGGTTAGTTCGCAAAGTAAAAGGAAAACCACGCAAGTTCGACACATATATGTGTGTCAGATCATTTTATATAACACCCAAGCAGATCCTTGCCATTTGATTGGAGGATTGTCCGTCACGTGATAGCAAATAAAAGTACCATTGCACGCTGAGTCACTCATGCTTTTTCGTTCCATCCGAAAAGTACCATTGCACGCTGCCAGCGATGGAACGAAAAAGCCGAGTAAAAACATCACTGCGTGCGCATGCCTTTGGTAACGCTGCAGCAGTGTTACTGCAAGGCATAAAAATTAGTAAAATTACTAGCATTCGGCTTCTACAATTAAAAATTGTAGGCCTACGCTTTGTTTGTTTTGAAAGTTGTATCTTTCAATCAAAATGACAAAGATCTACTTGGATGTTATATAAAACAAATAATGAATGTTTTTCATTCGTGCAATGGTGCGAATATGTTCATTCGTTGAAAGCTGGAATGTTCCATTCAACTCGGCTCCGCCTCGTTGAATAGAACATTCCATCTTTCAACTCATGAACATATTCGCACCATTGCACTCATAAACATTCATTATTTGTATAATATTCTACTTTTAAAACATCTTTCTAACAAAATGCATTTTTTAAAGGCAGTGGACACTTTTGGTAATTACTCAAAATAATTATTAGCATAAAACCTTTCTTGGTGACGAGTAATGGGGAGAGGTTGATGGTATAAAACATTGTGAGAAGCGGCTCCCTCTGAAGTGCCATAGTTTTCGAGAAAGAAGTCATTTTCCTTGAATTTGAATTTCAAGACATCAGATTTAGAACTCAAGGTCTCGAAATTAACCATCTAAACGCACACAACTTCGTGTGACAAGGGTTTTTTCTTCTTTCATTATTATCTCGCAAGTTTGATGACCGATTGAGCTCAAATTTTCACAGGTTTGTTATTTTATGCATATATGTTGAGATACACCAACTGTGAAGGCTAGTCTTTGACAATTACCTATAGTGTCTACTGCCTTTAACAAACTGTTTCAAATGCTTTTTTTTTTACCAACTCGCTAGATCCAAGTCTTTGCTGTGATTGACTGACTGATTGATTGATTTGATTTATTGATTGTCTTTTACTTTAGTGAGTTACCGTTGTCGATGGTGTTACCCGAGGGTGAACCTCCGATCGGTTGGTGGGATGAAGATGCGGATCGATCCCTCCTAGTAGGGGTCTTCAAACATGGTCAGTTTAGCATCAAAGTACTGGGGCGAATTTCATTAAGCTGTTACAGCAGACAATTCTGCCAAGCAGTTTTTTTTGCTAAGCAAGAAGTAAGTGGGGTTCCAAGTCGCAGCAATGGTAGCTGTATGGTATTCTGGCTGGTTAGCTATTTTTGCTCAGCAAGGTAGTTTTATTTTGCGCTTTAAATTTTTGTGCTTACAGGCTTTATGAAATTGGGCCCTGTTGTGTTCTACAGGTAATTCTGTAGTTACGAAGATACCGGTTCAGCAAAATGCATCACAAAAGTCTGAGGTGTCCTGAAGATGCTCTGAGCATACTGATTGAAATATTGCACTTCTTACTACTGACTGTCATCATACTGTCCACAATCCTTAAAGGCAGTGGACACTATTGGTAGTTGTCAAAGACTAGCCTTCACAGTTGGTGTATCTCAACATATGCATAAAATAACAAACCTGTGAAAATTTGAGCTCAATCGGTCATCGAACTTGCAAGATTCTAATGAAAGAAAAAAACAACCTTCTCACACAAAGATGTGTGCGTTTAGATGGTTGATTTCGAGACCTCAAGTTCTAAATCTGAGGTCTCGAAATCAAATTCGTGGAGAATTCAGAGGGAGCCGTTTCTCACATTGTTTTATACCATAAACCTCTCCCCATTACTCGTCACCAAGGAAGGGTTTATGCTAATAATTATTTTGAGTAATTACCAATAGTGTCCACTGCCTTTAATAATGATAATAATAGCCATTTATATAGCCATCTATCTAGATGCTCTAGGCTGAGGCGCAAAAGAAAAGAAGACGGACAGCTACTGAAGGACAGATTTTAATTTATAAAAAAAAATGTTTTTTATTGTTTTATTGTACTCCTTTCTCTTGATGTGATGATGAAATAACAATCACATTAATTGTCTGAGTGTATATCACTCATTGATGCTTTGTTCTGCAATTCTGATCAAAGAAAGGACCAGTAATTAACTCTTTTTTTCCTTAGATTTTAGATGTAAGTAGTTGACAGGAGACAAATAAGTGGCCATTGATACTCTGTCTGAAACTTTGTCAGTAATTGGTGAAATAGTTTGTCAGGGTTCTCCAAAGGTTTTTAAAAAACTGGGGGGGGGGTGGCATTCTAGACCCAATTTTTGTGATGTTTGGGTTGAAGCAAGCTGAATTGAAACGAGGTCTTGGGAATGTTTTCAACTTGAATGTTTGTCTTGGAGCATCCTGTATGGTTTTTTTATAATTTTTCATAAATTATTTCTAAAAAGAATTTGTATAATTATTATATTATTTTTTTGCATCTGCGAAAATCGGTATGCAAAGTGCGCTTATAATCCCGATACGCTAGATTGTGTGTGGGGAGAACTCTGTCTATAATTTGTATTATTTTATGTTGTTCAATCGTCACAGGTTATGAGAGATATGCAGCCATGCGGACAGATTCAACCCTTTGCTTCCTGGGTAGATGTGGAGCCCCTACTAAAAGAGAGATAGCTCGGGAGAATGGAGACAATGACGACAGGTAAAGATGCCATTCATGTATTTACACTTCACTGCTTATGTTTCACTTAGTTACCTGTTCATGTATGTTGTGTTGTCAATTAGTCTTCGAGAAAGACTCTGCTAGGGTCGAAACGTCTGGCCAGTAACTATTTTTTGCATGTATACCATCGGTCCATTTGGTTGGTTAGTTGTTTGCAACAGCTAATTCTATTTTCTCTGGTAAAGTTGCCCTCACTTATTGCTGTGTTTTTTGTAGATTTTATAATGTAACTCACCATTACACTAATTTTGAAACAATCGTGAAAACAAGACTTATTGTCAGTTATGCTGAACTAGTGATGGACGGTGTGTGAAATGATGAGATATGTCATGCTAATACTGAGGGCTCACGTGGCGTCTTAACGGACGCCACGCTGGAGCTCAATGAGTTGAAATTCTTCTCAATATATCAATCTGATCACACACCTAAACCACATGACTTTCTGAATGCTGTGGATGCTGACCACTAAATATAGAAGAAAACAGAGCGTTGGCCTCATTAATATTTTGTCAGCCCTCAAAATTAACCATTATAGACAGATTTGACAGCCTAAGAAAAGGGATGAAGTGTAAAAATTGTGCCCAGGGGGTTGTGACCGGGGGTTGTTGACTTCCAACTTGAGGTGTTTTGGATGACATGAAAAAAATGGTCAAATTTTTCCGAGAGGTATCGGGTCTTTTTTTAAGATTGATGCTCGGACGTTTGGAAAACTACACCAGTGTAGGGAACTGCAGGCCTGAATCCAGTGATTTTTAGCAGATTTTAAGCTGACACTGATAGCGATAGGTCAAGAGGCTGTCCCGGTTAGCGAGGTCCGGCGGCTGAATGCTCTTACTTACCAGGTTCATTGTGTTGTTTCTTGATGCAGTCAACTGGATGTAGAATCGATGGAGACTGAGCTGAAGGGGGAGGGTGCTGATCTAGACATGAAACCCAACATTAGAGATCTCAAGGACTACCTGGAGGTTTGTACACATACATTTTCAAAAAAATCATTTTTCAGTTTGCTATAGACTTTTTAATAATAATAATCAATGACAGTTCTAAAAAGCGTCCATCTATGAAATATGTTCCTGCCATCGATTTCACCAAACTCTTCCCAACTTAAGATTAATCTTAGGACTTAAGACGGGCACTTAACATGCTTAACAGTATTTAAAAAAAGGAAAAAAACTGCTGAGCAGGTTTTTTAGAAATCTGCTTAGCAAATTTTCAGCAGTATGCTTATCATAAAAAATCTGCTAGGCAGTTTGCTAAAAATGGACAGCATCGTAAAGATTAAGGCCATACCAGATTTGGCAAATATGGCTATCAATTGGCTATGACTATTGCTAAGTATGTCCTATACTTCAACACATGGTGGTGTGGATATCTAGCCGTAGCAGTAGCCGTAGCCGTCAATTCGGGCATGACCTGACATACTAATATGACCCTGTCTCTTGATATGATGATAAACAAACAAACACACAACTAGCTGAGTGTATAACAACTCGCTGATGAAAATGTTCTGCAATTCTGATCAAGAGTCAAATGGGGCCCAGAATCATAGAAAGTCTTGCTTAACCAAATTTACGCTGAGCAAAAATTAGCAGGATACCAGCAACAAATGGTACATGCCATATTATGGCTGGTAATCTTATTCTTGTATAAAGCCAACTTGTTTTGTACTTAGTGACTTCTTAGTGCTTAAGCAGCTATAGTGCCCAATATCATGGCACTGCTTAACGCAGGATTCTGTACTTACAGGGATATGTTAGTGACGTTTTGTTTCTCCTTTGATATGTTAGTGACGTCTTGTATTTTGATTGGTTTACAGGAAGGGTCTTTGTCACCTTCTAGTATCCGGACCTCTTCACCTGCTCCTATGAAACTCAAGTCGGAGCCGGAACCAACAACCATGCCTGGTAGGAACATATGCTTTATTTTAATAATCATGTTTTATATGTAGTAATAATCGGGCCTGTGAAATCTCTGCTTATCAGGCCGACTTTTTATTTCCATTGGTTAGTCTTTTGGGTTTGTTTTCCTTTTTGTTTTCCTTTTTTTTTTAACACCCAATTTTTTACCCCCTTGTATTGGCTTGGCAACTCCAAGCCTTAATAATAGTGGCTTCTTATATGACCCTTAAAATCCGTCACATAGTGACACTTGTAGACTTTATTGCTCCTGGTCACTAGGCCTTTTATTTAATTCCTAAATCATCTCATCCCCTTGGGGAGTATACAGCCTGTGCTGCCAAGTATGTAGCGCACTAAGCTAAATCAATCGCAAGAACCATCTTGCACACTAATATGAACCTGTCTCTTGATATGATGATAAACAAACAAACACACAACTAGCTGAGAGTATAACACTCATTGTTGAAATGTTCTGCAATTCTGATCAAGAGTCAATCAGGGCCCAGATTCACAGAAAATGTTGCTTAACAAATTTACACTAAGCAAAAATAAGCAGGATACCAGCCACAAATGGTACATGCCAAATGACCCCTGTGTGAAGAGAAGCAAGGACACAAGCGTCATGACTGGGATTCGAACCCACACCCAGATGACATAGCCACAAGAACTTGATTTTTGATGCTCTTAACCACTCGGCCATGACACCCCAATGAAATTTTGAGCTTACCCATCAGTTGATCTGGGTCAAACTTCATGGCTCTGCTTACCGCCAAGTTCACCATTCTGGGCTAACTGGGCAAACACCTTATTTCTACGCTAGCTGTGTAAGTGAAGAATGCCTAGTAATGTGGAGGACACAATGCATACAAGCCAAAACTCCCAGCTAACTGTGAAATACGCTTCACGTAATGACATAATTCCCTGCTTTGTCAAGCGTCGATTCAGAGCCGTGAAATTGGACAGGCTTTTCACATTGTATTGATGCTGCGTCTACAGCTGTACAGCTGGGGTTAGGAAGCAGCTGGAGTCTGATGAATCAGGGATTGAAGATTCCAATTGGCCCAATTCTATAGAGCTGCTTAACAATCGATTTTGTGCTTACTGTACGATTTTTTTTTTATATCGCTGCTAACCGCAAGCAAACTAAAACTAAAAGGCATTCCCACCTTCCGTTGCTTACCGCACGAAAATGAATGGCATCACAATGCAATTCCATGGTGAACGTGCAAGCTGGCCGCCAAATTTTCTTGCTAACCTGTGAAATATATTTACACCTTGGCAAATATTTCTGCTACAGTAAGCACAAAAGATTGCTTACCGTTAAGCAGCTCTATGAAATTGGGCCCTGCAGCCCCAGATGGCAATTGAGCCAAGTATTTTTATGTGCTTTTGGGGGGGGGTTTTGGTTTTTTTTTTAATGCAAGTTGCCTGACACAAGGCCTGAAGGCCACTTCAAGGTGTGGGCTACAATTATTTTTTCCAGAGGCCATTACCACCTACTCCTAGGGCTGAAACAGGGTTACCCCTTTCACAATCCATACGAATGTAGGCTTGGGTATCTTCAATTCGAAGCCTAGCTGGTAGAGCAGAAAGCACTACCTCCCCTTATATATTATCTCCAGTCAGGACTCATTCTCTTTACATATTTTATTGGTAGTTATACCCGGTAAGCTGCCGTTCCCACTGGCGCCTGATGTGAACACCCGACTCAGGCGACTTGTAGCGGCATATCAGCGGAACCATAAAAGACAACAGCAGAAGCAAGCCAAGAGAGCACGGGTAGGTTAAAACTCAATCCTGGGTAGGTTAAAACTCAATCCTGGGTAGGGTAAAACTCAATCCTGGGTAGGTTAAAACTCAATCCTGGGTAGGTTAAAAATCAATCCTGAGTAGGTTAAAACTCAATCCTGGGTAGGTTAAAACTCAATCCGGGGTAGGTTAAAACTCAATCTTGGGTTGGTTAAAACTCAATCCGGGGTAGGTTAAAACTCAATCCAGGGGTCGGTGTCACAAGATAGCCATAACTTAGGACTAGTCCTAAGAGCTATTGAAAAGGGTAAATCCTAAAGTCTTAACTCGAGATAAGACTAGTCATAACTCTTTGTGAAATTCACCCCTGGATTAATTACCTTGATTCTGTCACTTTTGCCTGTACCCATCACTACTGAAATCTTTCAGAATCCACTGCATGGTAGTTCCTGCTTTTGATTGATTTATATTTAGCCTGTTCAAGTTGCACGGTGAACCGACTGATTGTCCTGTTACACATAATTAATGAGTGTTATTTGTGTATGTGCTTTCCTCGACAGCGTGAGATGGTGAAGCAAGTCAGATTTGAAGAGCAGTTGAGACAAAGACAACTTAAGAAACAAGAGAATGCACAGAAGTAAGTACCCTTCATCCTCAGCACTTCGTTTAACTGCATAATATTACTCGGTCTTGTTAGGACCTAATTAATTTGACAAACTTGGGCATCATTGTCAAAGGTTTTTCTGAGATTGATTTGCGCTTGTACTAAAACAAGATGTAAGCTTACATGCTTTGTCACTCGACGCAAGTTTAACAGGCAACCTGGAGGCAACCTGTTCCAGCAGGCTTACTATTTGTTCAACTTTGCCGAAGGGCCTTAGAACAAACCGTTGCTTTTGGCGCTCTGTAAATGACCTTTCGATTGATTGATTGAATTCTGTGCAAATGCAGGTCAATCAAGATACATTCTCCTGCCAGTGTGTTTCCTCCCCCAATAAAATTATGAGAATATATCAATATGAATTTAAGATTGGATGTTTACTTGAATTGGTTGCCTGTACACTGCTTCATGTTACATGGTCATGTTATGGTTGAAGATAGTTTCTTGATTTAAATAGAATCTTTGTAATTATTGTTCTTAATATTTGGTTGAAGTTAAATCTAATGGTTTATATGAATATATATTTGTCCTCTTCTTGAAATTTTTAAAAATCAAACTTGCTGTAGTATTTTTGACTTGATTCGTACTTGACAGGTTTTGTACACAACAGTTAATATTTTGGAACACCATTTTGGAACAACTCTTTTCATGGAAGGGCCATTTATTTTACAGCCACAAGACCTTAATTTAACTGCTGCCAACATGACTTCCTGTAACTCTCCCCCATCTCTTGATTCATCCGCAGATGGTCGCGGCGCGAGGAAGCCGATTTCTATCGCGTCCTGGCCACATTCGGTGTGGAACAGGACGCGATGACAGGTAAATACGACTGGTCCAACTTCCGCAAGGTGGCCAAGTTGGAACGGAAGTACGACCATCGGCTGCTAGAGTACTATCAACACTTCAGAGCGATGTGTCTCAGGAAATGCAAGAGAGAAGAAGAGATACCTCAGGAGTTTGGTGGGTCCAGTTTCTTTCAAAATTTTCCTTTGAACAAATTTTACCAACTTGTTTCCCACTCGGGTAGTATGTCTGTGACATTTTTTTTTTCAGGGTGTGGGGGGGGGGGGGCACCAATTAAGCAAAACATATTTCTCATCGGTGTGAGCAATGTAAAAATATAATGCATGCAGCAATATTTAAAGAAAAAAGGTTGATACTTTAATTTGTTCTTACTTTGAATGTGGTTGGCCTTGGACAAGTCAGGAAAGCTGTAATTAAATTTGCCTGTACGGTCTTTTAAAGCCTACGCCTTGTGTACATTTGTAGGTCACTCTTGTTATTGATAAAAAAAAGTTCCTACCATTTTTTTTACAAGGACCAAATATCATGCATGTTTTTGAAGAAAAAAAATAGTTTCTGCATCTGTTCCATTTTGTTTTCTTGTTTATGGCATTCAGTTTGTGTTGATATTCCCAGACACCTTTTTTCAATGTATGCTCCAACTTTCAAATTGATTATCTAAAACCTTTTTTCTCCCTTTCTGCTGTGCGTTGTATTTGGGAACCCCCAGGCTCGATGCCCCTTCCAGACTTCACCATCGAAGAGATCTCGGAGGAGCGGGCCAACAAGGTACTTCACCGCATCGACCTCCTCCTTAAGGTGCGCAATGAAGCCTGCCCTCATCCAGAGATGGAGATACGCATGCGCCACTGCAGGAAGAGCCTGGAGCTACCCGATTGGTGGGAGGTCGGAGTTCATGACCGGGATCTGCTCATTGGTGTCGCCAGGTATGTAAACACAGAATGTTCATTTCTAAAAACTAAGCTTGTTTGCATTATCAGAGATGAGGAATTTCTGACTTCTATGTGAAGTTGAACTTTTGCAGTCAGGCTGATGAAGAAAATCTGCTGTTAATTTCTCCATATTTAAAGTGCTGAGGACACTGTTTCTAAAAGCTCTGTAGAATGTAAACCCAGGGGTTGCAAAAAGGTTGAAATGCCACCAAAGTGCAGGGAGTTAATTAGAGTCAACCCTAATCTTGGCATGGGGTGAGGTTTGCGATCTTGTAGACACATAGTAGATGAGTAAAATTATAAAACTGCTGTCAACCCACTGTAAGATTAATGTCGAGGATCTTTGGGTTTACTTTTCACCAACTTTATAAAAACTATCTGATTGTTCACAGATATGGAATCAATCGCATGGAGTCACAGCAGCAGATGCTGGTCGACCCCGATCTGTCTTTCAAGGATCTCAAGGAGAAGTACCCACTCATGGTACCCGTACCCGTCCCCCTCCCTCCACCCGTAAAGGTCCCCTCGGGAGGCCCTGGCCTACCCTCTTCCCAAGAAGGGGACAGAACTAAGAGCACGACTCCTCGCCCAGAGGATGATGAGTTAAGAACTAGTGAAGAGAGGAGGGAGGATGTGAACGATAGGGAGAGCGTCTCCAGTTCACCGGGAAAATCTGGAGGAAACCGTGAGGGTGCGGGGGACTCTGGAAAGCAGATGGAGTCTGATGAATCGGGGATCGAGGATAGCGCAAATGAATATTTATCTCAGGAAAGGAGCTTCAAGGAGAGTCCGTCGATGACGATGGGCGACTCGCAAGACGTTTCAATGGCTCAGGATGAAAACGAGTGTCAGGATACTGGAGACTGCAGTACTATGTTAGATCAGGAAGACGAACCAGACCGTGAAACAGTAGAGGAACCAGACTGTGGGCAGGCTGTGTCAAGCAGTGTGAAAGAGAAACCAGACTATGCCGAAGACGAGCCGGACTCTGCTCCGTCCAGAAATATCCTTGACTCGAGCTTTGAGCAGGAAAGAACTAGTCTCCCGAGCAGCAGTCGTGCCTTGGATGTCAGAGAGGAAGAGGATATGGACTGTGCCAGTCCGACGCATCATGCGGCTGGGGAAGAGTCTAGCCAGGGCCAGGGGTCAGAGTTTCCCGATTCATCGTCAGTAGCTACCAATATGACGTATGCATTTCTTATGAAGTGGCCTAAGGTAGGCTTGGGTTTTTATGTTTTACTTTTCTCGAAAGTTTCATGAAAACACCTACTTAGCTCAGGGCCCAATTTCATAAAAGTGTCGAGCAGAAAATACTCCAAGAAAAATGTCTTTGTTAACCAAAAATTGAGTCGAGCACCAGCCACAACAATACAAACTTAATTGATGTGGGTTGGTTACCTGTTTCTGCTGAGCAATACTATTCTGTGCTAAGCAAGATTGTGTGCTTATAGGCTTTTTGAAATTGGGTTCGGGTCAATGAGGTTAAAGGTGCATGTTGTGAACTTCTATGCAAATCACAAGTGCCTCTCACTACATTGCTTTCCTTTGGTCTCAGTTTAAGCTTGTTTCACCATATACAAGAACACATGTATATATATTCCTCTATAACCAAAACGAGGCGATGGGCGCAGCCACTGCAAGTGATGGGGGACGTGCGCCCATAGCCTCATTTGGGGTAAGAAATATGATGTCATGCATAAATATCAAGAGAGGCGTACTATTAATTTTCCATAAAATCCCAGGACCGAGTTATCGTCCACCGTCTGGAGAACATCTGCCACTGCGTCCTGAAGAACTGTTGGCCGGGCCGCCGTCAGAATCACCACGCCCAGCAAGCCGCCCTTCTCAAGCACCCCTACGACTCAGACCACAAGGACTACGCCCATCCAGGGGGGCCTGAAGCCCTGTGGGACCCTAACATTGTACCCCCCGAGCATAATTACGCTGGGATGGCGGATGGATTGCTGGCCCTGGTCCACCAGAGAAAGCGCAAGAGGAAACGGAGAGTGGATCTTGGCGGGGAGAAAGGTAAATATGAAGGGGCATCCATAAAACCCTGGCCAATAATAGAGGAAAGCAAATTTAAACAGATGGTTACTCGAGGTTAGCCTCAAGGTTTTGTTTATATATCTCTGTTTTCTGGGGTTACCTCAGGATTATGATGGATGATGTTAAATGGTCAGTCAGTAGGAGGGTTAATCCTAAGTTTAATCATTTTACTGCTTTGTGTCCCAAACACAGACCCCCATCACCCATCCATGCAAGGCAAGGGTGGTAGCTTGGAATCACCCCTAGATCTCTCCCAAGGGTCATCGCGCTACCAGGACCCGGACGCCCAGCCGGAGGGTGGAGCCGAGGGGAGACCCGGCAGCCACGGCAGGGCTGTAGACCCCAACAGGAGACCCTCGGTAGAGGAGATGAGGAGGAAGAAGAAGAAGGCTTACTTGAAGGTCAAGATGAAGACGATGCACGGGATGGGAGCAGCGATGAGAGGCGAGGTAAGGATGTCTGTCAGGAGGGTGCTGTTAATTTATGATGTTCTTCCTAACTGTGTACAGAACTAACTGTACAGAATGACATAATATTTGCCTTGTCTCAACTTTTTGGAAATATCTTTATTGACAGACTTTTACATTTTCTTCTACAATCTAGTCTTCTTATTTAATGTCTGTTTTGTAATTCTCTTTTGTGTGTATCTTTAGTCTTATTTTTATTGAATTTGTTGATAGAAGTAAAATAATAACATATGATTGGAAGATTTCCTTTTTTGGGGGGAGCTGTGAAGCAAGTGTGAGACCTATGTAATAACCAATTTCTGTTCGTCTGTCCGTCCACCTGTTCTAGTTTCTATGTAAAATACTGCATGGAAAGCAGAAAAAAAACACTTCAACATTTATCAGTTTTCAAAACCAAAAAAATGCTGATTGCAGGGCTGAAATTGTACACTGGACCCAAGGCTGGCAGTTTTTATGTTGGGCCAGTATGTAAGCTCTTGACCCGACAAGTCTGGTAGGACAAGTCTTGTGTTTTTCAAATGAATAATAGTATCTCACTCTGTCCCGTGTTATATCATGTTCAAATGTAGAAGTTGAGTCGAGTCTGATAAAATACTAATATTTAGTAATGAAGTATACTTAATAGTAAATGCACTCAGTATGTTCTTAGGTAATGGTCTCTTACATTTCTTAGTTCTTGTTTAAATAAAAACGGTTAAATGTATGTTCATTTTGGTTTTTACTCATACAGTATACATGTTAGGAAGTTTTATTCTGGTCAAGTAAAACAAGTACTGAGCTAGTAAACGTTTTGAGCAACAGGCCCTCTGGTCTTGAGGATTATTCCTCCATTTCATGCCTTGTTACTGTAATTGAATCACATCTCTATACTGTCGTTTAACCATTTAGCTCATTAATATCAGATTAGGCTTACAATAAATAGTTACTCTCTAATATATGTAGGTCTACCACTCTAGGTAGGAAGATAATCAAACATGTTGTAAGACTGATTTTGTTTGCACTATATCAAAATATTGTCCCTTCAATTTTTCCAGGGTGAACAAATGCAAACAGGTGCTGTGAAAAAAAAGAGGAAAGCACGCCATTTGAATCTAGCCAACTTTAAAGACGGTAAGTTGTGACATGCTTGCAATTTTTCAGCTGATCAGCGTTTTTCTCCTTTTTTGCGCAAAAAAATACTGAAATCACTGTATGAAGTTAATGTGCTAGTATGTCGTTATTTTGTTTTGGGGTGTTTTATTTTTTCAAAAACAAAGTTTCAAGTCAACTATTAAGACTAATCTGAGCCAATATTTCAATCCTTTTTTTTTCTCTTTCTTTTTTCATACAGACGACCACGTGCCAGTGATCAACCGTAAGACAGGTGAGAAGTTATCGGGGCCGGCGGCACCGCTCAAGAAGGACCTGATGATGTGGCTCTCTGCCAATACAGACTTCATCATTCAAAGTCATTCACATTCAGCTCTTGGTGCTAGGGTTAACTCTGCTGGAAATCCAACAGCCTTGGAGGTAAGGTCCTTCCTAGATTTTCTCGTCTCATTGTTTTTTATGAAATTTTCTGATCTTTGATTTTTTTTTATTTTTTTTTATTTTTTTTTTTTTATTATATTCTTTGATTTTTTTCCCTGTTTTTTTTTCACATCTGATACCTTTCACTTATTTAAACCCTATTATGCACTATTTATTAAAGTGACAAATTGATCAGATAGACTTATTCAATAATATTTGATTTTTGCAAACTGCAAAAAAAATGAGACATAATAGCACCCTCTGGAGTTCTCTTTCCCATTATGAAAACTGGGTCTCCGTGCGCCGATCTTTTCCCAACACTTCACTGCTTTTTTGAGGAATTTAAACCAGTCGCTAGCGACATCAAAGAGTTACCCACTCCATGGTCAGAAAGTAGTATACCCCTTCAATAAAGAGATTTATGATAAAAGGCATAATCATTTTTACGCAAAGTAAGGTTATAGGTTAAAAGCATGGCCTAAATAGATAGGAAAAAAATCCTAAATTGTATCTTTACTTGATTGTAAACTGAGACACTTAAAAAACAATGTTGTGCCTTCTTCGTCTCATTGTATAGGATTCCCAGGAGAATCCCCAAGGTAATGCAGCAGACGCCAAACCCAAACGTAGACGTCTCAGGAATCCGGCTAAGCTAGACCTGACTAAGGTGACCGGTGAGGAGAGGGTCGGGATCGTAGAGAAGGAGTCTGGCCGTAAGCTGTCGGCCAAGCTGGTCCCGATGCTGAAGAACCTAGCAGATTGGTTGCATAAACACCCAGGCTACTATGTGGCATCAGAGTGGGCAGAGGTGGTTAAAATCAAGGTTGGTTCTTGTCACGGCTTGGAAACTTTACATTGTTAACAAAATTTAGTCACACTGTTTGATAAAAATTTGAATTGGTCTAAGTCACCTGTATCATTATACACCGTATAAAGCTGCAGTTATAGCGATTTGTTTATGTCCCATTTAGTTTCAAACTAAACTGTGTACAGACCTTTGAAATGTTCACAGAACTAACTGTCTACATGTGTGTACAGTGTTGGTGCATTTACTACCTGACAGTTTGTTGGTCTCCAGTCACCGATTTGAAAGAGTTAAACCTGTGTTCTAGTAGGTTTTGATGTATTGCATAATAATAATAATAATAATAATAATAATAATAATAATAATAATAATAATAATAATAATAATAATAATAATAATAATAATAATAATAATAATAATAATAATAATAATAATAATAATAATAATAATAATAATAATAATAATAATAATAATAATAAGACTTGTAATGCGCACATATCCACCCTGCTGGGTACTGTTATACTGAACAAACATCGAATGTCCAAGTTGTTAAGTGATTCTAAAGAACTCAATAATAACACAATATACTGATATTAAATGCTTTTAGATGCTATGGGATTATTGGTTGGTAGGCTTAGAGCAGTTACTTTGTAGGATTATGTATGATTTAAGTTTAAATGTGAATTCCCCTTGTTCATGTTGATCATGTGTTCTTAATCTTCTCGCCTCCCCAGGGTTACCTTCCAGCCGATCAGTACAATCGCATCATGCCCCAAATGGCCAAGACAACCTCCCCTGCAATCCAGCCTGCCGTCTACACCGCAGTACTCCCTGCACAATCCACCCAACCATTCTCTCCGAACCACCTCGCAACCTCCGCCGATCTCAGCAACAAAGTCTCCATGCAGATTGGCGCAGGCTCACTGGGAGGCCTTGCCCTGTCTGGGTATCCAACCCTAGGGTTGGGTAACCTCCCGATAGGCGTGGCGCCCATAGCG
Source organism: Asterias rubens (assembly GCF_902459465.1). Classification (NCBI taxonomy): domain Eukaryota; kingdom Metazoa; phylum Echinodermata; class Asteroidea; order Forcipulatida; family Asteriidae; genus Asterias; species Asterias rubens. Next base: position 14,117,825 of record NC_047065.1, on the reverse strand, counting down.
AGCCTTGCCGGGCTGCAACCGGCAACAAATCAGAAGGGCCACGTTAAGGAAAAGTCCAAGAAACGGAAGAACATTGCACCAAGAAAAATCCTCTCAGCTGATCAGCCCGTTATTGCCATGACCACGCCGGCCTCCCTGGCGGGGATTTCCCCTTTCTTGCTGCCCAGTACGGCGGGGATGTACTACTCGCCGTTCCTGGCGACCCAGGGGCTTGTACCGACGTCGGTACCCATGGATATTGCAAATGTCAACGGAGCTGGGGTGACTCTGAACCCAGCCTTGGACCCACAACTAGGGCCGGAGATTCAGGTTGATGAAATGGAAGAGATGGATGCGGAGGTAGTGGAGCAGGATGCTGAGGAATCAGGAGGAGACAGTGACTTGGAGTAAGGTTCAACCAAGAGTAAAAGTTTACCCTGACTCTTAGGAAGCTGACACAACCATCTACAAAATATCTGACTGTCTTGTTCAATCAGGAACAGGGCCTAATGTCATAAAGCCTGTAAGCAAAGAAACTTGCCAAGCACAACAACAAATCTTGCTTAATGGCAGTGGACACTATTGGTAACTACTCAAAATAATTATTAGCATGAAACCTTACATGGTATAAGAGTAATGGGGAGAGGTTGATAGTATAAAACATTGTGAGAAACGGCTCCCTCTGAAGTGACGTAGTTTTCGAGAAAGAAGTAATTTTCCAGGAATTTGATATCAAGACCTCCGATTTAAAATTTGAGGTCTCAAAATCAAGCATCTGAAAGCACACAACTTTGTGTGACAACTTTCATAGTAATCTCGCATCTTCGACGACCAATTGACTTCAAATTTTCACAGGTTTGTTATTTTGTGCAAATGTTGAGGTACACCAAGTGAGAAGACTGGTCTTTGACAATTACCAAAAGTGTTCACTGTCTTTAACAGAGACTAGTTACCAGCCAATTCCATTAAGTTTTACATTGTTGCAACTGGTGCCCACTCATTTTTTTGCCTAGCAAAGAAATTTGATAAGAAGAAGTGTTCTCTGCTTAACAGCTTTATGAATTTGAGCCCAGGTGTTGAGAGTACCGGATATGTTTCTCACATGGTCTCTCACGGGAGGAAGATTCCGTTACTCAGGAAAAGAGGCCTTGGCCCTGAAGAAATTAGAATTCAGGCCAATCAGATTCAGCTTGTAGTTCATCCATGTTTAGTGAGAATATTGACTAAGGCCGTGTTCGAAACGACGACTTCGGCTACAGCTACGTCTAGATCAGTGCGTCTTCCAGTGTTGAAGAATAGGCAGACGCGCGCGATCTAGCCGTAGCTGTAGCCAAAGTCGCCGTTTCGGACACGGCCTAACACTCTGAAGAGAATACTGTTCCTGCCATGGATAGTTCTTTCAAATTAGTAGATTTCAAAAAAATCTGCTAAGCAGATTGCTGAAAATTTGCTTAGCATGTTTCTAAGAAAAGTGCTTAGCAGATTTTTTTTAAAAACCTGCTTTGCTTAGCAGATTGCTGAACATCTGTTTTCAAGTGACGGAGTTGCCAAACAATTAGAAATAACATTACAGTGATGCATTCTAGCCGACATAGCAAACAGTCATCTCCTTGTTTTCCTGTAAAAACACACACAGGGTGAATTCATACGACTGTTGTATGCCTCCTAATTTTTTCTGAAGAGTTATCAAATTTAACCCATAGAGAAAATAATAATTTGTAACTCATTTGCAAATGAATTTGAAAATAAATGAAATTTTTTCTATTAAAGATATTTATTTGTGTCGCCGCTGATGCCAAATAAGGAGTAGGTATTGAGAAAGAAATAGGTCATACTTATTTATTTGTACAGTCTAACTGTAAAGAAAAGAAATACAGGAAAAATCTGCAGTGATTGTGAAATACTATTTGGCTTTATGCAGGGTGTTTGTACTTTTTACTTTGAAGGACTTCTTATGTTTCTTATGAGAATTAAAGGCAGTGGATCTGACACTATTGGTAATTACTCAAAATATTTATTAGCATAAAACCTTACTTGGTACATGTGGTAACAAGTAATGGGGAGAGGTTGGTAGTATAAAACATTGTGAGAAATAGCTCCCTCTGAAGTGAAGTAGTTTTTCGAGAAAGAAGTAATTTTCCATGAAATTGATTTCTTTGAGGTATCGCAATCAAGCATATGAAAGCACACAACTTCGTTTTTCAGTATTTGACAAATTTTCACAGGGTTGTTATTGTATGCATATGTTGAGATACAGCAAGTGAGAAGACTAGTCTTTGACAATTAATTTACCAACAGTGTCCAGAGTCTTTAAGCCAACATTTAAAAAATAATTGATCTGTGGTTCTAATTCGCTTCAAGTTGGAGCTGTACACATCAAATTGTGCCAATTCTTTACACAGATACCCTATTTTGAGTATGGAAATAAATGATACACCGAGTTGATTTATGAAACCTTTACTTTTTGCATATTATAATGTTTTTGACAGAAACTGTTTATTTGTGGGATATTTGTTTGTTGCTTTAAATTTTGATAGGAGGTAGGAAATGGTTTCTTTTGTCTTGGGGTTGTTGTTGTTTTTACTATAAAAAAAAACAACTTATTGTTTGACTCGTAAAAAAGCGTACCAGGTTATACTGAAATTTCAGAACTCTGACTTTTTTTATGATTGCCTTTTGGCCAAGGGGGCACCCTGGGCACTTGTTTTGTATGCCATTCTGCAATAACATATCATTTGGTGAAAGCACCCACAGAGTTAACCCTCCTACTATCTTACCATTCAATATAATCCACCTTGTCTTAGAATAATGAGTAAACTATGCTGGCCTGCAATATGACACCAGGACTGCATCTGCATTGTACACAGTCAAGCCTCCTTTTGTCTGACATACATGTATCAATATCATCCAATGCGGTGTTGAAAGAAATGATCTTGAACAATAAAATGGTCAGGTTTTTGTTATCGAAAGCTTTGGGTCTGCAGTAGATGACATAATTACAGGACTTATTGGTATACACAAAGTGTTAATTATTTGATGATGATAATAATAATAATAATCAAAGCCTTGTATGGCGCCTGTATCTGCCAAAGCAGGTGCTCATCCCTTGCTCAAAACACCTGCACTCTAGTCGTCAGCTGAGCTCCAAGTGCACTGCTCGCGATACCTAATAAAAAGTTGTAGTCATTATGCTTTTTGGTAAAATTCACATGTCCATATCTAAATAATGTCAAAGGCAATGATTACTAAAATAAAAAGTTGATCCCTAAGCTGCCTCTCCACAGGATGTATATTAAATGTTGAGGGAATCCCTGGCTATACAGCAGTTGCAGATTGAACGGCTTCTGTGACTGGCAACCCCTAACAAAGATATTGACTAAAATAGCAAAACCGCTAACATTAGTGCTAAATAGCTGATTTGGTGGAGCGACGCTACAATTCAAATCCCGCTCGAGTAAACTTTTCTTTGCTCAACCCCAAATTATTTATTATTGATGCCGAAATCATCGTGCAGCATTTGAGTATTGACATGAATTTGGGAGAAGTATTTGAGCTGATTGTAGACACTGTACATAATCATAATGAGACCGAGATGTCAAATAGAATAATATGGTTTGAACATTTTTGTGGAGTTTTGTTTTATAAATAAAATACAGTACATTTAAGAGACTTGAAGTATATAAAAATGGATTAAAACTAAGATTATAAACCTACTCAACTTTTGACTGCTTTTTTTGTGTGTGTTGGCACTCGAGTGCACTCCCTCTAACCTTTGATGAGAAGCCATGGTCCATTAACATAGCTCTGCCTACCGCCAAATTCTTCACGAATGCAATCATCATTCGTTGCTTTCAGGGCAAGCGCAAAGTTTCTGCGCTAGTAGTGTAGGTGAACACTGGTAGCATACATGCAAAACATTTCCCTGCTAACCTGTGACATGACGTAAACGAAGAATTCCCTGCTTCTAAAGCACAGATTCTTTGTTTACGGTAAGCAGCAATTAAGCTCAGTTCAAATCCTGTAATTGACAGCAGTTACTGCTTGTACATGTTGTATGTTACATGTACATGTAAATTTTCCAATAGTGTCCACTGCCTTTAAAAAGGCAGTGGACACTATTGGAAATTGTCAAAGACTAGCCTTCACAGTTGGTGTATCTCAACATATGCATAAAATTACAAACCTGTGAAAATTTGAGCTCAATCGGTCATCGAAGTTGTGAGATAATAGTGAAAGAAAAATAACCCTTGTCACACGAAGTTGTGTGCGTTTAGATGGTTGATTTCGAGACCTCAAGTTCTAAATATGAGGTGACGACATCAAATTTGTGGAAAATGACTTCTTTCTCAAAAACTATGGCACTTCAGAGGTAGCCGTTTCTCACAATGTTTTATACCATCAACCACTCCCCATACTCGTCACCTAGAAAGGTTTTATGCCAATAATTATTTTGAGTAATTACCAATAGTGTCCACTGCATTTAAGGGTACTTTTGGCTGAGCAGTATAGGGTACCAGACCCAAAGCTCTTTTGTTGTCGGCCGGCAAGAGAGTATGGGGTTCAAATATGGGTATATAGACACTTGTGCCCCTGAGCACGATGTTTTACCGTAATTGCTTTGTAATAAGTTGGGAAAGTAGGCTCCTACTCTTAGTTGATTGTAGGCTACCCATGCCTACATCCCGTTGCAACCCCGTTTCAGCCCCAGGAGTAGGTGGCAACATACTCCTGGTGGCAGTTCAGTGTAGCCCTCACACTGAAGTGGCCCTCTGGCCTTGTATTTGTAATGTAAGGCAATTTATTTTTTTGTTTAATCCTCGACGCTGAAAGGAGTACTAGTAGGACTACTACATCACACATTCGTCTTGGTACATTTTCATCAGTTTTTATTAATTTTATTTTTAGTTTTCATTTTGTGGCAAGACAGGTTGCCCTAACAACCAACATCAACTGCAAAATAAATCACGCATCTACATCCCCCATACAGTCCCTTGCCAAAGTCTCAAGATTAGAATTATATTTACTATTTGGTTTGGGAACTTGTAGTGGTACCCTAAAAAAGCTGGTCAAAACTTCAAACAAAATACCCCCAAAATAAGCATTTTTTTAACTTCCAAGGCAAAACCTCTCTTGGATCATTGAAACTTTTGCATATTATTTGAAGAATGATCCAGCTTTCAGGAACTGTACACTATTTTTAATAACTTTTTTGTTTTGTTAGAAACTTTCTAAAAAATTTCAGAAGATGGATGCAGGGAGAAGGAAAAATGGCGAAAATTATCCTGGCCCAACAATCCCAATTCCTCAATCGAAAACATCATTGTATGTTTTCAAACAAAAACCTAAAAGTTTACTCATCAAATGAGTTGAATTTCCACCCAATTTCTTCTCGGATATCGTTTGACCTGGAAAAAGCATGAAATCACTTGCAGATATTTCATAAAGTAGTGTACGGTCCCTGTATTTGGAATTTACAGATCAAACTATGTGGTGTAACAACTACTTTCAACTTAGTCACGATTCACAAAATATTAACAACAGTGAATAATAAATCTCTTAATTATTTAAGTCAATAAAACCATTTTTTTTTCAAGAAATAAAAATAAATGAAGTTACAATAAATAAGACTAAACAATATGCAGTTGGTTCACCACGGGTTACTACATAAAGATATACATTATTTTGAAGAATCGCTCTAAGATTTTTAATTTTTTTTTTGTCCGGGAAGGTATTTGGAGATTTGGGGAATTGTAAGCAACAACAGAAAAGTGTGACAAGTATTTTACACACACTGTACTGCCGGTACAAGAAAATTATCTCAGGGCCTTCAGCCAATTTCACAAAGCTGCTTAGCGGCCAATTTTGTGCTTACAGTTTCCATTTCATAGAGCTGCTAACCTTAAGCTCTGAAAAAGGCTTGATAACCTTCTGGTGCTTACTGAAAGCAAACAAGCTGGTCACCTTATTTTCTTGCTACCCTGTGAAATACACTTTAGCAATTATGTCCGTTACAGTTAGCACGAAACTCGTCTTACCATTAATTTGATTAAGCAATGCAATGGGATTGGTCCATGAGTTCCAGGCTGCATGAAACCAGTTTAGCATATATTATCTGCTAAGCAAGACTGTTTATTGCTTAACAGTTTTATGAAATTGGACCCTTACTTCACTTCTTCTTCTTCAATTCTTCAGACTTCATGGTAAGTCTAACCAAAGAATTGTCATATTTGAGGTATTCATTGTACAGTCAGCCACCCCAGACCGAACAAACTTGCTTTTCAGGATCAGGGCCCAATTTCATAGCACTGCTTAACGGTAAGCAAATTTGCGTGCTTAACTGTAGCAGAAAAATTTGCTTAAGCCTTAGCGTATTTCACAGGTTAGCAGAAAAATTGGACGGCCATATCGGTGTTTACCGTGGATATGCATTGTGACGTCATTTATTTTTGTGCGGTAAGCACCAGAAGGTTAGCACGCCTTTTCGTCTGCTTACGGTTAGCAGCGCTATGAAATAGAAATTGCACAGTAAGCACAAACTCGGCCGCTAAGCAGGGCTATGAAATTGGGCCCTGGCATACCACCATAATGGATGTTTGGATGTTTGAGTTTGAGAGAGAAGAAGTATCCATAATCACCTTAGGAAAATAAGGGCTAGGCAGGAATATTGGTTAGCTAGGGCGTTTTCTTAGTATTATTACAAATGTCATGCTTACAGAGCTACCGCATGCACTAATAATCCCTTAGAGTAGGAAAATAGTGAAAAGCTGAACAAGACACGCTGCCAAAGAGCAGTATCTAGAAATTGGGCAACAAACGATTGCTCTTCCCCCACAATTGCTAAACTCATTCTCCAAAAATTGAACATAACATTGAAACTTCTAGAATCTACATATTATGTGCGTACAACTCTACGTGCAGCAAGATACTCTTCTATCTTTAACTCTGTGGGTTAAAGCGAACTGGGCAACATTGGTAATTGTCAAAAGACCAGTATCGGCACTTTATGTGATCTTATGAATACATATAACAGCAAACCTGTGAAAATTTAAGCTTTACAAAAAGAGGTTAATTTTCACCCACAAATTTTGAATCTGAGATAAGGTTCCAGGCATGAAACCTTCTCAGGTATCTGAAATTACACAACTCAATGCAACGAGGGGTGGCTCCTTCTTGGAACGTCTTTGACCAATTGAGCCCAAATGTTCATAGGTGCGTTATTGTATGCATATATATTGGGATACACGAAGTAAGGATACTAGGTGGATTTCGCAAAGAGTAAAGATTAGTCTTAGCTCGAGTTTACTTTTCCTAACTTTAGGACTAGCCTTAAGTTTTGTATGACTAGTCCTAAGTTAGAACTATCCTTGTGAAATCGCCCCTGGTCTTTGACAACAATTACCTTAAGTATACCCTCCCTCTAAACAAACACCCCTCTTTCCCCGATGCATTCAAACTGGGTCGTCAAATTACTGTTTTACAAAAATTGAATAGTACGTATGTCTGAAATCTGACAGCAATCTCCACATAAGGCATATTTTTAAAGATAAACTTAGTACCCTAATCATTATATTCCATTACTTCAAGGTTATCACATGACAACAAATACTCGACGCATGCCACAAAAAAGCGGTTACATTCACTGTGCACAAAGCATATTAATCATGTTAATATATATACATTTTTTTTCGTCTTAAATCGTGACATAAAGGATCTACAACATCAACCTCAATGTGCTTTTCATTCCATTATGGTGTATTCTTTACCCAGAATTTCATGTTTAATAACTATTTGTTTTCAATGGATTTTATCCCATGCAGTAATTTTATGAATTACTCTTTCATGAAAGTTTATCAAAAAGTAACACAATTTCTGTTTTAATCATTGTCTAAGTGATCTTTTTGTAAAATAACTTGCAAAAAAAGTCTCCACTGAAGGAGAAAACATGTACGCAGTGAAATGGTGGAAGGAAAGACATTTCATATGGGAAAAAGGAAACGATAGAGCGATTAACAAGCCATGTTGAAGAAGCAATCTTCATTTGATTTCCTACATAGTATTTATAATATTTAGCCTTATATATAAAATATGATAAGGCATACTTCTAGAGCTGTAGGTAATTACAGTCAAAGAAAGTTTTTTTAAAAAACCTTTAGTTTAGCTTGATTAATATATGAATGTTTTTAATTTGAATTCTTAACATGAAGTGTTAACTTACAAATTAAGACAAAAATGATCTATTGTTACAGTTTTCTATGCTTGATGGTTCTGAATAGAACTACTCCGTACTAACAAAGAAGACTTCTTCAATGGTATTTAAAACCGTTCTCTTTTTTTCAAATCTCAAAAGGAAGAAAGCAATACATTGTATGGTACATGTACATTTTTTAATATGGATACAACTTACACCGAAAGACAATTTTGTCAGAACGGGTCGATAAAAATTTCAGAAGAAGTTCTCTTTTGATGTCACAATTGTACTGGAGTCAATTTTGCCGATCGATCGATACCAATAAACTGTTTCAGTCAATGGCCAGTGATCAACCAACCGCAATTGTACTGGAGTCCATTTTGCCGATCGATCGATACCAATAAACTGTTTCGCTCAATGGCCAGTGATCAACCAACCGCAAGTTCAACAGTTTTTGGTTACGACCACGAAAACTTACCCATGGTTCACAATGTGCAAGGGACTTCTGTCATATCCACTCAGTTATTGAAAACCTCAAGTAGGAAAATGAAAACATTTCACTGGTTGAACCTCACGTGGTTTTGGGGTCACATACATTTGACCATCCAGTAGCACTTTGTGCACTTTAATTTCTTAAAATAAACTTTCTTTTAAAACAAGTTTTTGATTTATTTTTCATTATACATCCGCATAAATGAAGCCTTTTTGAAAGTCGGAGAACACAAGTTTACCATACAAAACTTTGAACAAGTTAACCAGTTATTCAAAGTATGACTCAATCGAAGTATGGTTAACTAGTTAACTAGTTAGCTAAGCTCTGTAAACCAGGTTTGGATCCATGGTTCTCTGTAGAAGTTAATTAATGTGTAAGTACAAACAATGTAGTTAACATAAAAGCTAGTTACCCACACTCTGTATGGTTTACCGCACTATGCACGGTTGACCACACTCTGTAGGGATAACCACATTTTGTACAGTTGACCAAACTATGTACGGTTCACCACACTATCTGCAGTTATCCAATTTTTAAATTGGGAATTACAAACCATGCATTATGTTTTCCAATTAGATTGCCCGATGCATTTGTAATAATTGGATTTGTTGTCTAAAACACCACCTAAAGGCTCAGGAAAAGACTCTTTACATACATTACACTGCACATCTCACAAGTAGTTTCAAAAGCAATGAGATCGGCTGAGCTTTGTACAAGCACGCTCATCTACAATCACATCACAAGTAGTGCGTTTATTTTGGTAAGAACTTCAAAACTAGAAACATAGTTCCATGTGGGATGCAAAAAACATTCATGGAAGGTTATCGATGTCCACAACTCAAAAAAAACAATCCCTTTTTCCTCTCTCGGGCGTTTGGAATACATAACCAGAATATACTACATATTTTCACCTTTTTTTTTTTACTTTTTTTTTTTTAATAATAAGTTTTACACCGGTTGTTGCACATGAAGTCTAAACATAGAATATAATACGCGTGTTACTTGTAATGCCACCCTCCCTGGTTTTTTGTTTGGAAATGTGAGGACCTATTTTTAGCAGCAGCCCCCTCCGGCCTGTTGACCGCCCCCTTGTGATGGTAGCGTGGGGTTTGTTGGTGAGTGCTGGGGTCCTAGCTTGATGCCGTTGGCCTGGGAGATACAAACAAAACAAAAAAGAGACCATAAATGACAGAATACTGCAAGCAGGAAACTGTCAGTCAAAATACATTCCAAGTGGTCTTGATGGGTACTTCAGTGTTGAAAAGTATCCCCATTTAATATGAATTAAAGCCACGTGCAAAAGTTGACAGACAAGTGAAATGAAAATCTTAGACCCATTTCAGACAGGCGCTCCAGAGTCGCGCCGAACCAAGTTCTGAATTAAGTACATGAAAAGTTCCACGTCTTAAACAGTTAGGAGCAACTGGACGCGCTAGAAGTTGAAAGATTGATTGTGGCAGTCTTTGGGAACGGCTCTGGACTGCCTTGGTTTCATACATCGGTCATGTCATGTAAATATGTAAATGTTGGGTGTGTTCGTTTGGCTTCCCTGGGTCACCCCAGTCTGCCCCGGTACTTTCAAATAGCTTTGACAGGGCTCAACTAGGTCAGCCCCCAGTGCCCTGCTTGTCGAGTGGGTCACTTTGGGTATGCTGTCACCACGAGAGGGCCGGTGTGATCATTCGTTTAGCTCTTGTCAGGGGCTCACCCGAGTGAGCACCGCGGGGTAGACCCAGGGAAGCTAATCGAAGCACCCCTTATGCTAAGTTCACCTGTGTGAAACCAAAATTCATTTGGGTCGAGCTAGAGTCGCTTCTAATCTGTTTGGTTTGGTGCGACTCTGGCTCGCCTGTCTGAAATGGGTGTAACTGGTCCTTCTGGCTAAACACTGGAAACATTAAGAGCAAACGCTGACCTCATTGTTGATATCGAAGACGCCTTCCTGAATCTTCTGGTAGATCTCCTTAGCCGTGTTGATGAAGGCTTCTTCAACGTTGGCTGCCGTCTTGGCTGATGTCTCCATGAAGATCAGACCGTGCTCCCTCGCAAATGCTTCACCCTCCTCTTTCTTGACATCGCGTCTTGCCTCCAGATCACTGTGAATCAAGACAACCCAAGTTTATAATATGAATGCTTTATAAAGTATTTTTAATCAATCCATCTACTATCTGACCTCTTCAATGTTATCCACTGTGGTTTTACTGGTCGTGATAGTTGCCACTTTGACACTAGTTGCGACTCATTTTTAATTCCCAAGATGCACTGCGGCATAATGTTTGCCGTGGCACAATAACGTCAAAGTGGTGCTGAATGAATTGTTTCACTGATGGCTGATTGTGTTTCGTAAGTAATTTAGAAAGCCGTGAATAGTCCTGAACAACACATATAGTCAAAGTGGTGCTGAAAGAATTGTTTCACGGATGCCTGATTCAGATTTAGTTTGGTAAGTAATTTAGAATGTCGTGAATAGTCCTGAACAACACAATTGGTTCAGCAAGCAGGAGGTGACACGCTTTTTAATTCTCTTTTCATAGAAGCACTATACCTTTTGTTTCCGATGAGCATGATCACCATATTAGAACTGGAATGCTGACGGGCGTCTTCTAACCAGGTGGTCAGGTGGTTAAATGTGTCTCGCCTGATTGGCAAAAAAGAAAACAAACAAAATATATTTCAATCCTCTCTTATCAATCAATCAATCAATCATAATCAATGTATTGAGGGCCAAAATCCAAGGTTTGCTCAAAGGCGCTAAGGCACAGAAGAAATAAAGAAGTCATTGATGGTAGGCCTCATGAAACAAGTGGGCTTTCAGAAGTATCTTGAGCATGTTGAAGGATGTTGTGTCACGGATGTCATGGAGAAGTCTATTCCAGAGTTTGGGGTTTTACTTTGGGTGTCGTGGCCGAGCAGTCTAGGGTAGTGGTAGTTCCGTAGTTTACAGAATGCGGGTTCAAATCCTGGCCTGGACCCAATTTTATGGGTGTGCTTACCGTATTTACAGAATTGGCGCTTACGGAAGAAGGGAATTATGTGCTTACGGTGAGCGCGTTTTCACAGGTTAGCGGCGAACTTTGGCTTCTGCTACGTTACTAGGTATTACACGCTTACAAGGCTAGCGCAGAAATTCGGCACTTGCACGTAAGCTGGGAATTGTGATCGTAAGCGCATAATTTGGCGGTAAGCAGAGCCATGAAATTGGGCCCTGGTCAGTTTGCGACACTTTTAGTGCAAATGATCAAGGCTTTTTTATCATCTCTCAAATGGGTACCGGTGGGAGCTGGGGAGTAACCTGCGATGATTTTTCAAAACAGATTTTTCAAATGAAAATCCAACCAATCAAAGACCTTGTTATGTCTCTGATTAGGCAATTACATTGAGAATATTAAAATCCAGCCGATGACGTACCTTGTTATATCATAAACCAGCAGGGCACCAGCTGCTCCTCTGTAATAGGACCGTGTAATTGACCGGAATGATTCTTGACCAGCCTATACAGAAAAACAAAGAAACAAATTTAAAAAAAAAAAACATTCTAAAAATTTTGCACATATGTTAAATACAAAAATTCAAAATAAATACTCCCCATTTAAAAAAGTTATATAATAATTTTTATGGAGAATCACTTTAACTACCTGTCCGCCTTGTATGGTGCACACAAACACACTGTATGTACTGGTACATACAGGTACAATGACAACAAGACTTGTGCCGTTTATAAATTCATCGTCAACAAACAATTCAACAATACATCAATCCTGATGTAATAATTTATGCACCCGACACATGTAATGATTTCCTGGCCATTGGCCACCAGATCTACCTGTCACCAGATGTTTCTTGTTGGATTTGCACTTTAACTTTTAAGTTTTAGGTCTTACTCTTTATTTAATGTATCATTTAATCCTTGTTTACTTCTGTATAATATTGCTGCGTTTTTGTTTTTGTACAAGGCCAATACGATTTCCCATGCAGAGACAGTTATTTAAAACAGATTTATTATTGTAATTGTGTAAAACCTCTTAAAAAGATTCTACTTTTTTGATTGGTTTGCGAGCCCGACATATGATCAGATATAGTGTCTTAATTTTACTAGAAAGACACATGAACAAGACGCGCTATACTTGCAGAAAGTAATGAACTACTAGACCCATTCAACAACCAATGTACTAACCCATCTCAATCAGTGTACTATACCTATAGCAACCAGCAGCATCAAATCTTTGTACCTAGCGCCAAGACACAGTATTATCTTTAATTTTAATTGTTTTTACTTGTGCTACGGTTAAAGCTATGACTTCCTCATCAGTGATCCCCGGAGCAGTCCACTCGACCTCGGTTTGACTTCAGGGAAAATAGAACGCACCAAGGATCAACTCTTGAGTCAGAGTTTTACCCACAGCACTAGAAGCAGTTGATATTTGCATTCAATAATGCGTGTATGACGTACATGTACGTACCTCACCGCTGCCCGACCAACAATCGCTCCACTAATAAATTCTCCAGCCTCAAGCCAATATGGCCAATACAGAGTTCACCTATTGGTTATTATTAACAACAGTTAATAATCTACTACATGTACCAGAGGTCATATCAAGACGCTATCGTGAATTATTGAATTAGCTAAGGGGCTCCTTGGGAGTAAAGCCTGTGTGAGTGAGCTGATTATATTAGTAGTCTATTCTAAAAATGGACATTACAATTTTTTTTAGAGAGGGGCCGTCAAAAAACTGTCTGACTGAAATGCTTTTAAGGATTGGTCTGTCGTAGAGCCACACTCTCTGTGTGACAAATATTATAACTAGGTTCAATGTGAAATTGGTTTCAATTCATCACATAAGCTAAACATATTACTGTATGTGTCATTTTAAACTGATATAATTAGTCTTTTCCAAAAAATGGACTTTACAATCTTTGGAGAGACGGCCATTAAAAAACCGTCTGATCAAAATTCTTTTTAAAGGCAGTGGACACTATTGGTAATTACTCAAAAAAATTATTAGCATAAAACCTTTCTTGGTGACGAGTAATGGGTAGAGGTTGATGGTATAAAACATTGTGAGAAACGGCTCTCTCTGAAGTGCCATAGTTTTCGAGAAAGAAGTAACTTTCCACGAATTTGATTTTGAGACCTCAGATTTAGAACTTGAGGTCTCAAAATCAACCATGGTAATGCACACAGCTTCGTGTGACAAGGGTGTTTTTTCATTCATTATTATCTCCTAAGTTCGATGACCGATTGAGCTCAAATTTTCACAGGTTTGTTATTTTATGCATTTGTTGAGATACACCAACTGTGAAGGCTAGTCTTTGACAAATTACCAATAGTGTCCACTGCCTTTAAACCGACTATAATGTACACATTTAAATTTAATTTTAAATGCTGATTATGTGAGTCTATTCTTAAATGAAGCTTACTTTTGAGAGGGAGGGGGGGGGGGTCCAAAAAACATCTGAATTAAATGCATTTAATGGCCGGACTGGTCACAGTCTGTGTAGTACGCAGTGTGGGCTGTTCATGAATCCATATGCTACACACTATGTACTGTACACAATATGCACCCTTTGTTGAGTGCATTGTACATGCACTGGGTAATAAATGCATTGTCCCATGACGATAAACATGTCCAAAGTGAAAGTGGTTCCATTTCATTACAGATGTACACAAGGTACACATAATACGTGTCATTTTAAAGGCAGTGGACACTATTGGTAATTACTCAAAATAATTATTAGCATAAAACCTTTCTTGGTGACCAGTAATGGGGAGAGGTTGACGGTATAAAACATTGTGAGAAACGACTCCCTCTGAAGTGACATAGTTTTCGAGAAAGAAGTAATTTTCCATGAATTTGATTTCGAGACCTCAGATTTAGAACTTGAGGTCTCGAAATCAACCATCTAAACGCACATAACTTCGTGTGACAAGGGTGTTTTTTTTCTTTCATTATTATCTCCCAAGTTCGATGACCGATTGAGCTCAAATTTTCACAGGTTTGTTATTTTATGCATATGTTAACATACACCAAGTGAGAAGACTGGTCTTTGACAATTACCAATAGTGTCTACTGTCTTTAACTACTTTGCACTTAAAACGATTGTGTTCAAATTAATGTGTAAAACAGTAAAACAAACAGAATCATAAACGTGCCTTCTTTTGCTATCTTTTTCCTATATGTATACCATATGTTTATGCTACAAATCATCTGCTTGGTGCACATTGGTTATAATTTCATACTCCGCAACGATCAAAAGGTCATTAATTGAAAATTGCGTATAAATTTCAAACAAATAAATCCAAACCAAGAAATAAACGTTTTTATTTAGAAAATAAATACTTCTTTTTGTCTTGATCAATAAACCCCACTCACTAGGAGCTCCAAGTATATGCATTTAAACAATTCAATAAAATTCATACAACTGAATCTGCAGCAGAAAAAATCCTTGTGTGTGAGCACTTCATTATATCATTTAAATTATTTATATTGTGAAATACAATTAAATGCCTAATTTTTAAATCAAAACAAGCCAATTTTTTTTAATTGATTTTCAGGCCCTTTTGTTTTCTGAAAGCTCAATCTTGTATCTTTGTTGATTGCCTACTTCATTGCAGTACTTAAATTCAATTCAATTCAATTCAATTTTTTTATTGGTCCTACCATTAAAGGCATTTATTTTATAGTTTGACCATAAACAGCAAAACGCCCAAAACAGCTCAATATGGTGGTATGCAGCCCACAAATTTTTGTCAAAAGATACAGCAGAATACAGCTAAACGTCAACTTATCACGGCAAAACTTCCAACAAGTCCGTGATTTTTTTTAGCGGATCAAAAAATAGATGATAATAATAATATTAAGAGTATTTAATGAAATGTCCATTACAAAATAATGCACTGTCCGAGGGCGTCCTTGACCTTTGACCTCTACAATACCAACACACTGTGCATGGTGCTATGGTGGTGTGCATACGTCCATAACAAGAGGATCATTTACACTTGAGTCAACCACACTACACACAATGGCCCCTCAACGTTCCCAGTGTGGCTGTAGTGACCTGTACAGACTGATTGAATCATTATCATAACTCATTGATTAAAACCAATCAAGTCCATACACAGTTAGGCCAGTTAGGCTGTGTATTCTCATGCCAGTATAAAATCTGTAGATCACCTATGTAGTACAAGCACTCTAAGGTATGCCCACAGCTAACGCCTGGGTACAGTTTGGCTGTGTATCCTCAACAGAGATGCCAAGTTCAGAGGCCAGCTATGCGTGACATTTTTTAGGGGGATAAAATTATTTGTTGAGACAACAGTGTTTCAAAATGCAATAAAACCTCTTTAGTATACTTAGAACTCACACGTGGTACACAGAAGATGTTGCTGGTTAATGTGGAGGTACGATTGTGTCAGATTATTTCCCCTAAAATTTCTGGCTTAAATGATGTCCAAAATCCTGCGCTCAAGACTTCTGCCTGTTGAGTCTACGCCCGTGGAGCGCATTCAATGAATTTGCTTAGAGATCGAGACAAACATGTGCGCAATTCACATTTTGCGCGCTGCGGAATTGCCAAATTGTCGGCTGAATCTTCTCAGAGAGCAAAAAGCGTGCGCAATCTTGAAATTTGCCCAATGTTTGAATGCCAGCTCCAGTTGATAATTCTGAAAAACTCTGTGCAATCTGAAGATTGTGCATTACTAATTTTTTTCCTGGTCTGGCCCTAATGCGTGAGAAAATGGTTGCGGTGCTTGAGAGCGTGAGACAGACCCCTAATGCGTGAGTCTCACGTCTAATGCGTGAGACTTGGTAGGTCTGCCTCAAGCGGAATAACTGTGGTACACAAATGTACGTAAATACAAGCCCCAATCTATACCCAAAAAGATACATGTAGCTACAGTTCAAGCCTAGATACACACTTACGCTGTGTATCATCAAGTGGTAAAAGCCCCAATTGATATAACCCAGTACCCACAATGCAGGCCTTAATACCTGGTTGGGCTGCGCACCCTTAAATGGGTATATGGTTCAAGCCCCGATTTATACTTGGTTGCATTCCCACTGCAATTATTTTGTACATGTTGTCACAGTCAGAGGTTGTCCTAAAACCAACACAACTACACTATATGGTCTATGCATGGTCAGTGATGTATTGATTAAATGAAGGCATATCAGCAGCACTAATAAATTCATTCTGCAGTGTACATCCAATATTTCCCAGTATGTCCCAAGATACATGAACGTACATGTGTACTTGGTATGGAGTTATCACTGCTGTCCTCAAATCGGGGCTTAAATTTGGGGTAAAACCTACAAAACCACTGGGCCTATATGTATACAATTACTTTTATGAATCACAATATTATTACTGAAAAAGATATTTTGTATTTTTTTTGTAACAACCAGAGTCACAGTATAACGTAGTGTAACCTGGTTTTTAAATGTACTTCACGCGAAAGCAAGTGCAAGCAGCAAAGCTTATCACAGGGAGCAAACATTGCGTGTGTTGTTTTCTAATTGTGACACAGGGACATTCGCTCCATTTTTGCATGATTATTGTATGATTGGACCGGGCTGAACTCATTTTACTGGCACAATCACTGAAAGAGGCTTTACACAAATATATGTAGATCTAATTTGTTATAGGCCTACTGTACATGGCTAACTATTATTCAATTGAAAATGACATGACAGCCAGATTTGTTCGGACCTGAGTTCACTAGCACGACCTACTTCAATTACTGGCCTCAAGCCTGCAGTCCAATGTAAAATTCAAGCCCTACATGTATGAACTCAATGTGAAGTTGATGAACCTTGACATCGAGGTCAGATGATGACCTCTCCTTATGTCTGGGTCAGACCTATTCTAGAGGTCAGCATCCAGAAGGCCATGTGGGTTTGGTGTGTGATCAGATTCATTTAATGAGAAGAATTTCAACTCATTGAGCTCCAGCGTGGCGTCCGTCAAGACGCCACGTGAGCCCTCAGTATTAGCATGACATATCTCATCATTTCACACACCATCCTTCACTCACTAGTTCAGGGTACTTTCTCCTGAAGACAATCGTAGCAAACTAATATAAAAGTTGAGTCGTTAACCACCGGTTCTTTGCAGAGGCAACACTACTCAAAAAAAGCGTCAGGTTGGGAGAAGATGCATCCAAACATACTTACAGTGTCCCAAATCTGCAGTTTTATCTGTTTTCCATCAATGTTTATCATTCTGGCTCCAAATTCAACACCTGCACAAATAAAATAAATATACATCACATTAAAACATGTTTGCTTCTTTTTAACTAACTCGTTTAAACAGCTCTGGGCATCATCTATCACAGAAGACCCCCCCCCCAACCCTGTAAAGCAACACAGCTACAACTATAGACGATGTGACCTATGTTTACATTCAAACCGCCCTCTGTTGAAAAAACACTGTATACGTCATGTTTCGCCACACAAAATGACACATAGTCATGGTAAGATTGCATACACTTTCTAGCTGGCTGCCAAAACACAAAGGTTTTGCCCGGCGGTATGCGCGCGAATCATGTTATGATTTTCGTGTGACGTTCGAGGTCACATCGTCTATACGTGGAACCTGACCCAAATCTCCACAGTAATTTGAGAAGCTGCGCTCTCAACTCCCGGGTTTCCACCAATCGAGATTCAACCTGATAATAAAGTCAACTTTACACATGATCGACTTCCTGTATTCATTACCCAATAACCTTCTCACTTGTATCCCGCTGACAGTGTCATGGATTTCTAGCTAGTCATCCTCCACTAGCAATTCAAACACACCTTGCAGTCGCACTGCGCTTTTAATCACACTATGCACGATGTTGATTTCAGTCATTTGTGTATGTTAACATTAAAGTGTTCAGGGTTCTCCTCCATATTTTTCAAATCTGTTGGGCATTCAAGTTGCTAGAGAAGATGTTTTACCACTAGAATACTAGTGCAGGTAAAGTTAGTGAACATAATAGTGTTCACTTGACCAGTGATGATAACACAATACTTGTAGTAATACGATGACGAAATCATGGAAACTCACAGATTTGTATGCGCTGCGCACAGGATTTTACCAATTAAAGATGCTACGTCAGATTTTTTGGCCCAAACATAAACAAAAAGTTTCACTTTTAATGGTCAGGAACCGTGACAAAAATTTTAACCGTTTCTTATAAAACACATCAGAATTGGTCATGTGATATTTTGTCGGGATCCCAACAAAAAATTAATTTTGAGCACTTTATTTCACTGCTCATGCTGCTACTAATTATTGGCAGACTTTTTGCAAGCAATGGCTCAAATGAAAGCTTGTAACTTTTTCGACCCCCATCAAAATTTTGGGGTCAAATCAACCAAAAATCTGACATAGCATCTTTAACAACGTCCTTTTGACTTCTAGGCGAAGTGTCGACATAATGTGCATTGAGGGCAGTAATATAGAGGGAGACTTACCTATTGTAAGATCATGTACAGGTTGAAACCTCTTGTCTGTGAACTGTAGAAGAAGGCATGACTTTCCGACACCTTTAAAACAAAAACACAAATGCATAATCAATACAAAATGATGGTGTTTACATTTGTTGGTTAAGACACAATGTTTGTATGAATTTTGTAAGGGCAAAGACTTTTATTCTTCTTCTTATGAATGGGCACCTTTGTGAGGAAAAATATAATTGTTTACTAATTTAATAAATGGTGAGGGGTTACCAAAACAATGACCCAATGCATGACAAAGGCAATTTTTGTTCGGGAAACGTAATGGGGATGTGTACTTCACAATTCAGGGTAAACTAAAAACATAACTAAGTTTTGAGACAATCTTGGTAATTCAGTCCCATTCTTTTAGTTTTAGTTTGAATTATAAATTTAATATTTCTTTTCTTGGAAATGTAACACACAAGACAGAACAATTCTAATATTTTATCCCCCCAGGTAATTAGCCTGACCTGCACCACACACAAGTAGTGCAGCCAAACAAGGTTTTCAAAAAAAAAATGAAGTCAACTTTATATATCCTCCGCTTACCAGTTTTCACGCTATTATGCCTTTTTCTTTGAATTGGGAAAAAATAATGATGCCATATATCAACCGATGCCCTAATTATCTTTATTTGTTACTATGGAGTATGCAAACATATATTAAAACTTGATGGACATTGAAATGTTCACACCACACACCGATCTTCGATGACTTCAACTGGCCCCATTTGTTTCGAGTTTTTCCTGTTTTCACGGCAAACGAGAAAGTATGGTTTCCCGGTGAAGCCATACATGGAAGAAACATCTGCAGTGACTACAAGTGTTCTTTGAGACTTTGTGTATTACTCTATAGCCAGCAGTTGTCTTCGTTTTACTAAAAATATTTTTTTATTAAATTTTCAAAATTACCATGGTAATTTTCAAAATTACCATGGTAACTTGCAAAAAAAAAAAAAAATTATAAACATATAAAATGTGTGAATAATTACTGGCTTCCAAATCTGATTTTTTTATTTTTTTATTTTTTTTCCCTTTTTAATATTTACAATAAAGCGTTTAAATAAACAGTGATAATTGAATCAACAAGCTGATGTTTAAATTTTAATATTAATAATAATATTGATGAGGGATTGAGGGTTAAAAAATAAAAATCTCCAAAAATATTAGAAAATATTAAGGCACATGGCTTCTTTAAGCCTCTGTATTTTTTTTCCAGAATGCTCAGCAAATTATTCAGTCACATGATTTTGATCATCATGAATTGTGAATTGAAATGGTGTGTGATGAAACTTTTTCGGTGGGCAAATATTTTTATATGGCCTCAACACTATGACATGTTTTTGAACCTTGTAGAAATGCCTAAAATGACCAGTGGAGCCTTACATGTTTCTAAGTTTTGGTCAAGGGAGAGGAGACTCTTTGCTTGGCAAATAAAACAACACAATTTTTATCTAGGGACTGTTTACATCGCGCACAGAGAGGTAAAAGATTTGCCACGATTTTAGGGACACCTCGAAAACAGGACCTCCTACGATACGTTTGCCTTTTTTGTTTCAATCTTGGGCTTGTTTTTGTTTCAATCAAATATTCATAACAGTAACATAACACTAAACAAACAATGAAATAATATGGTTTTAAAACTTGATTGATAAACCATGGAGGTAGAAATAGAAAACAGGGTATTCGATAAACAAATACATTCCACCATCCATCCATGCATTGCCAGTACTATTTAAATAGGAATACAAATACATTGGGCACTTTATCAAACATCCAGGCCGTGTTTATTAATATTATTGAAATGAAATTCTAGTGTAGTAATATTATAATATAATTTATTGATTTATGATTTTAAGTGAGCAAGCATTATTTTACGAACTCATCTTATTAAGGAGAGATCAAGGAGCAGGTTTACATACGATAGCACTGCTACCAGCAGTGGCATTATTGACTGATTAATGACTGAATCCATCTACTTTTTAACTAAAAATAGTAAAACGCAGCCATCTTGAAAATGAAAATTATTCAATCGCCATTGGGTTGTGCACAAACCATGACAAAAAACCACGTCGACACTGCATAAATCGACAGATTTGCTTTTGCAAACACGTCAAAAACCCTACCGTCCAAAACGATCAAATATCATTCGAACACTAAGAACAACAAACATGATTATTTGTTACAAGAAAATCTTACCTGTGTCTCCTATAATAATATATTTGAAGAGATAAGCGTACGACATTTTGTCTTGTTTTTGTACACCGTGTAGAAAATAATGTAATGATTTTAGTATGGCACTGAGTGGAGCTGGTTCCCTGTTATTTTGTTCCGTGCGGATGCAGGTGGTTTTGATCTGTGGTTGTCGGGCACCATTGGAAGGTCTTCACTTTGATGACGACATCATGTTTATTGAAGATGCTGGGCGCTGATTACCAATGGTTTTACCGATCGTAAAATTGACGTGAGGGCGCTTTCGAATAGTTTGAAACAATATTATTAGCACTGGGGGGGGGGGGGGGGGGCGAAATGTAGGCCCTCTTCATGCTGTTACAGAAGGAATGCTACGGGATTTTGAGCGTGCACGATGGGTTTGAGCGTGTTTAATCTTTGTGTTGTAGCAGCTTCTTTTAGATATTAGAACACTAAAATAATATATAATGAATAGGGTAGATGGCCTTAGCTTTCGATCCCATCCGGACCTTCTTCAGAGGCATAAGACAAGTACAAACAAATACATATCCATTTATAGAAAAAGAGAGGGGGAAAGGGATTAAGGAAAGGATCCAGAAAGAAGCGGGAAAATAACAGCCAATCAAAGTTCCTATTTCAGAAACAATATTGGGGGCTATGAACCAATAGGAGTGAAGTGGCGAGGACAAAGGATGTTTAGAATGAAAGAAAGGGTTACTGGACCATAAAAGTGGTAAATGTATTGTTCGACAACAATGCAGGGAGACATGAAAGGGTAGGATTAGAGAGCAAGTTGCATCATGATGCAACTAACAATGGTCAATTAATAAGAATAGCAAGATCAAAGGTATGATGATTTTAAAAATAGGTATGAGGGACCTGTGGAAAAAAAGGGGGGGGTTACTTACATCAGATAGTTACAGTGATGAATTTATAAAAACAACTTTAAACTAGGTTAATTTATACTTTATGTACAGAATATATACAACATATGAATTCTTAGGCAGAAGTGAAGTGGAGGGTAATGAGAAGTTATTTAACACCAGTGTTTATGTTAAGTCCAAAGGGTTTTACTGTCTTGAGTTGGTGAATCCAGTGTGATTCTCTATTCTTGCGGTGTGTGTCATCACCATTGCAAGCTTCAATCACCAGAAGTTCAACATCAATGACACTATGATTGGGGCTGTTGAAGTGGATAGAGACTGGGTACGGTTTCTTAGTCTTTATGGAAGAGACATGATTCGCAAAGCGAAGACTAAGTTTGGTCTTAGTCTCTCCCACATATTGTAGCCCACATCTCTTACATGATATGACATAGACTACATTAGACGTGCTGCACTTCTTGTGTGTGGTGCAGGTCAGGCTAATTATCTGGGGGGATAAAATATTAAAATTGTTCTGTCTTGTTTGTTACATTTCCAAGAAAAGAAATATTAAATTTATAATTAAAACTAAAACTAAAAGAATTGGACTGAATTACCAAGATTATCTCAAAACTTAGTTATGTTTTTAGTTTACCCTGAATTGTGAAGTACACGTCCCCATAACGTTTCCCGAACAAAAATTGCCTTTGTCATGCATTGGGTCATTGTTTTGGTAACCCCTCACCATTTATTAAATTAGTAAACAATTATATTTTTCCTCACAAAGGTGCCCATTCATAAGAAGAAGAACAAAGTCTTTGCCCTTACAAAATTCATACAAACATTGTGTCTTAACCAACAAATGTAAACACCATCATTTTGTATTGGTTATGCATTTGTGTTTTTGTTTTAAAGGTGTCGGAAAGTCATGCCTTCTTCTACAGTTCACAGACAAGAGGTTTCAACCTGTACATGATCTTGCAATAGGTAAGTCTCCCTCTATATTACTGCCCTCAATGCACATTATGTCGATTGAGTAGGGCGCCCTCGCCTAGAAGTCAAAAGGACGTTGTTAAAGATGCTATGTCAGATTTTTGGTTGATTTGACCCCAAAATTTTGATGGGGGTCGAAAAAGTTACAAGCTTTCATTTGAGCCATTGCTTGAAAAAAGTCTGCCAATAATTAGTAGCAGCAAGAGCAGTGAAATAAAGTGCTCAAAATTAATTTTTTGTTGGGATTCCCGACAAAATATCACATGACCAATTCTGATGTGTTTTATAAGAAACGGTTAAAATTTTTGTCATGGTTCCTGACCATTAAAAGTGAAACTTTTTTGTTATGTTTGGGGCAAAAAATCTGACATAGCATCTTTAATATTGCTAAAATCCTGTGCGCAGCGCATACAAATCTGTGAGTTTCCATGATTTCGTCATCGTATTACTACAAGTATTGTGTTATCATCACTGGTCAAGTGAACACTATTATGTTCACTAACTTTACCTGCACTAGTAGTCTAGTGGTAAAACATCTTCTCTAGCAACTTGAATGCCCAACAGATTTGAAAAATATGGAGGAGAACCCTGAACACTTTAATGTTAACATACACAAATGACTGAAATCAACATCGTGCATAGTGTGATTAAAAGCGCAGTGCGACTGCAAGGTGTGTTTGAATTGCTAGTGGAGGATGACTAGCTAGAAATCCATGACACTGTCAGCGGGATACAAGTGAGAAGGTTATTGGGTAATGAATACAGGAAGTCGATCATGTGTAAAGTTGACTTTATTATCAGGTTGAATCTCGATTGGTGGAAACCCGGGAGTTGAGAGCGCAGCTTCTCAAATTACTGTGGAGATTTGGGTCAGGTTCCACGTATAGACGATGTGACCTCGAACGTCACACGAAAATCATAACATGATTCGCGCGCATACCGCCGGGCAAAACCTTTGTGTTTTGGCAGCCAGCTAGAAAGTGTATGCATTCTTACCATGACTATGTGTCATCTTGTGTGGCGAAACATGACGTATACAGTGTTTTTTCAACAGAGGGCGGTTTGAATGTAAACATAGGTCACATCGTCTATAGTTGTAGCTGTGTTGCTTTACAGGGTTGGGGACAATGATCGCATATCGTCACCAATTTAACGAAGGGCCAAAAAGCTTAAAATTCGATAAAAAACTGATTTTGATTTTTTTGGTGGATTTGACTATTGTGATCGGGATCTAACTATTTACAAAGTTATAGGTCTCAAAATTGTGTAGTTTCCTAATTACGCTAATTTGATGAATGACAAAAACCTCAAGAACCTGGAATTATGTTTTCACGTAGAGCCAAAAACCTTTTTGGAATTTTTTGTTATACCTTACCACGTTGATTGTAAAGCTGGCACAGTGCCAATCATGAGCGCGCCGGCTTTTGCGTTTTCACGACGAGCCAAAAACTTAAAAGGACAAAAAATAAGCACCACCCGGAATTGCGTTTTCACGAAGTGCAGAAAAGTGTATTGCTCTACCACGTGTAATTATCCCTTGGCAAGGTGCCAAAAGTGGGTGCTCCGGCTTTTGCGTTTTCACGAACAGCCAAAAAGTTTATACACGACGTGCTGCACGCAGACCATGTTTTGTAACGTTTTCACGAAAAGAACATTTTGTTAATTAAATAATTACTCATTAATTAAACATGTTAGGGACAAAATTGAAACAGATTTGTATGATTTAGGATCTCTTCTTCCCTGACATGTAAAAAATTCCAAGATTAAATTTCGAATAGTCTACCAACTTGTAGTTTCAAAATTAGCTAAACTTAAAACGCGGTTTTCTCGAAACAGACATTTTTGGCTGCAGGGGACTTTTTAGCCCTTCGTGAAATTGCTGACGATATAATATACTACAAAATTATCAAACATATATTAACAATTATTGCATATATATTACAAATTATCGCACATATATTACAATTTATCGCAAATATATTACAATTTATCGCACATATATTACAATTTATCGCACATATATTACAATTTATCGCACATATATTACAATTTATCGCATATATATTACAATTTATCGCACATATATTACAATTTATTGCACATATACTACAATTTATCGCACATATTTTACAATTTATCGCACATATATTACAATTTATTGCATATATATTACATTTATTGCATATATATTACATTTATTGCATATATATTACATTTATTGCATACATCAAATGAATATCGCACTTATATGTGACAATTATCGCATAATGAGAAACATCGCACATACATTGTACATTAATATCGAATAATGCAACGTTTGACACGCCATAGTGGGTCAACAAAATACTACGCACGCGCACAACTGGAAACAGAGAAGCAGGCCAGCCTGGTAACTTGCATGCATCGTTGTCCGAGTAAACATCGCTGCTGCCGCGGGAACCCGGGAAATGACATGTGCGTTTGTGGAAATCCGAAAAGTGTGCAATGTATTATAATAACAATGGCTTCCCTGGCCACTGGACCGCCGACGGGCCGTGGCCGCCTCGGCAAAACTCGATGGTGTTTTATTTGCGGCAGAGAACTTGTTACTTGTAGAAGATATTGCAAAATAATTTCGAAATTAATGAAAGACAGTCAGCTATTATCGGTATTAAGCACAATTTTGGGAGAAGAAATCACACCAACCGCCAGTATGAATATATGTGAGCAATGTGATACCAAAGTTGCCAAGTGGCGAAAGGGCAAAGTGATAGGGAACGAAATTAAACAACAGTTCTCGGCAACTACAGCCAAATATTCCACGTCTGCATCATCAGCTTCTGCTGCAACTTCCAGTGCAAGTCCAAGTACACCCGTCAGAACCCTATCACAAGATCACAAGAGGAAGGCT
Source organism: Asterias rubens (assembly GCF_902459465.1). Classification (NCBI taxonomy): domain Eukaryota; kingdom Metazoa; phylum Echinodermata; class Asteroidea; order Forcipulatida; family Asteriidae; genus Asterias; species Asterias rubens. The sequence continues at coordinate 14,091,743 of NC_047065.1, read as the reverse complement.
GTGTATTCACCAGGAACCCCATCGACCCGCAAAGTAAGTTCGATTAATTTTTAAACTCAATTAATAACTTTATTTGTAATGCGCCAAATTGCCAGAGAGTGCACGGCGTTGAAGAAAGAAGGAACTTCACCATAGACAAAGTTGACCAGCTATAGTATACGTATGAGGAGAGGAAAGCAGGTTTCTTAAAACCACATTTGTTGATGGAATGTTCTGTTTATGAGTCCCCTTTTGCTTTATGCCCATGCCTTACTCACAATCAAGTCAAGAAGACAACATCCCCAATTTAAAAAGAAAATGGCACTAGTACACTACATTTCAATTCGATGGCAATCTATAAAATATTGTGTGTTTCACTGTTAATATAGAGTCGTTTACGTAGAATAGAAGGTCAGTTTGTTTCGTGTGACTAATTTAATTTAGGAGCGTGAATAAAGTTACAGGGATAATATTGACATGGTTTTGGTTCCAAAAGTTTAAATAGAACGGTCTTCCAAATGGTTCCAGCATCCAGGGGAAGTTTCTTTTCTAATCGGAAAACTCGACTGTAGAATAATAGCGACATGTACACGGCTAAGTAAAACTGTTGTCCATTAATAAGTCAAAACTGTGTGCAAACTCAAACCAGTGTGTTGTTGTCGTCGTTGTATTGTACAAGTAGATGCCATGCCAAGCTGTTCCCACCAAAGACGTACAGATACCAGACTGATGCCGATACTGCAAGGTCAGAGTTAACCGAACGGAAGCTAGCACAGTATTGGGCCCGAAATAGCCAGCCGCGTATTCCCGGAAAAACCAGCCGCGTATTCGGGAAATAGAACACATACAGTACAGGGAGGTGACAAGATTTCGCATTTTGCTCGATTCAAAACTGTAATCCGTTATTTTAATCGAACGAATTTTGCAGTACAAGCAATACAACACAATTTTTTAATAGATAATATTTTTATTTATTAACTATAAATTATTTTGAGGCAAAACATTATATTTAACCAATTGAAAAATAAATGAAAAAATGGGCCGCAAACAATCGAGCCAAATCCGAGTCAGTTTGTTTGCATTACGTCTGTTTTGTACAAAATCATAGATTGAAAAGAATTTGTACCCTTCGTTATGATATAAAATTAATTTTTTAGACCAGAATCTTAAAGACTGATACCATAGGCACTCAAAATAACGAAGCGTCAAAAATTGGTTCACTAATTAGTTGTTAATTAACCACAGTAATGTATGCTATTTTCAATGAAAATGCGCACAACGGTTGACTTAAAAACTATTTGAAAAGAATTTGTACCCTTCGTTAAAATATAAAATTAATTTTTAAGACCAGAATCTTGAAGACTGATTTTATAGGCACTCAAAATAACAAAGCATGAAAAATTGGTCCACTAATTAGTTGTTAATTAACCACAGTAATGTATGCTATTTTCAATGAAAATGCGCACAATGGTTGACTTAAAAACTATTTGAAAAGAATTTGTACCCTTCGTTAAGATATAAAATTAATTTTTAAGACCAGAATCTTAAAGACTGATACCATAGGCACTCAAAATAACGAAGCGTCAAAAATTGGTCCACTAATTAATTGTTAATTAACCACAGTAATATATGCTATTTTCAATGAAAATGCACACAATATAATGCATAGTGGTTGACTTTAAAACTATTTGAAAAGAATTTGTACCCTTCGTTAAGATATAAAATTAATTTTTAAGACCAGAATCTTAAAGACTGATACCATAGGCACTCAAAATAACGAAGCGTCAAAAATTGGTCCACTAATTAATTGTTAATTAACCACAGTAATATATGCTATTTTCAATGAAAATGCGCACAATATAATGCATAGTGGTTGACTTTAAAACTATTTGAAAAGAATTTGTACCCTTCGTTAAGATATAAAATTAATTTTTAAGACCAGAATCTTAAAGACTGATACCATAGGCACTCAAAATAACAAAGCGTCAAAAATTGGTCCACTAATTAGTTGTGAATTAACCACAGGAATAATTATATGCTATTTTCAATGAAAATGCGCACAATATAATGCATAGCGGTTGACTTTAAAACTATTTGAAAAGAATTTGTACCCTTCGTTAAGATATAAAATTTATTTTTAAGACCAGAATCTTAAAGACTGATACCATAGGCACTCAAAATAACGAAGCGTCAAAAATTGGTCCACTAATTAGTTGTTAATTAACCACAGGAATATATGCTACTTTCAATGAAAATGCGCACAATGGTTGACTTTAAAACTATTTGAAAAGAATTTGTACCCTTCATTATGATATAAATTTAATTTTTTTAACCAGAATCTTTAAGACTGATACCAAAGGCACTCAAAATAACGAAGCGTGAAAAATTGGTCCACTAATTAATTGTTAATTAACCACAGTAATATATGCTATTTTCAATGAAAATGCGCACAACGGTTGACTTAAAAACTATTTGAAAAGAATTTGTACCCTTCGTTATGATATAAAATAATTTTTTTTAACCAGAATCTTTAAGACGGATACCAAAGGCACTCAAAATAACGAAGCATCAAAAATTGGTCCACTAATTAGTTGTTAATTAACCACAGGAATATATGCTACTTTCAATGAAAATGCGCACAACGGTTGACTTAAAAACTATTTGAAAAGAATTTGTACCCTTCATTAAGATATAAAATTAATTTTTAAGACCAGAATCTTAAAGACTGATACCATAGGCACTCAAAATAACGAAGCGTCAAAAATTGGTCCACTAATTAGTTGTGAATTAACCACAGGAATATATGCTATTTTCAATGAAAATGCGCACAATATAATGCATAGCGGTTGACTTTAAAACTATTTGAAAAGAATTTGTACCCTTCGTTAAGATATAAAATTTATTTTTAAGACCAGAATCTTAAAGACTGATACCATAGGCACTCAAAATAACGAAGCGTCAAAAATTGGTCCACTAATTAATTGTTAATTAACCACAGGAATATATGCTACTTTCAATGAAAATGCGCACAATGGTTGACTTTAAAACTATTTGAAAAGAATTTGTACCCTTCGTTATGACATAAAATTAATTTTAAAGACCAGAATCTTAAAGACTGATACCATAGGCACTCAAAATAATGAAGCGTCAAAAATTGGTCCACTAATTAGTTGTTAATTAACCACAGTAATATATGCTATTTTCAATGAAAATGCGCACAACGGTTGACTTAAAAACTATTTGAAAAGAATTTGTACCCTTCGTTATGATATAAAATAATTTTTTTTAACCAGAATCTTTAAGACGGATACCAAAGGCACTCAAAATAACAAAGCATGAAAAATTGGTCCACTAATTAGTTGTGAATTAACCACAGGAATATATGCTACTTTCAATGAAAATGCGCACAACGGTTGACTTAAAAACTATTTGAAAAGAATTTGTACCCTTCATTAAGATAAAAAATTAATTTTTAAGACCAGAATCTTGAAGACTGATACCATAGGCACTTCAAATAACGAACCTTGAAAAATTTGTTCACTAACTAGTAATTGTTATGATGTCCCATAGAGGACTATGGTGTTCCATAGAGGACAGCCTCCGTTGGAGTTGTGAGTTGGGCCGTCGGAGTTATGAGTTGGGCCGTCGGAGTTGTGCGTTGGGCCGTCGGAGTTGTGGGTTTTCCGTCGGAGTTGTGAGTTGGGACGTCGGAGTTGTGGGTTGTCCGTCGGAGTTGTGAGTTGGGCCATTTGAGTTATGGATTGTCCGTCGGAGTTGTGAGTTGGGCCGTCGGAGTTGTGAGTTGGGCCGTCGGAGTTGCGGGTTTTCTGTCGGAGTTGTGAGTTGTCCGTCGTAGTTGTGAGTTGTCTGTCGGAGTTGTGGTAAAGTTTAAGTGTAAGGGGTCCCGAAAAACCTACGCACGCGCGTGCCTTCGTCTCAATTGTCACAACACACATAGCCTGGATGATGGTTTGCCCGTATTCCTCAACAAAATGAATTTTTACATATTTTTAACACCAGGAACTTTAGGTACAACGATTTTTATTCAGACCGTTTCATTCCGATTGGTTAAACTGCGGTCAATCAGGAGAGAATGTGCAACTTAATGAGTATTCATGACTGTTAATTTCGTGCACACACTACGAAAGTGTTAGCTGTCACTTTGTGTACAGAAGTACATAATATTAAAGCACCAGACTGCTGTGACATTCAAATTATTGAAATTTACGTCATACTACATGAAAATGAAAAGGCTGATCCAGCCAATCACTATATATTTTTTTAACTTTTAATCGTTGAAATATTTTTTGATAAAGTAAAAGCCAACAACTCTCTATAATCCTTGGAAAATTGCAATGTTACATATTTTGGCCTTCAAATGGTCTTAAAATCTGGCAATGCATCTGTAAATTGCTATATTATTAGGTTCCCGGGTGATACATAAGGAGTAGTTTTTGTTTTTGTTTGACAAACAACCCATCAAGGATTAATATCAATAAAACTAACTCAAGGCATCGTCAGATTTATGATAATAATTTTATTAGTTGTAAGCACAGCTTTCATACACACAGATCACAGCTCGGGTATCAGGAAAACTTGCACAGTTCCGTTGGCTTAATTCATTCATGCGTTCGTATTGTCGTTTACAACAAACATAATATAGGTTTTCTCGGTCAATTTTCATGCGTTCGAATTAAAGCTAAAAAGAAACCCTAGTTTGAGAGGATTAGGAGGAAATGCGTGAATTTGAACGCATGTTAATGATTTTGAATGATTTTTTGCTGAAATTGGCCGGGAAAACCTATATTTAAACATGAGAGTATAATTATGTTTCTGAACAATAAAATAATGTTTTTGAGTAATTGTTTTTAACGATTTTTTTATGTAAAAAAAAAACTTTGCTTCGATCGAACGTCGAACACACGTCCGTCGTGAGTTTGTACGTTTCGAAAAAGTGTTTTTCTTGCATTTTTTTCCGGCAATGTCGACCAGGTGTATTGCTGCTGGATGCAGCAAAACAACTAAAGATGGGGTCAGTTTGCAAAGTGGTCCGGTCCGACGACCTTTCCAGCGCTGTGCAGCAAACACTTCGAGCCGTCCGCTCCGAGAATCCGCAATACACTACACATTTTGACATGAAGAGAAAAGTTCTTTTCTAAAACATGACGCCATCTCAACAATTTGTCCAGCTAGTGGAGAAGTCGAAGAAGTTGGCACTGCATGCGATTCATCGCGCCTCGATTGACGTCACGAACAGCGCCCTCTCGTGTCGGGCTTATTTTCAAATTTGTAAATAACATGGATACTAGTTTTAAAACCTTAGTTAATTTTGTATTCATATTCCACTCATCAAAACACATAATTTATTTTAGTGACAAAAGCTTTATTTTGACAATATTAATACCACTTCCAGGTGACTTTTGTGCCTACCCTTTACAAAGGTACAAATCAGAGACATTAATCGAGCAGGTGAAGGATATTTTTTGATATCCTTCCATTGTCTTTAGCTATGTCATTATTGAGCACATCACAACTTCTGGAAGGTGGTAGCAGCAGTCATATTTCATCATTGTTCGAGAGGTCTTAACACACGCTTGACGATGGCGTGCTGACCTGCCCTGTATGTTCAAATTCTACACTTTGCTGTTCGTGGTTTTCCCGGTCAATTTCGGGAAATGAGCAGCCAATTTAACCACCAGCCTATTCTTTTTCGCACAAAATCGAATGCTTCTGAAAAGGGTCATTCGATTTCATTTTAAGACTAGTCAAATGTACTTTTACGTCATTCAATTTAACAAAATAATCATTCCATTTAACAATTTATCGAAGCTGCATTCAAATTCGCATGATTTTTTGGGGGCAGTCAATTTTGGAATTTGTGCATTCTTAAAAACGCTTGGTTAACTTGTGTTTCCTTACTTATGTTAAAGGCATGCTGTTCATTATTTTTGCACTCTTCAACATAGTTATGCCAAGATGTCTGGCACGCCAACAGATTGATGGTTGGCGAAAATTTACCCCCCAAAAACATAAAAAATAAATGTAGGTTTTCTCGGTCAAATTCGGCAAATGAGCAGCCAATTTAATTTTCATGCGTTCGAATTAAAGCTATTTTGCCTCTCCAGTTTTTACTGCGTTTCAAATTCAGAATTCGGTCATTCAATTTCGTTTTGAGGCATTCAAGTTCCTAGCACATTCATTCTTTTTCATGACACACAATCATCATTCAATTTAGCAAAGCTGGTTCGACTAGAGATTTTGCTGATTTGATCATTTTCAATTTCGTAAAGAGGCAATCAATTTCGCTCACCGATAATTCAAATAAGTACGACTAAAGAAATACGAATAAACAGAAAAACTGTATAAGGCAAACCGTTTCGTACCTTCACTTTTAAATCAAGCGAACCTTATTTTCTTTGTTTTATGTTTCCAGTAGACTGGAAGGGTTGTTTTCTTCTTTATTTTTTTCGGGTGACCTTCAATGGTTAACTGACCAAGACCTGAAATTTGAATGTGTGCCAAAAAAAATTTGTTGTAAAAAAAAAAAAATTCCAGTTGTTGGTTTTTATAAATATTCACCAACCATCTGTTGGCGGGCCAGACATCTTGGCATAATTATGTTCAAGAGTGGCAAAAAATTAACCGCATGCCTTTAACATTCGTATAAGGAAACAACAAGTTAACCAAGCGTTTTTAAGACTGCACAAATATCAGAATTGACTGCCTCAAAATGAAATTGAATGACTAAACACATGCCTCAAAAATACTCCTGCGAATTTGAATGCAGCTTCGATGAATTGTTAAATTGAATGATTATTCTGTTAAATCGAATGACGTAAAAGTAGATTTGACTATAGTCTTAAAATGAAATCGAATGACCCTTTTTTAGTAGCATTCGATTTCGTGCGAAATAGAATAGGCTGGTGGTTAAATTGGCTGTTCATTTTCCGAAATTGACCAAGAAAACCTATATTAAAAAAATCGGGTCTTGCTCAGTTAACCAATAAATCTCTCCGGAAAAAAAAAATAAAGAAAGAAAAAAAATCTTAAGGGGCCCCAGGTAAAGTCTACTGGAAACATAAAAACAAAAAATTAAGGTTCGCTTGCTTTAAAAGGAAAATCACGAAACAGTTGCTTTTAACTTTACAGTTAATCTTATTATTCGTATTTCTTTGGTCGTACTTATTTGAATCCTCGTTTAGCGAAATTGATTGCCTCTTTACGAAATTGAAAATGATTAAATCAGCAAATCTCTAGTCGAACCAGCTTTGCTAAATTGAATAATGATTGTGCGTCAAAAGAAAAGAATGGTTGTGCTATGAATTTGAATGCCTCAAAACGAAATTGGATGACCTACTTCTGAATTTGAAACGCAGTAAAAACCGGAGAGGCAAAGTAGCTTTAATTCGAACGCCTGAAAATTAAATTGGCTGCTCATTTTCCGAAATTGACCGAGAAAACCTATATTCTAATCAGGCCCGCATCCTACCTGCAGTTATTAAAGAATATTGTTACAATGCACGAAGAACATTTCGAATAGGGGCGTAGATAAATAATTATAGGTTTTCTCGGTCAATAGCGGCAAATTAGCAGCCAATTTAACCACCAAGCTATTCTATTTCGCGCGAAATCGAATACTACTGAAAAGGATAACTCGATTTCGTTTTATGATTGGTCAAAATGTAATGTTGCGTCATTCGATTTAACAAAAATAATGATTCAATTTAATAATTCATCAAAGCAGCATTCAAATTCGCAGACGCTTCTTGAGGCGTGTGTGCCACGAAAAAGAATGTAAATACTCTAAATTGAACAGAGTGCTAAAGGAATTTGAATCAGCTCAAAACGAAATTGGATTGCCGAATTCCGAATTTGAAACGCAGTAACAACTGAGGAGACAAAACAGCTTCAACTCGAACGCACGAAAATAAAATGGCTGCTTATTTTCTGAATTCGACCGAGAAAACCTATAATTATGAGATCTGCCATCTGACAACATAGTGCGAACAAAACATCGGCCTAATTTCCCAATAAAAGCATAAAACACATGGGTCCATCCATTTCATGTAGGCCTAAGGTAAGCAAAAACGACATCTCATTGCCTTCTCGGTGAGGAATCGAGTCAGCAAGGTACAATAATCACAATCGGAACTCAATCACGGAGCCTCAATCACATGTGAAAATTGCCAAACAAGAACCCGCAAGTAGGCCTACGCCAGCAATTATTGGCCATTACAGTTTAGTAAAACAAATAAAAGTCAGACGGCCAACTCACAACTACGACGGCCAACCCACAACTACGACGGCCAACTCACAACTCCGACGGACAACTCACGACTCCGACGGCCAACTCACAACTCCGACGGAAAACCCACATCTCCGACGGACAACCCACAACTCCGACGGCCAACTAACAACTACGACGGCCCAACTAACAACTCCGACAGACAACCCAAAACTCAGACGGCCCAACTTACAACTCCGACGGACAGCCCACAACTCCGACGGACAACCCACAACTCCGACGGCCCAACTCACAATTCCGACGGACAACCCACAACTCCGACGGCCCAACGCACAACACGTCGTGTGCCCGGCAAAAGGACGTAAGGGAAAGTTCCCGGCAGAAGGACGTAAGCAATTTATGTTAAAATTTGTGTTTCAAGAATTATGAGCGGGAAAGTTTGGTAAATTTGTTGCCATGCAAAAGTCATTCTAGAAAGGTTAAATTCTGCATGGGGAATGGGGAAACATGTCTTCAGGGTAATTCTAGCAAAAGAACAAACAAAAATGACATATTTTTCATGTCAGGAGCCATTTTGTTGCTTACGTCCTTTTGTTACTGGGACGAACTACTTTATGTTCCCGGCAAAAGGGCGTAAGGCCTTACGCCCTTTTGCCGGGCACACTACTCCGAAGGCCCAACTCATAACTCCGACGGTCCAACTCACAACTCCAACAGAGGCTGTCCTCTATGGAACACCATAGTCCTCTATGGGACATCATAACAACTAGTTAGTGAACAAATTGTTCAAGGTTCGTTATTTGAAGTGCCTATGGTATCAGTCTTCAAGATTCTGGTCTTAAAAATTAATTTTTTATCATAACGAAGGGTACAAATTCTTTTCAAATAGTTTTAAAGTCAACCGCTATGCATTGAATTGTGCGCATTTTCATTGAATAAAATAGCATACATTACTTAGGTTAATTAACAACTAATTAGTGAACAAATTTTTCACGCTTCGCTATTTTAAGTGCCTATGGTATCAGTCTTCAAGATTCTGGTCTAAAAAATGAATTTGTTTTCATAACGAAGGGTACAAATTCTTTTCAAATAGTTTTAAAGTCAACCGCTATGCATTATATTGTGCGCATTTTCATTGAAAATAGCATATTACTGTGGTTAATTAACAACTAATTAGTGCACCAATTTTTTACGCTTTGTTATTTTGAGTGCCTATGGTATCAGTATTCAAGATTCTGGTCTTAAAAATTAATTTTTTATCATAACGAAGGGTACAAATTCTTTTCAAATAGTTTTAAAGTCAACCGTTGTGCGCATTTTCATTGAAAATAGCATATGCTAGTGTGGTTAATTAACAACTAATTAGTGGACCAATTTTTGACGCTTCGTTATTTTGAGTGCCTATGGTATCAGTCTTTAAGATTCTGGTCTTAAAAATTAATTTTATATCATATAAACGAAGGGTACAAATTCTTTTCAAATAGTTTTAAAGTCAACCGCTATGCATTATATTGTGCGCATTTTCATTGAAAATAGCATATATTCCTGTGGTTAATTCACAACTAATTAGTGGACCAATTTTTGACGCTTCGTTATTTTGAGTGCCTATGGTATCAGTCTTTAAGATTCTGGTCTTAAAAATTAATTTTATATCATATAAACGAAGGGTACAAATTCTTTTCAAATAGTTTTTAAGTCAACCGTTGTGCGCATTTTCATTGAAAATAGCATATATTACTGTGGTTAATTAACAACTAATTAGTGGACCAATTTTTGACGCTTCGTTATTTTGAGTGCCTATGGTATCAGTCTTTAAGATTCTGGTCTTAAAAATTAATTTTATATCATATAAACGAAGGGTACAAATTCTTTTCAAATAGTTTTTAAGTCAACCGCTATGCATTATATTGTGCGCATTTTCATTGAAAATAGCATATATTCCTGTGGTTAATTCACAACTAATTAGTGGACCAATTTTTGACGCTTCGTTATTTTGAGTGCCTATGGTATCAGTCTTTAAGATTCTGGTCTTAAAAATTAATTTTATATCATATAAACGAAGGGTACAAATTCTTTTCAAATAGTTTTTAAGTCAACCGTTGTGCGCATTTTCATTGAAAATAGCATATATTACTGTGGTTAATTAACAACTAATTAGTGGACCAATTTTTGACGCTTCGTTATTTTGAGTGCCTATGGTATCAGTCTTTAAGATTCTGGTCTTAAAATAAATTTTATATCTTAACGAAGGGTACAAATTCTTTTCAAATAGTTTTAAAGTCAACCGCTATGCATTATATTGTGCGCATTTTCATTGAAAATAGCATATATTCCTGTGGTTAATTCACAACTAATTAGTAGACCAATTTTTGACGCTTCGTTATTTTGAGTGCCTATGGTATCAGTCTTTAAGATTCTGGTCTTAAAAATTAATTTTATATCATATAAACGAAGGGTACAAATTCTTTTCAAATAGTTTTTAAGTCAACCGTTGTGCGCATTTTCATTGAAAATAGCATATATTATTACTGTGGTTAATTAACAACTAATTAGTGGACCAATTTTTGACGCTTCGTTATTTTGAGTGCCTATGGTATCAGTCTTTAAGATTCTGGTCTTAAAAATTAATTTTATATCATATAAACGAAGGGTACAAATTCTTTTCAAATAGTTTTTAAGTCAACCGCTATGCATTATATTGTGCGCATTTTCATTGAAAATAGCATATATTCCTGTGGTTAATTCACAACTAATTAGTGGACCAATTTTTGACGCTTCGTTATTTTGAGTGCCTATGGTATCAGTCTTTAAGATTCTGGTCTTAAAAATTAATTTTATATCATATAAACGAAGGGTACAAATTCTTTTCAAATAGTTTTTAAGTCAACCGTTGTGCGCATTTTCATTGAAAATAGCATATATTACTGTGGTTAATTAACAACTAATTAGTGGACCAATTTTTGACGCTTCGTTATTTTGAGTGCCTATGGTATCAGTCTTTAAGATTCTGGTCTTAAAAATAAATTTTATATCTTAACGAAGGGTACAAATTCTTTTCAAATAGTTTTAAAGTCAACCGCTATGCATTATATTGTGCGCATTTTCATTGAAAATAGCATATATTCCTGTGGTTAATTCACAACTAATTAGTAGACCAATTTTTGACGCTTCGTTATTTTGAGTGCCTATGGTATCAGTCTTTAAGATTCTGGTCTTAAAAATTAATTTTATATCATATAAACGAAGGGTACAAATTCTTTTCAAATAGTTTTTAAGTCAACCGTTGTGCGCATTTTCATTGAAAATAGCATATATTATTACTGTGGTTAATTAACAACTAATTAGTGGACCAATTTTTGACGCTTCGTTATTTTGAGTGCCTATGGTATCAGTCTTTAAGATTCTGGTCTTAAAAATTAATTTTATATCATATAAACGAAGGGTACAAATTCTTTTCAAATAGTTTTTAAGTCAACCGCTATGCATTATATTGTGCGCATTTTCATTGAAAATAGCATATATTCCTGTGGTTAATTCACAACTAATTAGTGGACCAATTTTTGACGCTTCGTTATTTTGAGTGCCTATGGTATCAGTCTTTAAGATTCTGGTCTTAAAATTAATTTTATATCATATAAACGAAGGGTACAAATTCTTTTCAAATAGTTTTTAAGTCAACCGTTGTGCGCATTTTCATTGAAAATAGCATATATTACTGTGGTTAATTAACAACTAATTAGTGGACCAATTTTTGACGCTTCGTTATTTTGAGTGCCTATGGTATCAGTCTTTAAGATTCTGGTCTTAAAAATAAATTTTATATCTTAACGAAGGGTACAAATTCTTTTCAAATAGTTTTAAAGTCAACCGCTATGCATTATATTGTGCGCATTTTCATTGAAAATAGCATATATTCCTGTGGTTAATTCACAACTAATTAGTAGACCAATTTTTGACGCTTCGTTATTTTGAGTGCCTATGGTATCAGTCTTTAAGATTCTGGTCTTAAAAATTAATTTTATATCATATAAACGAAGGGTACAAATTCTTTTCAAATAGTTTTTAAGTCAACCGTTGTGCGCATTTTCATTGAAAATAGCATATATTATTACTGTGGTTAATTAACAACTAATTAGTGGACCAATTTTTGACGCTTCGTTATTTTGAGTGCCTATGGTATCAGTCTTTAAGATTCTGGTCTTAAAAATAAATTTTATATCTTAACGAAGGGTACAAATTCTTTTCAAATAGTTTTTAAGTCAACCGTTGTGCGCATTTTCATTGAAAGTAGCATATATTCCTGTGGTTAATTAACAACTAATTAGTGGACCAATTTTTGACGCTTCGTTATTTTGAGTGCCTATGGTATCAGTCTTTAAGATTCTGGTCTTAAAAATAAATTTTATATCTTAACGAAGGGTACAAATTCTTTTCAAATAGTTTTAAAGTCAACCGTTGTGCGCATTTTCATTGAAAGTAGCATATATTCCTGTGGTTAATTAACAACTAATTAGTGGACCAATTTTTGACGCTTCGTTATTTTGAGTGCCTATGGTATCAGTCTTTAAGATTCTGGTCTTAAAAATAAATTTTATATCTTAACGAAGGGTACAAATTCTTTTCAAATAGTTTTTAAGTCAACCGTTGTGCGCATTTTCATTGAAAGTAGCATATATTCCTGTGGTTAATTCACAACTAATTAGTGGACCAATTTTTGACGCTTCGTTATTTTGAGTGCCTATGGTATCAGTCTTTAAGATTCTGGTCTTAAAAATAAATTTTATATCTTAACGAAGGGTACAAATTCTTTTCAAATAGTTTTAAAGTCAACCGCTATGCATTATATTGTGCGCATTTTCATTGAAAATAGCATATATTACTGTGGTTAATTAACAACTAATTAGTGGACCAATTTTTGACGCTTCGTTATTTTGAGTGCCTATGGTATCAGTCTTTAAGATTCTGGTCTTAAAAATAAATTTTATATCTTAACGAAGGGTACAAATTCTTTTCAAATAGTTTTAAAGTCAACCGCTATGCATTATATTGTGCGCATTTTCATTGAAAATAGCATATATTCCTGTGGTTAATTCACAACTAATTAGTAGACCAATTTTTGACGCTTCGTTATTTTGAGTGCCTATGGTATCAGTCTTTAAGATTCTGGTCTTAAAAATTAATTTTATATCATATAAACGAAGGGTACAAATTCTTTTCAAATAGTTTTTAAGTCAACCGTTGTGCGCATTTTCATTGAAAATAGCATATATTATTACTGTGGTTAATTAACAACTAATTAGTGGACCAATTTTTGACGCTTCGTTATTTTGAGTGCCTATGGTATCAGTCTTTAAGATTCTGGTCTTAAAAATAAATTTTATATCTTAACGAAGGGTACAAATTCTTTTCAAATAGTTTTAAAGTCAACCGCTATGCATTATATTGTGCGCATTTTCATTGAAAATAGCATATATTCCTGTGGTTAATTCACAACTAATTAGTGGACCAATTTTTGACGCTTCGTTATTTTGAGTGCCTATGGTATCAGTCTTTAAGATTCTGGTCTTAAAAATTAATTTTATATCATATAAACGAAGGGTACAAATTCTTTTCAAATAGTTTTTATGTCAACCGTTGTGCGCATTTTCATTGAAAATAGCATATATTACTGTGGTTAATTAACAACTAATTAGTGGACCAATTTTTGACGCTTCGTTATTTTGAGTGCCTATGGTATCAGTCTTTAAGATTCTGGTCTTAAAAATAAATTTTATATCTTAACGAAGGGTACAATTCTTTTCAAATAGTTTTAAAGTCAACCGCTATGCATTATATTGTGCGCATTTTCATTGAAAATAGCATATATTCCTGTGGTTAATTCACAACTAATTAGTGGACCAATTTTTGACGCTTCGTTATTTTGAGTGCCTATGGTATCAGTCTTTAAGATTCTGGTCTTAAAAATTAATTTTATATCTTAACGAAGGGTACAAATTCTTTTCAAATAGTTTTTAAGTCAACCGTTGTGCGCATTTTCATTGAAAGTAGCATATATTCCTGTGGTTAATTAACAACTAATTAGTGAACCAATTTTTGACGCTTCGTTATTTTGAGTGCCTATGGTATCAGTCTTTAAGATTCTGGTCTTAAAAATAAATTTTATATCTTAACGAAGGGTACAAATTCTTTTCAAATAGTTTTAAAGTCAACCGCTATGCATTATATTGTGCGCATTTTCATTGAAAATAGCATATATTCCTGTGGTTAATTCACAACTAATTAGTAGACCAATTTTTGACGCTTCGTTATTTTGAGTGCCTATGGTATCAGTCTTTAAGATTCTGGTCTTAAAAATTAATTTTATATCATATAAACGAAGGGTACAAATTCTTTTCAAATAGTTTTTAAGTCAACCGTTGTGCGCATTTTCATTGAAAATAGCATATATTATTACTGTGGTTAATTAACAACTAATTAGTGGACCAATTTTTGACGCTTCGTTATTTTGAGTGCCTATGGTATCAGTCTTTAAGATTCTGGTCTTAAAAATAAATTTTATATCTTAACGAAGGGTACAAATTCTTTTCAAATAGTTTTAAAGTCAACCGCTATGCATTATATTGTGCGCATTTTCATTGAAAATAGCATATATTCCTGTGGTTAATTCACAACTAATTAGTGGACCAATTTTTGACGCTTCGTTATTTTGAGTGCCTATGGTATCAGTCTTTAAGATTCTGGTCTTAAAAATTAATTTTATATCATATAAATGAAGGGTACAAATTCTTTTCAAATAGTTTTTAAGTCAACCGTTGTGCGCATTTTCATTGAAAATAGCATATATTACTGTGGTTAATTAACAACTAATTAGTGGACCAATTTTTGACGCTTCGTTATTTTGAGTGCCTATGGTATCAGTCTTTAAGATTCTGGTCTTAAAAATAAATTTTATATCTTAACGAAGGGTACAAATTCTTTTCAAATAGTTTTAAAGTCAACCGCTATGCATTATATTGTGCGCATTTTCATTGAAAATAGCATATATTCCTGTGGTTAATTCACAACTAATTAGTGGACCAATTTTTGACGCTTCGTTATTTTGAGTGCCTATGGTATCAGTCTTTAAGATTCTGGTCTTAAAAATTAATTTTATATCTTAACGAAGGGTACAAATTCTTTTCAAATAGTTTTTAAGTCAACCGTTGTGCGCATTTTCATTGAAAGTAGCATATATTCCTGTGGTTAATTAACAACTAATTAGTGGACCAATTTTTGACGCTTCGTTATTTTGAGTGCCTTTGGTATCCGTCTTAAAGATTCTGGTTAAAAAAAATTATTTTGTATCATAACGAAGGGTACAAATTCTTTTCAAATAGTTTTTAAGTCAACCGTTGTGCGCATTTTCATTGAAAATAGCATATATTACTGTGGTTAATTAACAATTAATTAGTAGACCAATTTTTCACGCTTCGTTATTTTGAGTGCCTTTGGTATCAGTCTTAAAGATTCTGGTTAAAAAAATTAAATTTATATCATAATGAAGGGTACAAATTCTTTTCAAATAGTTTTTAAGTCAACCGTTGTGCGCATTTTCATTGAAAATAGCATATATTACTGTGGTTAATTAACAATTAATTAGTGGACCAATTTTTGACGCTTCGTTATTTTGAGTGCCTATGGTATCAGTCTTTAAGATTCTGGTCTTTAAAATTAATTTTATATCATAACGAAGGGTACAAATTCTTTTCAAATAGTTTTAAAGTCAACCATTGTGCGCATTTTCATTGAAAGTAGCATATATTCCTGTGGTTAATTCACAACTAATTAGTGGACCAATTTTTGACGCTTCGTTATTTTGAGTGCCTATGGTATCAGTCTTTAAGATTCTGGTCTTAAAAATTAATTTTATATCTTAACGAAGGGTACAAATTCTTTTCAAATAGTTTTAAAGTCAACCACTATGCATTATATTGTGCGCATTTTCATTGAAAATAGCATATATTACTGTGGTAACAATTAATTAGTGAACCAATTTTTGACGCTTCGTTATTTTGAGTGCCTATGGTATCAGTCTTTAAGATTCTGGTCTTAAAAATTAATTTTATATCTTAACGAAGGGTACAAATTCTTTTCAAATAGTTTTAAAGTCAACCACTATGCATTATATTGTGCGCATTTTCATTGAAAATAGCATATATTACTGTGGTTAATTAACAATTAATTAGTGGACCAATTTTTGACGCTTCGTTATTTTGAGTGCCTATGGTATCAGTCTTTAAGATTCTGGTCTTAAAAATTAATTTTATATCTTAACGAAGGGTACAAATTCTTTTCAAATAGTTTTTAAGTCAACCGTTGTGCGCATTTTCATTGAAAATAGCATACATTACTGTGGTTAATTAACAACTAATTAGTGGACCAATTTTTCATGCTTTGTTATTTTGAGTGCCTATGGAATCAGTCTTCAAGATTCTGGTCTTAAAAATTAATTTTATATTTTAACGAAGGGTACAAATTCTTTTCAAATAGTTTTTAAGTCAACCGTTGTGCGCATTTTCATTGAAAATAGCATACATTACTGTGGTTAATTAACAACTAATTAGTGAACCAATTTTTGACGCTTCGTTATTTTGAGTGCCTATGGTATCAGTCTTTAAGATTCTGGTCTAAAAAATTAATTTTATATCATAACGAAGGGTACAAATTCTTTTCAATCTATGATTTTGTACAAAACAGACGTAATGCAAACAAACTGACTCGGATTTGGCTCGATTGTTTGCGGCCCATTTTTTCATTTATTTTTCAATTGGTTAAATATAATGTTTTGCCTCACAATAATTTATAGTTAATAAATAAAAATATTATCTATTAAAAAATTGTGTTGTATTGCTTGTACTGCAAAATTCGTTCGATTAAAATAACGGATTACAGTTTTGAATCGAGCAAAATGCGAAATCTTGTCACCTCCCTGTACTGTATGTGTTCTATTTCCCGAATACGCGGCTGGTTTTTCCGGGAATACGCGGCTGGCTATTTCGGGCCCAACACTGTGCTAGCTTCCGTTCGGTCAGAGTTATGCAGGCCAAGCGCAGCGGCATGGTTGGAATGTGCTCGGAATTTCCCGAGCGATTTGTACACGGACCAAGACCTTTCTTGGTGACGAGTAATAGGGAGAGGTTGACGGTATAAAACATTGTGAGAAACGACTCCCTCTGAAGTGACGTAGTTTTTGAGAAAGAAGTAATTTTCCACGAATTTGATTTTGAGACCTCAAGTTTAGGACTTGAGGTCTCGAAATCAACCATCTAAACGCACACAGTCACAGCTTTGTGTGACAAGGGTGTTTTTTCTTTCATTATTATCTCGCAACTTCGACGACCAATTGACCTAAAATTTTCACAGGTTTGTTATTTTATGCATACTTTGAGATACACCAAGTGAGAAGACTGGTCTTTGACAATACCAATAGTGTCCACTGTCTTTAAAGATTCAATGTTGGTACCTTTTCCCTTGAAAGTCAGCAGCGTCACACCTGCCGGCGGAAGGCAACAACTACAGGCAACATGCATCATAATGGAGACTTATGGTGTTTTCATGCTATGCTGAGTTAAGCTAGGCTGATTTATCGATCTTTTTCTCAAACAATATTAATTGGCACAAACGATGCTCATCTATTATTTTTGACCGGTGTCGCATGCAATATGTCCTCGATGCAATACTATCAGGAGGACATTATTGCATATGCAATAATGTCCGTCGGACGGTTTCAATATGCAATCATGTCCGCCTGGACGCTGCTGCATAACGTAATTGTGTCCGCCCGTACACATTTATACAGTTTGTGTCCGCCCTCGTGCAAAACCGCCCTTGGTCGATTATACTTTCAGTTTTATATTTACCAAAACACTTGGAGAGCGAGCCCAACATCTTCTGATTACACTGCAAGTTTAGAAGAGATTTTCCCCTATAGTAATGTTTTTTATTTTGTGCTTTCGTACTCCCAAACACACATAAAGAGTTACGGCGTTTCTGCTGATGGCATTTGTCACACCCAACCAACCCAACCTTTTCCGAAAATGTTTTGTGTAGCCCGAGTTCACAACGAGGCAATTACAAGTTCAGTCAACATTTATTCATAAACTAAAGACTCCAGTATCTATATTTATTTCGTACAATTGTATAATATAACACAATAATTAAAATACGTAAATTCGCCACTAATTTTATAAGTTGAAGCTATTGGACACTTTCGGTAAACAGTATTGTCCAAAGGCCCACACTTCGTGTATCACAACTAATATTTAAAACAGCAAACCTGTGACAGTTTAGTCTAAATCGGTCATCGGAGTCGGGAGAAAATAACGGGAAAACCCACCCATGTTTCCGCACGTTTCGCTGTGTCATGACATGTGTTTAAAATAAATCCGTAATTCTCGCTATCGAGAATTGATAATTGTTGTAATGTTTTCTCAAAAAGTAAAGCATTTCATGGAATAAAATTTCAAGAGTAAGTCTTTCACCATTACCTTCTGTAAACCCTGTAGGTTATTTGTAAATCTGTGAACTTTTATTTTTGTTTCTGTTCCGAAAGTGTATAATGGCTTTAGCAAATAAATAAATAACTAGATACTTAATAATTATAATAAAATAATATGAAATAATAAATACATATTCACAAGAAGACGGTCATCTCACAACCGGTCCAAAGTTTACAACAATATATTTACAAAAAAAAAAATCATTTTTACAATTAGAGTAATATTAAATTCTTACATACCACACTTAAAGTTGCTTTTCATTTTTGGGTTGTTGGAACACTCGAGGCATACTTTATTTTGTGCATTTCCTTATTGCTCAACAACAAAACATAGTGCACAGGCTATAAAAACCGAGTGATGTACCATTTTTGAAAATGTTGTTTTATTATTCTTTTAAATTTGTACTATTGGTGTACACGTCTTACACGTGAGTGATGCTCTGGGGAAAAGAGGGGGCGGGTTCTGAGTCTCCCCCCCCCCCACCCCGGCCCTTGGTGTGCTTTCCACAATCAGTTGCTGATACTTCTTGTGGTAATTCATGTTTATACACCCGTACTGGTGCCTACGTTGGACATTCCCTCAATGTTTCCACAGTCGTCTGAAACTGTTGCAGATGAACCGCCTGACGGCCCTCCACTTGATGACACTTGGGGAAGACACACCTATAAGGAAAAAAATATATAAAAATAAATAACATTGTAAAGTAGGTACAGCTAGAATAATAAAGATTTGCAAAAAAAATAAAATAAATAAATTGTTTTTTGTCCACTTCAGTATTGTATTCCTTATTTAATATTACTGTTACTGTAGGCCTAATGTTTCTTGTTATTTTGTTCTCGTGTGGATTAGAGGAATAACGTCAATGAAAAAAACCCTTGTATTTTGACCCCTTTATAAGTTTGTATGATGTTGTGTCGATGCTGTTTTTGTTTGTTTTGTTGAGGGTCCCTTATGAGTGTGACGGTCATAAAAAGGTCACATTAGTAAAAACCTTCACCCTCACTATTATAATATGTCACCCTTTAGATCGTTAGCAACGGTCGCTTTACATCTTCTCAGTTGCACTTGAGTGATTGTAATATCCATTTAGCCCCCCCCCCCCCCTCCCCCTATCACCTACACAGTTTGTATTCCCCCATCTTTGATATACCAATACCTGCTGGCGATGCTGCAGTTGACTGTCTACGGATACAAGCGGGGCTAGGTTTGTGTAGACCTGAATTGGGACCTCAGTAGAGACTGGAACCCCTTGGCCAACACTAGACGCGAGATGCAATGGTTGTGGGTTGGCACTGCTCAGTCCGGAGTGTCCGGCTTGGGCCAGGTTGTAGCATAGACCACTCTGATTGGACGGGGTCGGAGACATGATGAATGCTTGGCTGGTGGTGGGTGGGTGATGAGGAGGGCTCGGTTGTGGTATGGCACACAGCATTGGGTCATAGCTGGTAGTCAGCAGGGGGTCATTACATCTTGACAATGAAATACCTGTTGAGAAAAAACATAGTTTTTGAAATTATATCCCAATATAAGTTTTTCCCAAACAAACACTGATCCATCCTCCGACCCTTCTTTATGCAACAACTTCAAGTTAGTGGCAAAGCAACAAAATGCACAAGACCAATCAAGAACTTAACAAGGCCTGTAATCATGTGCGCCGTGAGCATTATTTATGCACACCCTTCAGCCCAGGTAGGCCTAGCCTACTATTTATAAGTGACACCGTCAGGAGTCTTACATCAATTAAAGGCCTACAAATAGTAAAAACACACCTGCGTCGAAACTTACCGCCTGGATTCTGCAAACTGCCCATAAAGCTTTGGCCAATGTCAGCTTCTTGGATGACGACAAATTTCTTCAGCTGCCCCTGTTGGTTGAATAACGTAGGGTAGTCGACTTGCCGGGGCTCTGCCGGGCAAGTTGCCGTGAGAGACCCGCTGACCGTGTTCGCGATCAACGTCAGGCCGTGAAGGCCGCCGACTCCCGCTCCGTTGACGCTTGGGCTCCACGAAGAGGGACCGTAGCAATTCGGTTGGACAGTGCTGGTGGTGAACGGTGTCTGCTGGTATGGGCTGAAGCGATTGTGAATATCATGAAGAGGTTCGGACTTGACCGGGGCATAAGTCGCTCCCTGGTGGTGGAACAATGTCTGCGAGTTACGACAGCCCGAGGACAGATGGCCAAAGCGGTTGTAAGGGGTGGTGGTGAAATACGAGTTCTCGGCATTCTCGCTTCCTCCTCGACGTCGATTGCCAGCCCGGCGAACGTGGCCTAATAACTCCGGGCGGTTCCGATTGAAGAAAGGGTTCTGGAAATGGTGGACGTCCTCCCCGGACATGCTCTCCTTGGTGGAAACTGCCGCCAGTTTCCGGAATCCGTACAGGTTGAGCTGCCGGACGAAACTAGAGAAGTTCTGCGTTTTGAAAACGCTGAATTCTTCATTGTAGAGGACCTCATTCTTGAAGGTCGTGCCGTTGATTGCAACGCAAGTTCCAGCGTTACTCCAGCCGATGGACTGGAACCGTCCGCCATTCACTAGTTTCCACAACTTTCCGGGGAATGTGTTGGAATTGATTGGGCAAGAAACGACACCGAGTGAAGCTGAGCTTGAAGAACTCATGATAAATAGTCGAGGAATGTCCGCAAGAACACGAAAGAATACCTGTTTGTACGGTACGCAAAGAATAGGAAATGAACATTCTCTCGAAAAAAATTGAGTTTTTCAAACGCGCGCAGTCAACACGCCACGCGCTCAAACGCGCATGATGCACTCATCGACACGCGCACGCATTGGAGAGCATTCTATTTGTATGAAGCAAGCGCGATGCGTGTGACAACAGTTTTAGCGCGTACGGTGTACAAGTACTACGCGAGCGCGTGGAATACAATTTGATTCTAGTTATACGACGAACATTCGATGGGCGGGGCGGGCTTGTCAAAATTAAATAACAACAAAACAAAGGGGAATATAAAAGAGGTATCGTTTCGTTATTCCTCTTTTATACTCCCCTTAAAATCTTCACTGTAAAAAGTATCCGTATTTTAACGGACTCCGTAAAGTGAATTATTCCATAAATTTCGCCGTTATTTTACGGGTTTTCCGTATATGCAAATATTAATTATGCTAATTATGAACTGGCCTGCATGTAATAATGAATTCTTCGATCGGGAATTTTGTTTTCATTCGAGCAGCGAGCACGACGAGTTTTTTTGTCAGAGGAATACGCCGTTGAGGGCGTTCTATAATATTGACTACCGTCTGTGTGTCAAGGGAAAAATAATGGTCGCCGCGCGTAGTGTGGCATGGCGGTACTTGGTGGATGGTGTGGTCAACTCGCAGTGTTTTTGCCGACAAACTCACCGAACTTCCTGCAAGTTGTAAAGTCGCAGGGTGCAACTATACCATGAGAGACGGTGTGAGCCTTCGCAAGTTTCCATCTGATGTAAAATCTCGACTCAAGTCGTGTTCAGGACCCTCGTATCGTATCACGGGACACGGTTGGTTTGCACATAAAGCAAATGGTTTGCACTGTAAAGTACTGTAGAATGGAGGTAGAAATCACTAGAAATGAACCACATCAGTGACATTGTTTTCATTCGGCGTCTGGGCTCTTCAATAAGTTCGACTCGAAAATCAAACCAAATGCTTTTATATGTTTGGCATAATTAAAAAAAATGCTACGTTCCAACTTTATTCACTGACAAAGCTTTATAAATTAAAGAAGGCTGAAAAACGCTGCGAGAGACAGAGAGTGGTATTTTGTTATTTACTTATCAGGTCAAGTCACGGCCGGGTAATTACCTTATTACATTTTAAAATATCTGCCAATGCCAGTCGGACTTCATGTAGTGTAGAACTAGCTGAAGAAGTGCGTAGTGTAGACGGTGTCAGTCTCAATATTTGTCAATCGACTAGGTCAACTTTCATTTTCAGTAAACAACTGCAGACCTGACAAAAGGTACACTTTCTAAATTCTCTCTACGCGGTTATTATTTCAGTCACTGGTACTCCTCCCCCATCAATCAGCCTATATTGAGGTTTGTTCCGCGACAAGTTACAGTAGGTTGACTGGCGATGTTTTTTGATAACGGCAACGCTTGATATCGCAACGCCATTTACTGTCCGCAAGAACACAAATTATTGGAGAACTGATACATATGATAAGTATCACACAAACAGCTCACTGTATGTATATGGTTTGGTACTTCAACTTAGCATTGTTCTATGAACTTAGTAAGTGCGTCATTTCATCATATTTATATTTCAGTATGGCGAACGCAAAATGGTGCCTCATTTGTGATCGGCAAATTAAAGCCACAAAATACATGTCACTAGATTTCGCTAGTGCAACACTGAAGAGAGAACCTGCATTCCTGGATTTTTTAGGTGACATGGTTGGCGATGAAATTGATATTTTTGCACCCCACATGAGTCAATATATGTGCGGTACATGCCATTTGATGGTAATGAAGTGCATCAATGTAAAGACGCTGCAAGAGACCATCCGCTACAAGTTCCACAAAACAACAGCCAAGCACATCTTGTCAACAAGCTCAGAAACACTATTAAACACAGCCCTATTAATACCACCACCATGTAATCCACCAGAGGTAGATCTACTTCGAGCAAAAGTGGCTCAAAGGAAGGCTTTGGAGTCTCCTAGAACACCCTTGCCCCGCAAGGTATTATACAAAATTAAATTATATATAAATGTAGTATTAAAGACAGAGGACACTATTGGTAAATGTCAAAGACCAGTCTTCTCACTCAGTGTATCTCAACATATGTATAAAATAACAAACCTGTGAAAATTTGAGCTCAATCGGTCGTAGAAGTTGCGAGATAATAATGAAAGAAAAAACAACCTTGTCACAACAAGTTGTGTGCTTTCTGATGCTTGATTTCGAGACCTCAAGTTCTAAACTTGAGGTCTCGAAATCAAATTCGTGGAAAATTACTTCTTTCTCGAAAACTACGTCACTTCAGAGGGAGCTGTTTCTCACAATGTTTTATACCATCAACCTCTCCCCATTACTCAGAATCAAGAAAGGTTTTATGGTGATAATTATTTTGAGTAATTACCAATAGTGTCCACTGCCTTTAAAGACACTGGACACTATTGGTAATTGTCAAAGACCAGTCTTCTCACTTGGTGTATCTCAACATCATTTAAAATAACAAACCTCTGAAAATTTGACCTCAATTTGGTCATCAAAAGTGCGAGATATTGAAAGAAAAAAAACCTTGTCACGCAAAGTTGTGTGCTTTCGATCTAAATCTAAATCTGAGGTTTCAAAATCAAATTCGTGGAAATTGACTCTCTTGTAAACTACTCTACTTCAAGACAATTTACCCACTACTCACAATGTTTTATACTATCAAAAGCTCCCCATAAACATGTTTTACATGTAAGGTTTTATGGTGCTATTAATTATTTTGAGTAATTTACCAATTAGTGTCCACTGCCTTTTAACTGTTGATTAGTGAACAATTTATTCTTTCACAAAAAACAAGTTACTTCAGAGGGAGCTGTTTTTCACAATGTTTTATACTATGTCAGCTCCCCATTACTTGTTACCAAGTAAGGTTTTATGCTACTAGTTATTTTGAGTAAAGGGAAGGTACATGTTTGGTAATTGTCAAACAAAGACCATTTTTTTTTGACTTTGTGCATCTCAACATCATAAAGCATAAAATAACAAGCCTGTGAAAATTTGAGCTAAATTAGTCATTGAAGTTGCGAGAAAATGATGAGAGAAAAAAACGCCCTCAGAGGACGAATTAGATAGGAATAAAAGACTTCTGGCTAGAAGTCTTTTATTTATTGATACATTACTTCTTTCTAAAAATCTTTGCTACTTCAGAAGGAGCCGTTTCAGCTCTTCAATGCTCATTACCAATTCAGTTTTAAGTTAATATTTGTTTTTAGTAATATACCAAACGTGTACCTTTTCTTTAAATTTCTAGGCCTTGTAAGAATTGGCGACCACAACTATAAAGATGCAGTCAGTACTCGGTAATCATCTTGTACATTATTATTAACTGGGCCCAATTTCACAGAGCTGCTAAGCACACAAATTTTGCTTAGCATGAAATTTCTTCCATGATAAAAACATGATTACCAACCAAATTTCCATTTATTACATATATTATTGCTTGTTACTGGTATTCAGCTGTCGTTTGCTTAAATCCCGAAAATCACATGGCAGTTTGGTTGGTAATCCTGTTTTTATCAAGGCAACAATTTCATGCTAAGCAAATTGTTGTGCTTAGCAGCTTTATGAAATTGGGCCCTGATGACGTGCATGAGCAAATATGTAACACCAAGCCATTATAGTGTAGCAAAGTCTTGTCAAAGTCTCCTAAAGTCTATTGCAATCTGAGTAGATTGGTTGTCAAATTGGCAGTTCTGGACTGCCCAGGTGCGTTTGAATTGCTTTGATGTCAATCCAGGGGCTCACCCGTGGCAAGCCCTAAGTGCTCTGATTTTGGAGTTGGTCACTTGGGGGCTGGCCCCAGGTGCATGAGGTCACTACGAGAGCGGTGAGTGGTCGTTCGTTTAGCTCTTGTCAGGGGCTCACCCGAGCTAGCACCGTGGGGTAGACCCCTAAAGTCCGATTGCAATTCGAGTAGATTGGTTGTCAAACCCTTCGTGGCAGTTGTAGCATGCACTGCATTTGAGGTTTTTTCACACTTCTCTATTCCCCGGGGAATAACAGCCAGCCCTTTCACACTTGAATCCCCTTACTTACCTTATGTCACAGGTTTTCAAGGACTAACTTTTGTTGTGTCTGTTTTTCTTTGTTTTGTTTTTGTTTTGTCTTTGTTTTTGTTTTGTTTTTGTTTTGTTTGTTGGTTTTACTGCGCCTTGAACACCCAGCAGGGTGGATACGTGCGCATTACAAGTCTGATTATTATTATTATTATTATTATTATTATTATTATTATTATTATTATTATATCCGGGCTGACACGATTGCATATGTAAAACCGTCCGGCAGACATCATTGTATATGCGGCGGACATTATTGCATATGCAATAATGTCCTCCGGATACTATTGCATAGAGGACATAATAGACCCTTCCCATGAAATATGTAAATTGCACATAGCGCGTGCGCACTAATGTTTTGGTTGGCAAAATGAGGGAACATCGCGCTGTTTTGTACACGGCTAATAAAGTACTTTGACTTTGATTTAATAGCTCGATATTAATAAACAACAAATCAAATTTTTATATATTTTTTTACCCCTCCCTTGTATTTTTTATTGAATTAAATTGAATTAAAATGTAGCGCTTCTGGAACGCCCACTAAAAATAGACAGTAGCTCATGAATACATGTACATGACGTCATCGCGGTGACGTCACTTGGGGAACGAAGAGCACCAACCGGTCCACACTCGACAACTCGTCCGTCGGACAACTCGTCTGTTCGGACTACTCGACGGTTCAGACGGGTTTCGTTCAGACAGCTCAACGGTTCGGACACCTCGACGGATGATTTATTCAACTGTCAGACAACTCGACTTGGGGTCAAGACAAGTCGACGGATGGCCGTGACGGGGGCTCAGATTATACAGGAAAGTTTGTGTAAACATGACAGTAACGGAGGTCGGCCGCTCAACCGTCGACTTGTCTTGGTGGCCATCCGTCGAGTTGTCTCAAAGTCGAGTTGTCCGAACCGTCGAGTTTTCTGAACCGTCGAATTGTCCGAATGGACGAGTTGTCCGACGGACGAGTTGTCTGACATTCGCGTCAAACACAATAATAAAGATGTCGGCGCACGTGAATGAACGTTTTCCGGAGCTCAACAATGCCGAACTAGAGGGTATTGTCGACAGTAAAGATGGCCCTGCAACTAAAAAGACTGCCGCAATGCTGTAGATACCCTGAAAACGTACTGTCATGCTAAATACCTAGATATTTCAGCGGTAGAGGATTCCCTTCCTGAGTTGAGCTTATTTCACCTAAAATTTTATGCTGAGGTGCGAACCGCAAAGGGAAACTTCTATGCCAAGAATTCGATGGAGGTATGGAGATTTGGTCTTCAAAGACATTTCAAATCTCATGTTTTACAGCATGATGATTAAACTGCTGAAACATGAAGGCAAGGTTGCTGTTACACACAGAGAACCTATTCATAGCGAGGATATGGAGAAAATTCAGAACTCTGAAGCACTTGATCAACACACACCACTGGGCCTTCAAAATAAAGTTTTCATAGATATAATGCTGCATATGTGTAACAGAGGTCGTGAAAATCTACGTGAAATGGGCAAAGACGTCTTTGAGATTAAAACTGATGCTACTAATAATCAGCGTTATGTAGCGTTATGCAGCGTTATGTAGCGTTCAGCATTATGTATGCAGAACCAGAGATCGTCTGTCAAAAAATCACCGTACTGGCGACGAAAGTTACGGAGGTAGAATGTATGAAACATCAGACACCCCAAAAAAACTGTTCCTTATTGACAGCAATGTTTGGTATGACAACATTACTCTGGGGAAAAACAAGCTCTTCAACAAAATGAATGACATTTCACTGCAGGCAAAGTGTTCAACACATTACACCAATCGCTGTCTACGAGCAACTGGGGTCACCGTTCTAGATGCTGCTGGATGTGAGGCCCGCCACATCAAGTCTGTGTCAGGTCATCGGTCAGAAACAAGTATCAGGAGTTACAGTCGAACTGGTGAGGATGAGAAACGCAAAACGAGCCAAATTCTGTCAGCTAATACTTCACAAAACCTGACTGCAACTTCATTGCAGGGCAGCGCTACAGCAACAGACCGAGATCATCAGCCATCAACCTCCTCAGGTTCCACCATCATTGACTATGATACACAACAGTTGCCGCAATCTCCACAACTTCAGTTGCTGTCAAACTCCCAAGAGGAAGCAAATCTGAATGATTTGACAAATTCACCAAACTTCGGACAATCCTTGAACATTGGAAGTTGTCCTGGTGCAAACGTCATCCAATTTGCGATTCCACAACTGCCAGGTTAACATTTATAACAGCTGAAACATGAACACGTAAACAATAATGGACTGAGCTAAATCCATATTTATTGTATCCTTCCTTGTGTTGAATAATTAATCATAACAGATTCAGTAAGTTTTTGTGTTCATAAAGTGCAGAAATTAAATTAAGAAAAGTCCATGAAAAAAGTTATCAAGATTGCATTTTATTTCTTCAGTCGTCATTTCCCCTTGTTCCTATTTGCAACGATAACTGAATAATTATGTATGAAGTATAGTAAAACAAATATAACGTGGTTTATTTCGGGTGACTAGTCGATATCATTAGCTCCCCTCGGTATTGGAAGTTGACAAACTAGTTCCCGAGGCGAAGCCGAGGGAACTAGTTTGTCAACTTCCAATACCGAGGGGAGCTCATCAGCTAGTCACCCGAAATAAACCATAATAATTTGTTTTACTATAATCATACATATTCAGTTATCGAAACAGGAGTTTTGAGCAAGAGAAAATGATTACTGTGAAACAAAATGCACATGATAAGCTTGTTCATGTGTTGGATGTCGCTTAGAGAGCGCTGTTCGTGCGTGTGTACAAAACGGTGCCACGATCAATAGCGCCCGGGGATGACATTGCGCAATGGTAGTGCGCATGACAAGTAGAATAGCTCCCGGGGAACTATTACTTGTCATGCGCATTTACCACTTGCGTGAATACTCATGTGTGCTTGGTAGTTAGCAAAATTAACACCTGGCACGTGGTGACGAATGGACCAATGAGAACTCGGCTCTCTGTCATGAATATGTATGAGGTATAGTAATATCAACTAGTCACCCTCAACCATGTCATATTTGTATATTAGCATTGACTCTCACCCCTCTATGCTTGTTCACCCCTTCTTCATTCTGCCAATGAAATTCTTATTCTGATTGTTGGTTGCAGGAATTCCAACAAGCCCCTGGTGAGGACATCCCACAGCAGGCGGACACGAGCTTTTCCCACCTGTCATGTGCTAGACATGATAGAATGGGAAAAACTTGTGTCCTTGTTGTCAGTTAGTGTATTGAGTGGTAACTTTTTGCAGTTTTGTTTACATTTGTTGTCACTTGTTTATTGTTTTATTGCAGGATGATCAACAAGACGATGGACAGTCAGTGGAATCCTTCAACGTGAAGATTGAGAATTCCGTCAGCCATGAAACAGTAAGCACTCAATGCATATAATGCAGGTTTTTCCCCCCCTTTTTTGTGCCTTTTATTATTAGTAGCCTACATGTAGCAATTAAACAATGGGTGCTTGCTATGTAAACCAGAATTACAGGGTTAACCCCTTACAGTACTGTTCCACAGATAGACGTGCGGAAGTGCACTGTGCATTGTGCATCATCATTATCAGTTGGCTGCAGAGCAGGCGGACACAAGCTTTTCCCACATGTCATGTGCTAGACATGATAGAATGGGTAAAACTTGTGTCCTTCTGGCAGTTAGTGTATTGAGTGGTAACTTTTTGCAGTTTTTTACATTTGTGTCACTTGTTTATTGTTTTATTGTAGGATGATCAACAAGACGCTGGACAGTCAGTGGAATCCTTCAACGTGAAGATTGAGAATTCCGTCAGCCATGAAACAGTAAGCACTCAATGCATATAATGCAGGTTTTTTCCCCCCCTTTGTGTGCCTTTTATTATTAGTAGCCTACATGTAGTAATGAAACTATGGGTGCTTGCTAAGTAAACCAGAATTATAGGGTTAACCCCTTACTCTTCCACGGATAGACGTGCGGAAGTGCGCTGTCCATTGTGCATCATCATCAGTTGCCTGCACAGCAGGCGGAAAAAGCTTTTCCCACCTGTCTTGTGCTAGACATGATGGAATGGGAAAAGCTTAGTGTCCTTGTTAGTTAGTGTTTTGAGTTGAAACTTTTTACCGTTTTTTACATTTGTGTCACTTGTTTATTGTTTTATTGCAGGATGATCAACAAGCTGATGGACAGTCAGTGGAATCCTTTAACGTGAAGATTGAGAATTCCGTCAGCCATGAAACAGTAAGCACTCGACGCATATAATGCAGGTTTTTTCCCCCCTTTTGTGTACCTTTTATTATTAGTAGCCTACATGTAGCAATGAAACTATGGGTGCTTGCTATGTAAACCAGAATTACCAGGTTAACTCCTTACAGTACTGTTCCACAGATAGATGTGCGGAAGTGCGCTGTCCATTGTGCATCATCATTATCAGTTGGCTGCAGAGCAGGCGGACACAAGCTTTTCCCACATGTCATGTGCTAGACATGATAGAATGGGTAAAACTTGTGTCCTTCTGGCAGTTAGTGTATTGAGTGGTAACTTTTTGCAGTTTTTTACATTTGTGTCACTTGTTTATTGTTTTATTGTAGGATGATCAACAAGACGCTGGACAGTCAGTGGAATCCTTCAACGTGAAGATTGAGAATTCCGTCAGCCATGAAACAGTAAGCACTCAATGCATATAATGCAGGTTTTTTCCCCCCCTTTGTGTGCCTTTTATTATTAGTAGCCTACATGTAGTAATGAAACTATGGGTGCTTGCTAAGTAAACCAGAATTATAGGGTTAACCCCTTACTCTTCCACGGATAGACGTGCGGAAGTGCGCTGTCCATTGTGCATCATCATCAGTTGCCTGCACAGCAGGCGGAAAAAGCTTTTCCCACCTGTCTTGTGCTAGACATGATGGAATGGGAAAAGCTTAGTGTCCTTGTTAGTTAGTGTTTTGAGTTGAAACTTTTTACCGTTTTTTACATTTGTGTCACTTGTTTATTGTTTTATTGCAGGATGATCAACAAGCTGATGGACAGTCAGTGGAATCCTTTAACGTGAAGATTGAGAATTCCGTCAGCCATGAAACAGTAAGCACTCGACGCATATAATGCAGGTTTTTTCCCCCCTTTTGTGTACCTTTTATTATTAGTAGCCTACATGTAGCAATGAAACTATGGGTGCTTGCTATGTAAACCAGAATTACCAGGTTAACTCCTTACAGTACTGTTCCACAGATAGATGTGCGGAAGTGCGCTGTCCATTGTGCATCATCATTATCAGTTGGCTGCAGAGCAGGCGGACACAAGCTTTTCCCACATGTCATGTGCTAGACATGATAGAATGGGAAAACTTGTGTCCTTGTTGGCAGTTAGTGTATTGAGTGGTAACTTTTTGCATTTTTTTTACATTTGTTGTCACTTGTTTATTGTTTTATTGCAGGATGATCAACAAGACAGTGGAAAGTCAGTGGAATCCTTCAACGTGAAGATTGAGAATTCAGTCAGCCATGAAACAGTAAGCACAGGATGCATATAATGCAGGTTCCCCCCCCCCTTTGTGTGCCTTTTATTATTAGTAGCCTACATGTAGTAATGAAACTATGGGTGCTTGCTAAGTAAACCAGAATTACCAGGTTAACCCCTTACTGTTCCACGGATAGACGTGGGGAATGCGCTGTTCATTGTGCATCATCATCATCAGTCAGTCGTGCAGGCACGAGCTTTCCCCACCTGTCTTGTGCTAGACATGATAGAATGGGTAAAACTTGTGTCCTTGTTGGCAGTTAGTGTTTTGAGTGGTAACTTTTTGCAGTTTTGTTTACATTTGTTGTCACTTGTTTATTGTTTTATTGCAGGATGATCAACAACACAGTGGAAAGTCAGTGGAATCCTTCAATGTGAAAATTGAGAATTCAGTCAGCCATGAAACAGTAAGCACTCAATGCATATATGTAGTTTCTTTCCGTTTGTGTACCTTTTATTATTAGTAGTCTACATGTAGTAGTAAAACTGTGCTTGCTACTATGTGAACCAGAATTACCCCCTTACTCTTCCACGGTAAGTGTTCAGGGGGTGATTTCACAAAGAGTTAGTCCTTGGAGAACTTAAAAACTTGAGGCAATTCTGAGTAAGTTAGGACCAGTAACTTGACCTCCAATATAATTCCAGATAAGACTTCTTAGCTTTTGTGTGCACGGACAATCCTAGTACACAGGACCTACAGCTTAAAGCCATTGGACATTTTCGGTAAACAGTATTGTCCGAGGCCCACACTTGTGTATCACAACTAATATATAAAATAACAAACCTGTGAAAATTAAGCCTCAATCGGTCATCGGAGTCAGGAGAAAATAATTGGAAAACCCACCCTTATTTCCGGCACGTTTGGCCGTGTCATGAAAGGTGTTTAAAATAAACACGTAATTCTCAAAATCGAGAATTGATAATTGTTTTAATGTTTTCTCAAAAAGTAAAGCATTTCATGGAATCATATTTCATTCAAGAGAAATCTTTCACCATTACCTTCTGTAAACCCTGTAAGTTATTTGTATGAACTTGTGATTTTTTTCTGTTCCGAAAGTGTCCAATGGCTTTAATGTCCACGCGAAGGACAAAGCAATTATGGTTCAGTATCTTCCTTAAAGACACTGGAAACTCTTCTCACTTGGTGTATCTCAACATATGCACAAAATAACAAACCTGTGAAAATCTAATCCTAACGTCTCAAAATCAAAATCAAATACATAAGTGGAATATGACTTCTTTCTCAAAAACTAAGTTACTAAGGAAGGAGCTGTTTCTCACAATGTTTTTACAATCAACAGCTCTCCATTGCTAGTTACCAAGTTAGTTAGTTAGTAAATCCCTTATAGTGTCCAGTGCCTTTAAGGACGCAAAAGCTATTATTAATAAATAAACAAATTGAAAACAAACTGTTATTTCTGTCGTTTATTGTCAATCTTTTTAATGTGCAGCATGAGGGTCGACCCAAGACAGTCAAGAAAGATAAATGTGCGGCGTTTGGATGTACACATAAGAAGAGCAAATCTCGCTGTGCCTTCTACAGCTTCCCAAGATACTCCAAAGCAAACAAGAAGTGGATCAAAGCTTCAAGATGCAACCTCTCCAAAGATGGCTTTACAAAGAAGAAGAATTTTTCAAGTCGAAATTTGAGACTTTGCGAGTGTCATTTCGCTAGGGTACCTTATCCCAGATCGTCAAGCCAACGGTTGAAAAATATTGCGCCCACTTTGTTTAACTTTCTCGCCGCTGACTTTAAAGCTAGCAGTAAGCCTGTGAAGAGAGTGAAGAGAATTCCCATCATGTCTGCAAAGCCCCTGGAGAAACCAACTTCCCCAGAGGTATGTTTAAAACCAATATTTCATGTTTTAAAGACACTGGACACTATTGGTAACTGTCAAAGACCAGTCATCTCACTTGTTGTATCTCAACATACATGTATGCATAAAATAACAAGCTTGTGCAAATTTGTAGTCAATTGGTCATCGAAGTTGCGAGATAACTATGAAAGAAAAATCACCCTTCTCACACGAAGTTGTGCGCTTTCAGATGCTCGATTTTGAGACCTCAAAATCTAATTCTGGGGTCTCAAAATCAAATTGGTGGAAAACTACTTCTTTCTCGAAAACTATGTCACTTCAGAGGGAGCTGTTTCTCACAATGTGCTAAACTATAAACCTCTCCCCATTACTCGTTACCGATTAACGTTTTATGCTAATAAATATTTTGAGTAATTACCACTAGTGTCCACTGCCTTTAGAGGGTTTGATACTTTTTGTACATCAAGTTTTTGGCCAGGGCATGAGTCCCTACTCTGAGTTCTGAATGATGATGTTAATTGAGTTACCTGTAGAAGTTTCAGCTTCATTAAAAGTGAATATGGAGCACAGAGCAATGTTATCAAGAAAGGCGTATAAACATGTTTTTTTGTTAAACAAAAAGTACCCAACCTTTATAACAAGTCCGATGATATCTACCCACCAGAATCCAGTATTGGTACTTCTAATCACCCAACATGAGAGCAAAAACGGAAATGTAAATAATTTGTTGTATTTATATAAATACAGCAAATTGTTATATATATAACCCAAAATATATATATGATTTCTTCTACATGCTCTTTCAGTTCTTATCGCCCAAGGATCATCATTTTGTTGGAAATAACTTTATAATTATTAATGTCTGAATATAGGGGCCATCATTGCTGAAGTGCAATCTAAGGGAAATCTGTGTTGGGCTGCACGGTGTATTTTGCTCCGGGCTTAGTGCCGGGCTTATTGTTTAATATCTGGGCGAGCCCGCCCGCCCGGCATCCCCAATGTGGCTATTACACTGATAATTTGTCTGATTGGCGTATACTTTCAATCGTTGTCCATGTTGTTTTGTTTTCACAGAATAACTGTCGACCTAGCTTTTATCAACAAATGAAACATTTTCTGTCGAAGGAAGCCTACGATGCAGTTGACTCATGCGCCCCAAGTTTTTGGAAGACTTATCACCAGCTTGAAAAAGAAGTGATGACGCTTAAAGCAACGTGCAATTCCACCACGGTGTTGTCACTTCAGAACATCAAATGTAATGACAGGGTCTTTGAAACATACACCGGCCTCCCCAACTACGCAACTTTTGAAGTTCTCTGCGGATATATGGCTATGAATGCTTCATGTCTTTGGCGCTTCAAAGCTTTACCATTTGGGGAGTTAACAGTCATTGACACAAACAATGTTAATCGACAAACCTTGACAATAGAGGACCAGTTGTTCTTGTTCCTGGTCGCGGTCAGAACTGGTAGTTCCAGCAAGGATCTCGCCATTCGATTCAGCATCAGCGAGCGCTTGGTCAATAACATCATTTCATCATGGGCCGTCTTTGTAAGTGACACCCTGGAGAAGTTCTACAACACAACGGTAACTAAAAAGGCAAAGTTCAACGTTGCGGTGGATTACACAGCTCTGTTTAGTGAATCTCCAGCGTTGTTGACCACTCAGCAGAATGAAACAACTATTAACCGACGATTAATAGCAGTTGGCTTCAGCAGATATGGCGTAGTGACAAGCGTACTCAGCACTAAGAGAGGGCATGCTTTAGCAAGAGTTTCAACAACCCACAACGAGGGCACAGACAGTGCCTCAAAGCAACCCTCCTCATTAGGGCCTGTCAAGCATGAGCAAGGGACTAAAATCTTGCCAAGCTCGTCACAGCCAGGGGATGTCTCTTCTCTTGTCATCACAGAGGACTTGAGTAAGAGTCACATGACACCCATGTCCACTGCTGAAGTGTTCCATGTGGAGCGAGCTCTGAATAGAATCAAGCAGTTCCATTACTTACAGAAGCAAGTGGAACCATCGATGGAGGACATGTATGAGCAAGTGTTTAAGGCTTGTGCATTTCTTGTTAACTTCCAGAGTGTTTCATAAAGCGCACATGTACATGTAGCACAATGACAATTATCAGAACTACCATTATATTGGCAATGTTAATTACATCTGGATAGTTGCAGGTTCAAGTCCAGCTCTAGTCAATTTTTCTTTGTTCAAACCAAAGTTATTTAAGAGTTTACCAAGTCAGTGTCCCTTGTGGTTTACAACTGTATAATTTGAAATTTAATGTTGCATCCTCTTGATGTGGTGCCTCTGTTTCCACTTCAAAGGTTGTATCGTAAACTTGAGTATGATCCTAGACTAAACGGCAGTTACAGGCTGAATGGCTTCTGACTAGCACCAACCTCGTTCCAAGGCCGTGCCTTTTTTTTCTCAGCATGCCTTGCTCGATCATAACCCCTGGAAGTGTGACCTGAAAATATCCAGATATATTGGATGTTACAATTAGTCCTGTGGTTGATACATGTATGCTCTGTGGGCGTTTGTCGCTCACATGCTGGATGCGCTGTGTGGAAAGTTGTACAATACATACAGTGTATGTATGTAATATTAGTCATAAACTTCAGGCGGTCAGTGTTGCGTGTCAAAAAAGGGGAATACATACGCACGTGTTTCGACATATAGAGCTTTTTGAAGACACATGGCGTTTCATATTTTGCGCGTATATAATGGCCAATCAAAAACATGGATCTGAGTTTCCCTCCCAGGGGTTTGAGACGTCACAGAGCTAGCGGGTGATACGGCTCGCTGTCCATGGTAGCGAGGTTGGACTAGCACCCACAAGCAAACATACATACATGTTTTATTGACAAAATAGGGAGACCACCATCATAGGGCTGGATAGCTCAGTTGGAAGAGCATGTTTAAATTCTGCTCTAGTCAAATTGTCTTACTCTTTATTCAACTCAAAACTATGTACCATTAATGATTATTTTCAACGATGAGGGCCTGAAGCAATTCATGTTCATGAGTTTGTACCGGTAACTGCAGTTTGGAGAGGCACACTTTATATCCAGTTCTAATTTACTCAGGTGTGCTATAACAAAGAGTACATTCAAAAAGGTCACTTTTAAAAAGTGTATTGACCCCTTGCAGTGTGTGCCTTGAACCCTCACATGCGCCTATCCTGCGCCCTATTTGGGACTCCCAATTTACAGAGGATGCAAGGAGTCGACTGTTAATTAGAGGCACTGGACACATACATTAAAGGGTCTGTGTACTTAGGTCCACAGATTTACATTAAACCTACAGAGTTTGAAGATGATTATAGTATAAAGCTTCCCTTGAAATTTTACTTACTGAGGTGCTGTAGTTTTTGAGAAATGAGTAAAACAAATAATTTTCGTCTCAGTTTTAGCATGTAAAAAATAATTTATGCTGGTTCTGGTATAATATCATAACTGGTTAATGGGATTTTACATGGGTAAACAATTTTCGTCTTTTTGAGATGAAAATGTTTTGGATGACTTGTTTTACTCATTTCTCAAAAACTACACAGCCTCAGTTAGTAATTTGAAGGGAAGCTTTCCACTATCATTATCTTCAAACCCTGTATAAGTTTAATGGTAATCTGTGGACATTTTGAAAAAGTACCCGAATCCTTTAAGAATTCATAATGTGCATAAAATAAAAACCAAGTAAGTTTTTATGCTATATTTTGAGTAATTTATTAAATGTGTCCAGTGCTTTTCTGCCAAGTTATATCCTGTTTTTTTCCTTGAAGCACTGTTGGAGTT
The DNA here is from genome assembly GCF_902459465.1 of Asterias rubens. Taxonomy (NCBI): domain Eukaryota; kingdom Metazoa; phylum Echinodermata; class Asteroidea; order Forcipulatida; family Asteriidae; genus Asterias; species Asterias rubens. The sequence goes on along the minus strand of NC_047065.1, from coordinate 14,055,070 downwards.
TCGTTGATAAATTATCATTTGTACCTAGCAAACAAGTTGCTTTTCAAGAATAGTTTTAAAAGTACAACCAGTTGCAAAAGTGAGAGAGAAAAAACTAATCTTGCCAAAAATAGATTCCCAAGTGTCAGTATTTGTGATTGATTTTGTGCTTAATTTTGCCTAGAAGAAATTTGTGTAGCAGTATGTTCTGCTGCCATGATCCTTTTGACATTGAGAGGCCATGTTCTCAGTTGCCCTTCTCAAAACTGTTGCCCGGATTCAAAGTGATTTTGCATTTGAATTTGAGAATTAAAGTAGCCAACTTAATATCAACTTGCCAGCGGTCTCAGAAAATTTTCCTTTCGGTTGTGTTTAGGGCCAACATTTGTGTTGTCTTATTTGGTGAAAAATACTTGGGCAATCGTATCCTGTTGTGACTGCCTCAAAAACTAGACTTTGTCCCCACAAACTTTTTAAGCCAAGGGTCATTTCACGGGGTCGACGCAGCTAAACGTACGCATCGCTGAGGGCGATGTTGAAGGAGGACAACTCGACCTCCTCCGTTCGAACAAATTTAGTACACGTGTGTTCGTTGGACATGGATGGACGGCCGTCCCCGTGCACTCTGTTTACACCGAAATTCGTTGACGCAACAAACGAGCACGGCGCCAAAATCAACAAGAAGCGTAGCGTACGACGATACGACATACTGCTGAGCTAATTGAGAAAGTTTCCGGTATAGTTTCGGCAGCAGAGCATCGTGAAAATTTTACGAGTGACAATTCAAAAGACAGGAAAGAACAACGATGACTGATAACAAATGTTGAAATCAACAAATAAGTAGGCCTTGCATGCTGGTGAGTGTTTGTAAAGTTTGTTTTGAATTATTTGTAGGGATCGATACAATTTACATGTATTTTGAATTTGATGATTCAGAATTTTTACCACTCGGCCACCTACAGTCCACACTCGGCAGTTAGTTGGGAGCACTGCAAAATACGGAGTCGGATGCCTTTGTCATTCGTATGAGAGTACTCGTCTCGTTGGGGGCCAGGCGGAGCTCCGTCCCCCACGAGCCTGCACGGAAGACTTGGTCCGTTATTAAAGTACTTACTTGGTCGACCGAGTCCGAGTGTGTTTTGGATTTTCTTCTCTGGTCATATAGAGCATGTGGTGGAGACAATGTGGATGGGTCATCACTTTGGCACCCCAACATTACCAAATACCATGGTGGTTACTATTTCTACCATTAATTATCCATGTAGTAAATATATTCAATCAATTCAAACATTTGTGGGGGTTTGTTGGGGGGGGGGGCTCGTGTGTCCCCCCCCCCCCCCACCCACTAGATTATATTTTTATCTACCCAAATGACATACTGAAAGTTTTTCGTTGGGTTGTGCTCATAGTCATAGAGCTATATAAAATATTAACTCTATGGTTGTGCTCCATTCTCCATTTCTGTACGATTGATATCTCATAAAATTAAAAAGCAAGTCGAAGTACAGTTTATTTTCCTCTTTTTTTTTATTATTGTGTTTGTTTGGATATAATCAAAAGTTTTATAATAATTTAATATTATTACATCACTGAAACAGTTTACACCTACACATTTGTCGTACAAAGAGGGACGTGCCCCCTCCACCACCCACTAGATATCTATGCCCCCCCCCCTTTCCAGGTCCAGTATAGGCCCCCATTTGAAATCTGGAATAAAGAGGGGAAAATCTGACAATTTAACATTTTAAATAAAGCTTTAATGAAATGTAGTGTACAATGTACGTAAGAACAAATGTTTTTATCAGTAAATGCCTTGGACTCCCCTTTTACTGTGTAAGCCTTTGGATAACTTTCCGTATGGCGCCACCACTTTTTCACTCATTTTTACTAAAAGGGATATCTCATTGAGGTAAATTAGATACTATATTATTTCATTTCGAAATGAAAAAGTGGTGGCACCATACGGAAAGTTTTCCAAGCCTTTAAGGTGAATACGTTTGGTAATTGTCAAAGACCAGTCTTCTCACTTGGTGTATCCCATTATACGCATACAAAAACAAACCTGTGAAAGTTTGGACTTGGTTGGTCATTAAAGTTGCGAGAAAATATTGATAGGAGAAGGCTCCTGGTGCGAAGTCTTTCATTATTTTTTTTTGAGAAATTACATCTTTCTCAAAAACTACATTACTTCAGAGGGAGTCGTTTCTCACAATGTTTTGAACTATTGCCAGCTTTCTGTTGCTTGTTACAAAGTAAGGTTTTAAGCTAAAATATATTTTGAGTAACCACCAATAGCGTCCAGTGCCTTTAAGCTAAGTTACGCCACTGCTTGCTTTGAAGACTTGACTTTTATAATTAGATGGTGGGGGGGGGGGGGTGTTCACAACAATTATACAATAGTTATCTAAATATACCTTGAATCTGTTTTCTCTTTTTTTTCCAGACGGAGCCAGACAAGCCACCCGAAGGAACTTGATACTTTTTTGTTGATTCGCATAAAGCTGCCAAGTTGAAGAAACCCTCAACACTGGAATATAGGCTGAGATGGGAAAAACTAAACAATCAAAGACATCCATCACCCCTCCAGCAGAGACCGATCAATCTACTTTGAAGAAACATGGAAAGTCAACAACCAAATCACTTAAAGCTGCCACTTTGAAGACACCTCACTCACTTCAGCCGGTAAAAACTACTGAGTCATTGATGTCAAACGGCCAAGAGAAATCTGCAAAAAAATGTACGCGTATCACTTTCAAGTTTAAGAAACAAGACGGGTTGTTAGCAACTGTTAAGCGAAAGGGATCAACTAAGAAGTCTGTTACACATGATGAGTTAAAGAGAGTAACCAAGTTCAAGAAATCCACTAATTTAAAGAAGCTAGCAAAGGTGGAAAAAACAGTTAAGTTGAAAACATCTGCGTGTACAAAGTTAAGAACAACAACTAAGACAAGAAGGACCCCTGTCGAGTCAGAAGAAGTGTCCAGGTTGAAAACAACTGCTTTTTACAGAGAGCTTTTTAAGAAATACACCAATATAAAGAAACCAACTGTTGGTAACGGGTTGTTAAGGAAATCCACAAATTTAAAGAAGCCAGCCAAGGCTGAAAAAAATGTTAAGACGAAGACACTTGCATATTCAAAGTTAAGAACAACAACCAAGTTAAGGACCCCTGTCGAGTCGGAAGAAGCGGCCATATTGAAAACAACTGTTGTAAACGGGTTGTTAAAAAAATCCACAAGTTTCAAGAAACGAGCCAAAAAGGAAAAAACTGTTGGGGTAAAGACACCTTGTGTGTGTATAAATTTAAGACCACCAACCGAGTCGAGATGGACCTCTGTCGAGGTTGAAGAAGTGGACAGGTTGAAAACAACTGTTAACAGGTTGTTAAGGAAATCCACAAGTTTCAAGAAACAAGCTAAGGTGGAAAAAACTGCTCCGATAAAGACACCTGCGTGGTCCCCTAAAAAAACACCAACTGAGTTAAGGACCCCTGTCGAGTCGGAAGAAGTGGACAGGTTGAAAACAACAGTTGTTAACGGTTTGTTCAGGAAATCCACCAATTTCAAGAAACAAGCTAAGGTGGGAAAAGCTGTTCCAATAAAGACACCTGTGTGTACAAAGTCAAAAGCACCAACCGAGTTTAGGACCCCTGTCGAGTCAGAAGAAGCTGCCAGGTTGAAAACAACTGTTGTTAACGGGTTGTTAAAGAAATCCACAAGTTTCAAGAAACCAGCCAAGAAGAAAAAACTTGTTGGGGTAAAGACACCTAGTGTGTGTACAAATTTAAGACCACCAACCGAGTCGAGATGGACCTCTGTCGAGTCGGAAGAAGTTGCCAGGTCAGAAACAACTGTTGTTAACAGGTTGTTAAGGAAGTCCACAAGTTTCAAGAAACAGGCCAAGGTGCAAAAAAAAGTTAAGAAAAAGACACCTGCATGTTCAAAGTTAAGAACAAAAACCAAGTTAAGGACCCCTGTCGAGTGTGAAGAAGCTGCCAGTTCGAAAACAACTGTTGTTAACGGGTTGTTAAACAAATACACTAACTTAAAGAAACCAGCCAAGGTGCAAACAACTGTTAAGATAAAGACAACTGCATGTACAAAGTCAAAAGCACCAACCGAGTCAAAGACCCCTGTCGAGTCAGAAGAAGCTGACAGGTTGAAAACAACCAATTATAACAGGTTGTTAAAGAAACCAGCCAAGGTGCAAGAAACAGTTAGGTTGAAGACACCTATGTGTACATCGTTAAGAGCACCAACCAAGTCAAGGACCCCTGTCGGTTCAGAAGAAGCCAGCAGGTTGAAAAAATCCTCCAAGTTGGCTAATCAGAACAAGCCGCAGAAAGCCAAGTCGAAGTTAGAAGAATCTGTTGAGTTGAAGACAAACGCGAAGTCAAAACAGATATGTTCAGCACTTGGATGTTCGCATCCCAGGGTTAAGTTCGGTTGCACTTTCTACTCGTTTCCGAAAAACAAGAAGCTGGCGAGAAAGTGGATGACAGCAGCAAAATGTGATGTCGCAGAAAACAAGATAACACGGACAAAACTGATCACAGGCAACCATCTAAGACTCTGTAATTGTCATTTTGAGAAACAGCCAACTCCCACGAACAAGGTTGTTCCAACGATATTCTTCAATGTTGCGCCAAGTTTTGAAACTGAGCCCATTTCTAACAGTGCACCACACCAAGGGAGAAAACTCAAGAAAAAGGTACTCAAAACAAGTTCTTGTTTTGCTTATAATTATAAATTAAAAGATTAAAATGGAAATGTTGCCTTTGATCGGTCGAGTTGGTCTATGAAAATCATTTGAAGCCATTTGTTATAAAATGTGTATTGTTAGAAAGATGATTTAAAAGTAGAATAAAATGATCCACACAAATATACCTCAAAATTGCATGGTTTTATTTATACGTCACCAACTAACATGGCATGCCATTTTGGGGAGTCAAGTTTATGACTCCATAAAATGGACGACCTTAGTTCGCAGAGTAAAAGGAAAACAACCTACTTTCAAGGCTTGTTTGTGTGGGTAATAATATTCTACTTTAAAAACATCTTTTTAACCATATCGATTTCATAACAAATGTTTTTCATGGACCAACTCGCCCAATCCAAGGCAACGTGTCATTTTAAGTTCCAAGGGAATTGTCCGACCTCCTCTCTAGTGAAATGAAACATCAAGTTTTTTGGAGAACAAATAGAAATATGCGGTGATGGTGTGATTTGTGGCAAAACCCTAACAAAGTTTCAAAACAAAGAAAAACTATATTTATTTTGGTTTAACACATACACACCAGTGTGTTAGCACTGTACTTTTTCGTGCTCTGTGAAAAAAATACGGCATTGAGGCATAATGCTGGGGTGGAATTTGAACCCACAGCCTTTGCAATTCTAGTACAGTGTCTTACCAACTAGACCAGTGAGATTGCCCGGTAGCTAGAGGCAGTTGGAATCCTATATTTTAGCAGCGGGTACCGCACCGATCTAATGGACTGAAATTTGCACCAAATGCAAAATTCCATCTATTGGAATACCAAAGTGGCATGCTGTGTGTGAGTCCGGGTTTTATAAACTGATATTTGTGTTTTCTCTTGTTCTGCAGAGTCTGGATCAAGTTCAAGATGAGCAACCAGCGAAGAAAAGTTGCTCTCAGGAGAACGATTTTTGGAAGCACTATCATCAATTGATGGAGGACTCATCATCTTACAAAAAAGCTTGTGATTCCCTGAAGCTGCTTAGCCTCCAAAATGTCAAAGACAGTGACAGTGTGTTTGAAATGTACACAGGTCTTCCGAATTATGCGATCTTTAAACTTCTCCATGACTATTTGAAACTCGATGTAGAGAAGGTCAAACCCGAACCTTTCCACATCGTCGAAGATGTCGAAGATGCAGAGATGAACTCCCAGCAACCTTTGACGTCAGAGGAGGAGTTGTTCTTGTTTCTTGTTGGGTCGAGGACGGGAAATTCCGCAAGCGATCTGTCTGTACGATTCGGTGTCAGTGAGGAGACGTACAGATTCACCTTTGCATCATGGGCTGTCTTTGTGAGCACCAAGCTGGAAGACTTTTACGAAACAGAAGCAGCCAAAGGCGGAGACACGTTTGTAGCGGTTGATTTTACAGCTCTCTTTTCCGACTCTCCCAGTGTGTTTTGCGTTAAGAATCAAAACTCGTCCCGATCTGAGATCCGCAAGTTGACTTTCCTCTGTTTAAATGACAAGGGAGCAGTGACGGGTGTGCTAACCATGCCAGATGATCAAGCAGTAGTGAAGATTTCACCAAACAAGTACTTGGACTTCACTAAGGTTCACAACCAATTTAACAATCCAACCAGGGTGCCTAGAATGCCTGAAAGGAACAAATGCGCGACTTCCTCAAATGACATTGACAGAACAATAGATAGAATAAAACGGTTTTCTTATCTCCGAAAGCAGGTAGACCCGACGCAATTAGACATTTTTGAGCGAGTGTTTAAGGCTTGTGCTTACCTTACTAACTTCCAGAGTGCCTTCCGTATGACTGGTACGCTAAAAGAGTAGGTAGTCTGAAAACAGGGATAATTGGGTGTTGAGCATAGCTTATACTTCCTGCAAATGCAATACAAATGTTGACGTCACAAATGCGCAACAAATAATTTGGAAGAGTTGAAAGTTACTCGACTCCTTTCGCAGCGCAAACAGGGCTGTGACGTCAGGATTGGTATCGCATTCACATTCTCAGGAAGTATGAACTGGGCTTTACCTACATGTAACTGTCTCCTTCTTTTAAGTGCTGACAAATTGCCTACTGTAGCCCATGCATAGTCCCAATGTGCATGATCATCGCGCAAAGGGTTTAAATTTGTTTTGGCAACACCAGCAACCATCATGGTATGCTGATTTTGAAGCAATGCTGTAGACACCTACAAAACCTGGCATAGTTGACATGTCAATAACAGCTTGGCGTCCATTTTGGCATATTGATTTCATTTTCAACTTTATCTCAGTTTCCCAATATTCATTGCGGTATTTTTTTAAGATGGCGCTAGTGCATATGGGCTACTGTGAAAAAAAGTGGCACCGATTGTTTTTCGTCAGGTATTTGGTTGTGAGGGAAGTAATTCCCGGACTTCCATGTTTGATACCAACTTTGTGTCTCAAACATTGTCCTCTGCCAAATTAATTATCATTGTGTCCATGACCTATGACTGGGTTTGAGTCGGTGGATTCGACTGCCACATGGTTTTAAACAGGAAAGCAATAAGAAATAGAAGTGATGTTTAAAGGCAGTGAACACTATTGGTAATTACTCAAAATAATTATTAGAATAAAACCTTAATTGGTAATAAGTAATGGGAGAGGTTGATAGTATAAAACATTGTGAGAAACGGCTCCCTCTAAAATGACGTAGTTTTCGAGAAAGAAGTAATTTTCCACGAATTTGATTTCGAGACCTCAGATTTAGAGCTTGAGGTCTCGAAATCAACCATCTAATCGCACACAACTTCGTGTTAGCAAGTTCGATGACCGATTGAGCTCAAATTTTCACAGGTTTGTTATTTTATGCATATGTTGAGATACACCAACTGGGAAGGCTAGTCTTTGTCAATTACCAATAGTGTCCACTGCCTTTAATCCTGAAACTAATGTAACTTTTTAAATTTAAATATCCCTAAACTCCATTCTTGAGAAAAGTTTAAATTTCTACATGATGAATGTATGATAATTTTTTTAACTTCAGAGTTAAGATTGGTAAGATTTGAAACTTTGCTAGGTGGGATTATAATTGGGTGATGTTTGCGGTAAGACCAAGTGTTGATCTCTTTTAATAAGTAGTGTGGGTTCAGAGCATTGATCAAATTGAGATGTCAAATTGTCAACCACTGGTTCTTTTTAGAACCAACACTACTCAAAAGAGATTTACACATGGTGCTACCTCCTAAGTTTAGATGCACTCTGCCAATGTGGAAGCTATTGCAAAAACCTTTGTTTCCAACAAAAAATGTAAACAAATTAAGAAATCCTTATTCAAACGGAGCAGTTTAATAGTTTGTTTCTTTTAAATGCAGTGGACACTATTGGTAATTGTCAAAGACTAGCCTTCACAGTTGTTGTATCTCAACATAAGCATATGATAAAATAACAAACCTGTGAAAATTGAACTCAATTGGTCGTCGAAGTTGCGAGATAATAATGAAAGAAATAAAACGCCCTTGTCACACGAAGTTGTGTGCGTTCAGATGGTTGATTTCGAGACCTCAAGTTCTAAATCTGAGGTCTTGAAATCAAACTCTCCCCATTACTTGTCACCAAGACAGGTTTTATGCTAATAATTATTTTGAGTCGGGAGAAAATAACTTTCTGCATGTTTGGCCGTGTCATGACATGTGTTTGAAATAAATCCGTAATTCTCGATATCGAGAATTGATAAAGTAAAGCATTTCATGGAATAATATTTCAAGAGACATCTTTCACCATTACCTTTTTGTCCCCTGCAAGTTACTTGTAAATTTGTTAACTTTTTTTTTCGGTTCCGAAAGTGTCCAATGGCTTTAAGCTAAAGTATTCAGTAGATTTAAAATTAAAATTTTTTAAATAAATATTCCTATCATCAGTGCCTCTTCCAAAAAATTATAATGTGTAATTTGAAACTTTGCATGTGGTATATCTAAGACAGGTTTGTAGTTGCACAATGTGAACATATCTTTTTGATACATGGTGTTACCACAAACCTCTCTTAGTTTAAAGGCAGTGGACACTAGTGGTAATTGTCAAAGACTGGCCTTCATAGTTGGTGTATCTCAACATATACATAACATTATAAACCTGTGAAAATTTGAGCTCAATTAGTCATTGAACTTGCGAGATATGAATGAAAGAAAAAAACACCCTTGTCACACGAAGGTGTGTACTTTAGATGGTTGATTTTGAGGCTTCAAGTTCTAAATCTGAGGTCTAGAAATCAAATTTCGTTTAAAATTACTTCTTTCTTGGAAACTATGGCAGTTCAGAGGGTGCTGTGTCTCACAAAGTTTTATACCATCAACCTCTCCCTATTACTTGTCACCAAGAAAGGTTTTATGCTAATAGTTATTTTGAGTAATTACCAATAGTGTCCACTGCTTTTAAATTTATAATGTGATAACCAGGATTAACATACTCTTTGGTGCAAAAAACAACAAACTCAAAACCTAAAGAATTTCTTACGTTTAAAGTTGGACTTGTATAAGTTCTCTGAAAAAAATTAACTATTAAAAATTTAAAGGAACTGTTTTTCTGGGTTTTTGTTTACCTCCGTCAGCGGTCTAAAGAATTCCTGAAAACATTCCAACCCACTGCCTTTGCCAGAGCATTACTTACCAATTAGACCACGACGTTGCCCTGGAGCGTACTAGTTGGACACTACTCAAGAATTGCAAAGGTCGTGGTTTGGATCGGGTTCAAATCTCACCCGAGTAATATGCATGTGATTTTCAAACAACTCGGGGAAAGTCCTCGGTATACAATGGCTAAACGCATATCAGTGTACAGGTATCTCCCCCCCCCTCTTAAAGCTTAACCAGTTTGTCCTATATTAATAATAATAATAATAATAATAACAAATTCTTATATAGCGCATTTCACAATAACCGTATCAATGCTCTTTACATTAGTGCCCTGGTCATGGGGCCAAATAACATCCCTGTAATGTTTCTCAGCTCTCGTGGGAGTATACAGCCCTGAGCTGCCTGTAAGGCGCTTGTGGCTTTTTCATACACATTAACAACCTCTACCCTCGCAGGTACCCATTTATACCCCTGGGTGAAGAGAAGCAATTATAGTAAAGTATCTTGCTCAAGGACACAAGTGTCACGACCGGGATTCGAACCCACACTCCGGTGAATCAGCACCAGAACTTGAATTCGATGCTCTTAACCACTCGGCCATGACACTCTATATTGGAGACTTTGAGAAGTGGAACACCATTGAGACCTTGATCATTCTGTCTTTTCTTCTTGGTCATGTTCCTTGTATTGAATAAAAAAAAAAAAATGCTAATAATAGTTTTGCAAATAGGAACCAGACTATTTAGTTCTTCCAGCCTCGGTATTGATATCAATGGGAAAAATCAAGGATGGCTGCACCTTGATAAAGGAATTTAAAGTCATATGTGCAGTATGCATAGAGTTCTTCAAATTGCTGTCGCATATTTTATGAGTTCCTGGTTTATATGGAAGTTATTGATCAAAGCATAGAGCAAGGACATCAAAGTGGTCTCCAACAAAATTGTTGACAGATGGAACATTCAGTTTTTACGAAAAACATTTACTAGTGGATTTTGATTAATTACGCATTTTTCACTAAACAACCTTTTTTTTGCTGGGAGTATGAAATTACAATTGACAATATTATTCTAGTGGTATAGGCAGCAACCCTACAAACTTTTAAGCAAAAAATAGTTAATGGCCTGACGTTTCGACCCTAGCAGAGTCTTTCTCGAAGGCTAAATGACAACACAACAAACATGAACAGGTAACTAAGTGAAACATAAGCAGTGAAGTGGAAATACATGAATGGGGTTAGAAAGCATTTATACTCTCGGTCCATTTGGTTGGTAAGTTGTTTGCAACAGCTAATTCTATTTTCTCAAACTTTTAAGCAATCAAAATTCTGTGTTTTCTGGAGAATACATTGATGGTCAAAACAAGAAGAGCCAATTCTGCTTAAGAAAAATGTGCAAGAAACCGGTAATAAACTGTGCACATAACATGGTATATTGGCTGATAAGCATTTTCTAGTTGTTTTGTGCTTAGTCAACTTTGGGCCCTGCATAGCAGTGGGCTGCAAACCCTATCCAACAATGCTATGTGTCTGGACGTCCGGACAGGAGAGGGCGCTGTTTGGACTGCACCACGATCTCACAAACACTAATAACACGCACGTAACGCATGTTATGCAGTCACAGTTACACAATTACAAGTACGTACCAGTACACACCATGCACAAACGCGAACGTTTCGTAAAACCACACCACTTCGCTCAGAGTTCACCGTACCACTTCAGCAGAACGTGAGTCCTCCGATCCAGCGCAGAGAACCGCATAAATGCTGAGTCACATCGGATGGTATTCTTGTGTTTAGATCCAATCTTGTATTAGTTGTGATGGTCGAGTCATGGTCGAGTCGACACCTCAAATTACTGCCTACTGGTCACTGGTGGTGGTAGCATCAAAATAAATTGGGCAAGTTCATTCAACAGTTCAAGTTCAACTTCAACAAGTAGTTGCGATAATCATAATAATAACGTAACCCTCCTCCCGACGGCCGCAAGAGGGAGGAGGGTTACGTCATCGCAACTAGTTAGACGTTGTATCGATACTTGCTTAAAGTAATTTACGTACTTATTCAAATAATAAACTGTGAGTTTTATTTCATTAATTAATTTTTTATTGATGTTTGTTTATTTATTTTCTATATGTTTTATTCGTTTTTAGGGGGGTGGGTATATATTAGGATAACTTTCCGTATGGCGCCACCACTTTTTCACTCATTTTTACAAAAAGGGATATATCAATCAGGTAAATTAGATACTATATTATTCTATTTCGAATGAAAAAGTGGTGGCGCCATACGGAAACTTTTCCATATATTATTTTCCTTGTGTTTTTGAGCCTTTGTTATTATTCAGAGTTGGCCACACAATAGTTGCGATAAAAAAACTGTCGTATCGTAGGAGGTCCTGTTTTCGAGGTGTCCCTAAAATCGTGGCAAATCTTTTACCTCTCTGTGCGCGATGTAAACAGTCCCTAGATAAAAATTGTGTGGTTTTATTTGCCAAGCAAAGACTAGAGTCTCCTCTCCCTTGACCAAAACTTAGAAACACGTAAGGCTCCACTGGATATTTGCACTTGTAAATGCAAAACGTTTGGTATTTTAGGCGTTTCTACAAGGTACAAAAATATGTCATAATGTTGAGGCCATATAAAAATATTTGCCCACCGAAAAAGTTTCATCAAACACTATTTCAATTCACAAATCATGATGATCAAACCATGTGACTGAATATTTTGCTGAGCATTCTGAAAAAAAAATACAGAGGCTTAAAGAAGCCATGTGCCTTATATCATTTTCTAATATTTTTTGAGATTTTTATTTTTAACCCTCCGATCAATATTATTATTAATATTAAAATTTAAATGATCAGCTTGTTGATTCAATTATCACTGTTTATTTATACGCTTTATTATAAATTTTAAGAGAAAAAAAAGGGGTAAAAATAAATAAAAGTCAGATTTGAAAGCCAATGATTATTCACACTTTTTTTTAAATTTTTTATTTTTGTTATTTTTTGCAAATTACCATGGTAATTTTAAAATTTCATTAAAAAATATTTTGAATAAAACGAAGACAACTGCTGGCTATAGAGTAATACACAGAGTCTCAAAGAACACTTGTAGTCACTGTAGATGTTTCTTCCATGTATGGCTTCACCGGGAAACTATGCTTTCTTGTTTGCCGTGAAAACAGGAAAAACTCAAAACAAATGGGGCCAGTTGAAGTCATCGAAGATCGGTGTGTAGTGTGAACATTTCAATGTCCATCAAGTTTTAATATATGTTTGCATACTTCATATTAACAAAAGAAGGTAATTAGGGCATCGGTTGATATAAGGCATCATTATTTTTTTCCCAATTCTAAGAAAAAGGCATAATAGCGTGAAAACTGGTAAGGGGGGGGATACCCTCCTCCCAACGGCCGTCGGGACGGGGGTTACGTTATCGCAACTAGCCACACAAGTGGGCTGTCATTTCAATGGCAGGCTCCTATCTTTATCTTAACCCTTAATCAAGTTAGTCTTCTAGTCAATTGTCACACAGTCTCGAATGAGTGACTTAAAAGTGCATTAAAAGCTCTCCCCCATTGCCTATTGACCAATCTCAACCCATTGCCCTACCAAAAAAGTCTAACACTTTTTAGTCCGAATGCGTGCGCGTATAATGCTTTGCGCGCACGACAGAGTTGTGCAGAATGTCATTGGAGAGGCTCACGTGTTCTTGCGCTCACACCTTTTCTACCTCCATGCTCACACCATGGTCCATCATGGCAGTAGAACACACACGTGCGCCGCGGGTGGAGCCTATTGGATCGGTGTATTGGTGACTGGTGGTATGGACCACACCAGGCCTGATACATGTACATGTACTTCACGAAGGCAATGAAGGAATTTGCCTCCATGCCCCCAGTTCATTGCCTTGATGCCCCCCTGGTCATTGTCATTGCCTTGTGGCCTTGAAATGGACAGTAGAAATTTACCAAGGAGCACATGCCTTGATGCCCTCCTTATAAATGAAGTATACAGGCCACAGTACAGGACAATCAAATTCACGACTGAATGCTCAACCAAGGTGCAAGAGGTTAGAGGGGACATTCAATAGGAGACTTTCCAACGCTAGGCGGCAGCAGACATACCGGGTAAATTTCCATTGTTTACGTAGTTCTGAACATGCGCATAATTCTGAGAACAATGGATTTACCCGGTAAGTCTGCTGCCCTCTATCGTCCCAGAAAGTCTCCCATTTCTGGGTCAAAAGCAATAAGAGGTTCTAAAAAATACTAGTCTTGCAATGCCAAACATTAATACAATGCTGAGTCATGCTAGCTATCGGATTCTATCTTTTTAGTGAGCTTGTTTTTTTTTAGTCTTGTGATGGTTGACGCCTAAAATGTCTTATTTAGGTATTCTTTTCTGGTGGTAGTAGAATTTAAAAGTTTGGTTTTATTTTAAACAAGTTGTAGTTGCACTTATTGTGAGTAAATTTATCGGACTCGAAATTAAACAAAATTAATATCAATTTCTTTTTTATTTACACAGTGAGGTATATTTCAAGCTGAAATAAACACAAGACCACAGGAGTTGTACAGTGCTGAGTTTACTTGCCTGACGCTACGACCAGTCGAGGGCCTGTCCAGTGTGAAATCTGAGTCCTGTTGTTTCAGTAATTCTCTCTCAGATCTCAACATAAGTTCAGCTGTCTGTTCGCATCGAAGAATTGTTACCTCCAGAAGGGAGAGAAACCAGTCCAGGGCCTGCAGTCCAGTTACAAATCCAAGACCTGCTGTTTTGGTAGTTCTGTCTCAGCTTTCAACATAGACCCAGCCTTCAACCTCAAAGAAGTATTAACAGAAGTGAGAGCAAAAACAGACACAATGGCATCTTCTCAGAAGCAGCTCTCCTGCGTTCCACTTCCACTGGACCCAGAGGTCTTGACCGAACTCCGGGATTCCTCTAAAGACTGGGCGCTAACGCACGGCCTCGTGGTCATGTACATGTCACCCGAGCAGGAGTGTTGTCCCGATCGCATCACGTACGTCCCGCACACTCTGCTGCCCTCGCCTGTCCCGAGGGAACTGTTTGAGAAGGTGGTCAGAATTCAGACGCACATCAATCTGCTGATGCACAAAGTCGCTGAGGACCGAGAGTTTCTGACATCATCTTTGAAAAGGTTTGTGTTAAAATGGTTAAAAATAGTTTGTAGCACATTCCGTACCGTATAGACCTTATCGGAATGGTCTGTGCTCGTTAGGAATGAGGAATGAGGTGCTTGCTGGATCAAGTTTGATTCTTCTTAGACCAGCATGCACCTGGATATTTACGAAAAGGTACATGAAGGTCTACTGACAGGTAGGATCAGAGATTGGTGAATACTCCAAAAGCTGTGACAGCTCCATCACTGGACCAGTTCCGGAGTCAGCTGTCCAGCCTACGGTTCCGTTAAGCCACCAGTTTTTCTTTTACTTGCACTAGCAGCCTACCTGCATCTGTGTGAATACACCTCATTTCACGTATGCCTGTGAATTTTTTTTTTTTTACTGCGGCCTGCTTACTTTTGCACTTCATAGTACGATATTACTCACATGTGAGGCTTGTGCTCGCATAGGAAGAAGAAGAAAGCTAATGACAATAATAAACTTACATGTATGAGAGTGTGATGAGAAGCACTGCAACCTGTAAAACAGAAAGTTTAATCGAAGAAACGGTTCATGTATTCCCTCTGCCACAGTAAATTATATCTGGCATGGTAGAGGTCATTGGATGGAATGTTATTAAGAAACCATTTAAGGTTCCAGTTTAAAGCACCAGGAGTAACAAGAATGAAGATAAATCATGTAGTCTTTGACTTTCTATGTTTTACAGTACAATACAAACGGATGACTTCACCCGCAAATTGTTTGAAATCTATGAAGATGTGCACAAGGACGGATTTACAAAGGTAGAAGAGTAACTTTTATCAGTTTTTATATCATACATTTATCATATGTACCATAATATGTAGTCGAACAAGTTCAAAGTTAAAATCAAAAATAAATGTATTTGTTAAATTCATACAGAGAAAATAGAGCTAGCTGTTATCGATTGTTGTACCAACCATGGTATAAATGCACAAAATAATGAACAGCCCAAGTGACGTTTTTACCCTAAACAGAGTTTTTCTGGAAGGCTAAATTACGTTTTAATTTTCCAGAAAGACTCAGCTAGGTTCTTTTTTTGCAATGTTTTTATTTATATATCTGGGTGCAGCGCAGGAACTATGGTTGTTCAATATCATCAAGCTGCAAGTATGACCATCCAATGGGTTTCTAGTAAACTAAGAGAAGCAGTTTTGTTTTCTCGCCTGGTGACTCAAGCACCATCGACAGTCTGGCTAGAATGCCATTTTGTTTTTGTCCAACTCTTATTCTGCCAATTTCAGCCATGATACTACTTGACCAACAAACATTTAAAATGACAAGTTACAAAATAATAACAGTCTTGTGTTTTCTCTTTAATTTCCGTTTTCTCTAGCCTATAAAGTTAACCCTTCTCCGATCAGACTACATGATCGACACACAAGGCGGGCAGCAGTCCATGAAGCAGATAGAAACCAACACGATGGCTTCAAGCTTTGGGGGCTTGGCAGCCAATGTAACACATCTGCACAAGTAAGGTCCTTGAAGATCTGCCCCTAAATTTCCCACAAGAAAAATTAACACATAACTTTAAGACACTGGACACAATTGGTTGTTGTGAAGGACCAGTATTCTCACTTGGTGTATCTCAACAGACATGTATGCACGAGTTAATTATGGAAGAAAAAACACACGAATTTGTGTGCTTTCAGATGCTTGGTTTCAAATTCTGAGGTCTCGAAATCAAATAAGTGGATAATTACTTCTTTCTCAAAAAAATATGTTACTTCAGAGCGAGCCGTTTCTCACACTGATTTTAACTATCAACAGCTCTCCATTGCTTGTTACCAAGTAAGTTTTTATGCTAACAATTATTTTGAGTAATTACCAATAATCTCCACTGCCTTTAATACTTGGGTAAACATTGTCGATAGGACTGCTGTGGTATTTACATATAAACTGTTATTAACAATATTATTAAGGGAATCAATGTGTGGTGAAGAGGTTTTCAACTAGTGGTTTAATCCAAACAAGGCCTGGTTCTTGATAATTTTACCGGGTATGAACCACTAGTTGAAATGTCGCGCGTATCGCGTGATGTGGCACAACTGTCCCGGCCGTTGCTCTTGACCAATAGGAATGAAGAAACTGTCTCATAAGCACAGGTGCAAGCTCGCGTGTCACGCCCATGTTTCAACACTTTTTACTGGTCATAAACAAAGGTTTATACACACCCACTTGACGCGCTCTCCACTAACAGGGATAGCGAAACTGTCTGAGGTATTTATTAATAATAATTTAAAGGTGATTTTCTACTTCTTGGTTCTAGATATACACTGGGTCTGCATTCGTGTCCCATTGACATTGAGTCGCACATCCCTGAGAATGCCTCGCTGCAAGGTTTGGCCGATGGTATGGTGACGGCGTGGCAGCACTATGGGAACAAAGAGTAAGTACAGAGGTACAGGGGCATAAAGAGCCAACGCCCACTGGGGCTTTGAGACCTTCAACCCATATGAAGATGATCAACAAAAATTCTTGTATGGATACAACACCAGCCAAGAAACCTGAAAGGACTGTTTGGAAGCTTTTAAACCCTCCTACTGTCTGACCAATTAATATCATTCACGGTGGTTTTGATTGATAGATTACTACGCCAGCCTGCAATCTATCATATGGTGAACTTATAGACGAAGTACAGTCAACCCTCCTACTGTCTAACCATTAATACTATCCACAATATATTATGAGGTGAAGGCATATACACAGTACACAGTCAACCCTCCTACTCTCTGACCATTCATTGTCATCCACTGACGGACAGATTTCTTTTTTTGTGGACCAATCAAAGTATAGTTTAGGAGATAAAGAATATTGAGCGAAATTTCAGCTGCTTAGAGCAGGTAAAAAGATGAGCAAACTTTATTTTAAACTTTATTTGAATCGTGGAGAAACTTTATACCCAGGATGTCGGTGGAGTGCAAGGGAGACTGGCATCCTACCAGGGGTTACTCAAAACAGTGAGTCTGTTAATGGCTGAGTTAATGTTTATTTCTCCTGTATTCTTGTTGATCAGTGCTGTCGTGTGCTACATGGTGTGTTGCCCGGAGCAGAACATCTTCGATCAACGCCTTTTGGAGTTCACCATGAAAAAGCAGGAGTCATGCATACGAGTTATCCGACGATCGCTGTCTGACATGGGCAAGAGGGGGCGGCTTTCGGACGACAGACGTTTAATCTTGTAAGAAGAAAAAACAACAACAATAGTTTACTTTTTTGTCTTCTTAGTAATAGTCAGGGATGAGAAATGTTAGACTTTATACATGTTATGTTTATTCAGACTTTTTGTCAAGTTTGCCTGGGAAACAAAAAATGCTGTATTTTTCTCCAATTTGAAATGAGTCTAGCTGGTTCATCTCCCTAATAAATAATAATAATAAGGAAAATCAAAATTGCGCATATATTCACCTAAAAAGGTGCTCAAAGCGCATGAAAAGAAGAAAACAGAAACAAATCAACAGAAGAAAGAGGGAACATCGGGAAAACAAAAGAAATAAACTTCTAAAAAGCTGTTTGAAACAAATGAAATTTCAATTTGAAATTGAAAATTTCAAATTAGAAAATTTCAAATGAAATTTCAAGTTGAAAATTTGAAAACTTCAGATGAAATTTCAATTGAAATTTCAAATGAAATTTCAAATAGAATTTCAAGTGAAAATTTGAAAATTTCAAATGAAATTTCAATTTGTCTTTAAAGATCATTGGAATCTTTAACTCCAGGGGTTACCAAAAGGTGGAATAGCATTATTTAAACAATCTTCCCTAGATTCAGACAAATTTGTCATAAGCTTGCCTGTCACCCCTTATTATTATTAGATGTGTTTGTTGCTGTTTACTTTTCTGCGGTTTGATTATTATTGTGACCATTGTTTTGGGGAACTCTTGAACTTTTTGTTAAACTTTTGTTTAATTTTACTTTCATTGTGGTCCTGTAAACAATTTCCTGATCCATTGCAAGTTTTGAGTTTCACTACCCTGCAGTCTCAAGATCAAGCCCTGCAGTGGGTGGGCTCTGAGAAGAACCAGAGATTCACTCAAAGCTTAAAGACATTGGACACTATTGGTAATTGTCAAAGACCCGTCTTCTCACTTGGTGTATCTCAACATATGCATTTAAATGACAAACCTCTGAAAATTTGAGCTTGATGGTCATTGGAGTTGCGAGATAACTATGAAAGAAAAAAAACACCCTTGTCACACGAAGTTGTGTGCTTTCAGATGCTTGATTTCGAGACCTCAAATTCTAAACTTGAGGTCTCTAAATCAAATTCGTGGAAAAATACTTCTTTCTCAAAAACTATGTCACTTCAGGGGGAGCCGTTCTCACAGTGTTTTATACTATCAACTTCTCCCCATTACTCGTTACCAAGTATGGTTTCATGATGATAATTATTTTGAGTAATTACCAATAGTGTCCACTGTCTTTAAAGACCTGCTTGAATGAAAATGTCAAGTCGTGAACTTTGCTGAATTTCACTTTCAAATGTTTTCAATGAATAAGGAAAGCCTTGATTATATGATTATAAATAGATTTCAATTGTGTAAAAAGACCAATAATTTCGAATGCCCTTATCCAGTGCTTTTCTGAGAGATTTGCGAAAAGCCCCGTTACATAACCACTCTCAAAACGTCATAGTTGGGAGCTTCAATTTGTAAAGCCGCTTTGTTGCAGCGTGGAGGTATAACAAAGCAAACTCCCAGACATGACGACAGCGGCATTGTCCTTTGACTTGCGCAGTCAAGGGCAGAAGTGTTGTCAGTTTTTCAAAACCTTTAGGTTAGGGCCTGATTTTTTAATCGATAATGACCAAAAATTCAGAAGTGTACACGTTTCAAAATACATTAAAATGGTGAACAAGTGCATTTTAAACAAGTTAAAAAACCATTTCTGTTGAAAACATTCCGCTTAAGTAGCTGTTTCAAAAATGTGCTTCATTCCAAATCAGGAACACATAGCGACTCTGTTTTCACTCTCTTTTCCCCTTTTTTCAGAGACGACATGGAAGTGGCTGTTGTATATTACAGAGTCGGCTACGTGCCCTCACATTTTTGTTGTGGGGAAAGGGTTAGTAAACTTCATTCTCTAGTTGTTTTTGGGTGTTTTGTTGAGATTTGTTCACTGTATAAGAATCAAGTACAAGTTAGCAGTAGGATTAAGTATAAACTTCTGTGTTTTGTGTATAAATCACTCTCTAAAAATGCCCATGCATATATTGATGATCTTCCCTGCTGGCTCATACAAGTCTCCTTGTAAACTCCTTAGAATTCTAGGCTCCTTATTGAGCCTATATCCAATCATTCATGGGGAGACCGATCTTTCTCGCATGCTGCTCCATGCCCGATGGAACAAATTGCCAAAACTAGTAAAATCATCTGTTTAAATAATAAAAATAGTAAAAGAGAGGTTCATATAGCGCTCTTACAAAAGGCATAGCGCTTTACAAGAAACTATACAATAAGCAAATAAATAATGGCACTGATAATGGGAAAACAGTCAAAGCAATCAGTCATTGAACAGGAAAGTCATAAGATGTTTGTTGAAAACTGCAAGTAACTCCGCGGAGCAAAATTGATGAGACACATCTGTTTTTGAGTATAAATATTTGAGTCAATTGTTTTACCCGTTGATGTTTTCTTAGATATTGTGTATTGTGTTTCTCTACTAAATGTTCTTGATTTTTTTTTAAAGATTAGGCTTGAGTTTAAATTTTGGTTATTTTTACATGTTTATATTATTGTTTGCACAGTTAGCACTTTGATGGATTATGATTATTATTATTACGAAGTACTAACATTTTTATTGTCGTCTCCACAGGCGTGGGATGCTAAGATCTTAGTGGAGAAGTCTTTAGCGGTGACATGTCCATCCATAGACTGGCACCTCGCCGGCTCCAAGAAGATCCAACAGGAGCTGTCCAGGCCGGGGGTGTTGGAGAAGTTCTTGGACGACCCCGAGGTCATCAGAGACATCAGGGCGACATTCGCTGGGCAGTACCCCCTGGAGCTGGTGAGGTTTTTTTTATGTGAATTTCAGAAGACTCTTGAATTCACATCGGGAAACGTTCTGTATCCTGCCACTTTTTCACTCATTTAAAAACTATATATCTTGTTTGGGTAATTTAGGATCCGGAAACTTTTCCTTCACTTCCTGAAAACATCAGACAATAGCACAGCATCATTGACACTCTCCTCCAGCAGAAACTTAAAACACGCCTGTCTGTGCTTGCTTTTCCCACAATTTGACTTTACTTTAACTTAAACAGCCAATAAAGGATGATCTCAAATACATAGATATTACAGTTTTCCAACTGCTGCAGTCCATCCAGGAAACTTAAAAAGTTATAACGAGTCTCTTACCTCACATTTTTGACTGGAGTTATTTATTACTAAATGCATATTTTGAGAGTAAAATGGTTATTAACCGGTATCTGCGATGTCTATTTGGCCATAAAAAGGTGATAGTTGACATATTGAGATCATCCTTTATTGGCTCTTTAACTTCTACCGGACCGGCTCTTTTTTGTACACTCCCACTGAGTGCCAGTAACGGAATGATTGAGGAATGAGAAGAAATTCTCAGACAATTTTGCAAAGTCAGAATCGTTGCATGTGACATGGTGCTTTGGCTGGTAACCTTATTCTGGTGAGAATCATTTTATTTGGCTTAGCTACTTTTGTGCTTGAGCACTGATCCAAAAGGGACAGCATTGTAATGAAGAACCCTGTTCAAATATTAGTCCGTTTCACCGATCCCTATTTTTTTTCTATTTGCTCAGACAAAGGAAGGGGATGAAGCAGCTGCTATGGGAATCAAGAACCCCGAACGATACGTCTTAAAACCTCAGAGAGAAGGTGGAGGTAAGACCTCATTTATACTTATTACTTGAAGTATTACATCAACAGTGCAATGTCTACTAAAGGGCTTGAAGAAATTCCATTTGGTAATTGGATCCTACTCTTTGTGTCAGTTTAACATAAATTGTAGTTGTAGAACTAACCTGTAAAGATTTCATGAAAAAGGAGGTAGTATTGTCGAAAATCTGGTCCATGTCCATGCAGGAAGAATAATCTGCAATTAGGATTCACAATCTGAGAAATGTTACTATCACTAACGTTTCTCAGATTCAAGTTTTGGTGGATAAAAATCTCAAAATGCACTGTGATGTACTATCCAAAGCTGCTCTATATCTACCAATGTAGGCTTTTATTGCCATTAAAGGAACACGTTGCCTTGGATCGGTCGAGTTGGTCTTTGGAAAGCATCTGTAACCGTTTCTTATAAAATGCATATGATTAGAAAGATATTTTAAAAGTAGAATACAATGATCCACACAAGTATTGCTCAAAATTGCGTGGTTTTCCTTTTACCTCGTTGACCAACATAGTCGGCCATTTATGGGAGTCCAATTTTGGACTCCCATTAATGGGCGATCGTGTTAGTTCGCACAGTAAAAGGAAAACCATGCAATTTTGAGGCAAACTTGTGTGGATCATTGTATTCTACTTTTAAAACATCTTTCAAACCATATGCATTTTATTAAAAAAACGGTTACAAACGCTTTTTATAGACCAACTCGTCTGATCAAAGGCAACGTGTTCCTTTAAATTTCAGAGCTGAGTGATTACCAAATGCATACAGACCCTTTCAAATATTGATCAACAGTACAATGTCCTTGTACACCTCCATAAAAAGGCGGAATTATATTGTGATTAATTAAAAAAAAACTATAAACGATGCAATGTCCTTGAACAACTACACAAAAGGTTGGGCCAAATTTTACTGGGGTTTTGAAGGAAGACGTTGCCTTGAATCGGACGAGTTGGTCTATAAAAAGCGCTTGTAACCATTTGATATAAAATGCATATGGTTAGCTAGATAATTCAAAAGTAGAATATAATGATCCACACAAACATGCCTCGAAATTGCGTGGTTTTCCCTTTACCTCGTCGACTAACACGGTCGGCCATTTATGGGAGTCAAATTTTTGGCTACGACTTGAGCTTATAGGATTGTATTGAACTATACTACTGCCGAATTGGTCTCAACGTTTCGACAAGCTTGCTGTAGTCATCGTCATAAGAGTGAGGAGTTATTTATAGGGGTTCAGAAGATCCAGTGTGAGCCACTCAGCGCTCTGATTGGTTCTTTGGTTGGCTGACTCAGGGCTGTTGTTAGGGTTGCCCCTACGCCTCTCTTAATACTTATGCATGACGTCATTATTCTTACCCAAAATGAGGTTATGGGCGCACCTCCCCCATCACTTACAGTGGGTGCGCCCATCGCCTCGTTTTGAGTTAGCATTGGGACGTACCTCATGCATAAATATTAAGAGAGGCGTATTGTGTGAGAAACCCCGTTGGGTGTAGTGAGGCACGCGGTAGACTGGGGGTTGTTAGAGGAGGAGGGTGGTAGGGTAGTATGCCAAATGCTGCTGATGGAATAGCCGATATCTTGTGGCACAGTGTCGTGTGAAATTGTTCACAGAAGAAATTGTTCATGTACTAACGTAAAGATGAACCTTAGCTGGCCTCCTGAGCATAGAGCACAATTCTGCTTTTATAAAAATGCAAACAAATTCTCAGTCATTCATTGGTAGTTCTAGTTTTGTATCTTGATGATGTTGCCTATAAATCAGCTTTCTGATGACAAAAATCAATCTATGATCCTCGTTTTCAATTTCTGAAACAAACCGTTAGTTGAGCGAGAGGTTGTCTTCAACGACGCCCTCTCGGGGGACTCTAATGGTCGCCTTCCAAACACCAGTTTTAAAAAGTGGTTCAAACAACCTAGCAGCATCTCTTGATTTTTTATTCTCCTCGGCAGGTAATAACTTCTTTGATGAAGAGGTGAGGGAAAAGTTAACAGAGCTCGAAGGCAAAGAAGAACGCGGAGCTTACATACTGATGGAACGTATTCAACCACTCGTCATTAAGAACTACAAGGTACGAGGGAACCAACCAGCCCAGCTAGAAGAAATGGTCAGCGAGCTGGGTATCTATGGAATATTTGTCAGGTAAAGGAACACCTTTGGTATTTTATTATTTTAAACAACTGTGCTTCATTGAAGGCAGTGGACACTATTGGTAATTACTCAAAATAACCATCAGCATAAAACCTGACTTGGTTAAAAGTGATGGGGAGAGGTTGATAGTATAAAACATTGTGAGAAACGGCTTCCTCTGAAGTAACGTAGTTTTTGAGAAAGAAGTAATTTTCTACGAATTTGATTTCGAGACCACAAATTTAGAATTTGAGGTCTTGAAATCAAGCATCTGAAAGCACACAACTTTGTGGGACAAGGGTGTTTTTTTCTGTCATAGTTATCTTGCAACTCCGCCCACCTATCAACCTCAAAGGTCACAGATTTGTTGTTTTATGCATATGTTGGGATACACCAAGTGAGAAGACTGGTCTTTGACAATTACCAATAGTGTCCAGTGTCTTTAAAGTTCCATTCCACAGAATAAAAGTGAGTGTGAAATCAAAAGTATTTATGCAAATTTATAAAGTGTGTATAATAATAGACCTTATGCATTGACGTCATCTAGCCGCCATCTTAGAGGAAAAACGGTGACGGTACGCGCGGCGCACAGTATTGGCCAATGAACAACCTCCTTTTGACCTCTAGGTGAGGGCGCCCTAGTGAAACGACGTCATTTGCATAAGGTCTATAACAAGCTAGTGAGTAGGCAAGGAGGAACAGGACCAAATGTTATGGCTCTGCTTACCGCCCAATTCTGCACTTATGATCACCATTCACCAATCTTATAGTATTGCTTATTTTATGTATGTAGACTTTCCTGTAATTCCAACCGTGGCTACAGTGGGATATTTTGTTTTTATAGAAATAAAACTTCTAATGACTGATTGAATGAATGAATAAACATTCATAAATACCTAAGACAGTTTATCCATTCTGATTGGTCGAGAGGGCATCACGAGGTGTTGTTTGAACGGACGATTTAACACCAGTAAAAAGTGTTATAACGCCGAGGCCTGGTTCTTGATAATTTACCTCGACTTCTTCTCGGTAAAATTATCAAATCCAGGCCTCGGCGCGGGTTTAGACCACTAGTTGAAAACCTTTTCACCACACATTGATTCCCTTATTGTGGCTGTAATGGATCTTTTGTTGTTTAATCATGTGTTTTATATATTCTTGCCTTGCCTTTAGCAGTTTTATAAACATCTCTGTTTTTATGTGTAAAAGATTTAGTGCCATTTTTAATATTTGATATATTTAACTCTAGTCTTGAAATGTTGTTACTGTTCATTATAATCTGCTGCTGCCAGCGATTTGAATAGTTTTTTAATAAACCATTAAATGAATTGAATGAATATTTTAATGATTCGTTCCGCAGCAAAAACGGCAAAGAGGTTCACAATACCACGGCGGGTCACCTTCTGAGGACGAAAGACCACAAGACGAACGAGGGCGGGCTAACAGTCGGAGCATCTGTCATGGACAGCCCTTGTCTTATGTGAAGACAAGATTGTTTGAGGATCAACATAAAAGTTTTGTAAGGTTGGACGTTTATCTCGTGCATACAACTTGACCAATTGACGGATTTGAGAGAATTATGACGATTTTTAAAGACTTTTTAAAAGCAATTACATATGAAGAATAGGTGGACGGCTTTGGTATCCTTTGGAAATTCTCAGAATATTAGGACATATTTTTATATTGTGTATTAAAGTTGGTGGATGGTTTTGATTATGTTAAAATATTTTTGCTTCCGATATGAATAAATCCTGATCTACTTTTCTAGTACGGAGGATACTTCGGAGGATCGATCAATCAATCATAAATAAATAATTTATAAAACGCCTAAATTAGTCGTGGCCGGGCGGATAATAGAACTTAACTCAAACTCTGGTGTTTCTGATCAGCAGAGTGTGGGTTAAAGTCCTGGTCGAGACACTTGACCGTTATCGCTGCATCCTTTGGATGGGATGTAAAGCCAAAGGTCCTGGGTTGGATTTCACAAAGAGTTAAAGGCAGTGGACACTATTGGTAATTGTCAAAGACTAACCTTCACAGGTGTATTTCAACATATGCATAAAATAACAAACCTGTGAAAATTTGAGCTCAATTGGTCATCGAACTTGCGAGATAATAATGAAAGAAAAATACCCTTGCCACACGAAGTTGTGTGCGTTTAGATGGTTGATTTTGAGACCTCAAGTTCTAAACTTGAGGTCTCGAAATCAAATTCGTGGAAAATTACTTCTCTCTCGAAAACTATGGCACTTCAGAGGGAGCCATTTCTCACAATGTTTTATACCCCATTACTCGTCACCAAGAAAAGTTTTACGCTAATAATTATTTTGAGTAATTACCAATAGTGTCCACTGCCTTAGTCTTATCTCTAGTTAGGATGCATTACTTGTCCTAACTTAGGACTAGCCGCACGTTTTTCATATCTCCTAAGACTAGTCCTAAGTTAGGATGAGTCCTAACTCTTTGTGAAATCGACCCCTGCATGCACTTTTCGTAAAGAGAGGGGGTTCGCCCCATTGTTACTGGTTTGAAATGAGATAGGTCTCATACTTGAAAATACAGGGTAATTTGATGCTCCATCATGTGTGCTATATTTCAAACTTTTAACAAGTAATCAGAAACGGAGGTCAAGTGTTGATCTCTGTTTTTGACTATTGTTGGTTGTTGATTAGTTTTTTCTCTCTAAAGTTCATATTTAATTTATACTTTCATACAGTATGATTCAATTTCATCATGACCATAAACTACATTAAATCAGAGTATGATTAGAACATAGAAATAGAACACGGAGAACGCCGTCTGCGCAGTGTGCTTGCGATTTCGTTGTGAGACCACTTTTACCGATGCGAGTATCCCATTTCTTTTACCATGCAGTAGATGGGGTGAACATTAACCAAGAAAAACACTTAGAAACAGTATTTGTGCGCTCATTTTGCCATACACGCGTGGTGCGATAAGTCGTGTCTACAGACAACACATGGTGTGGTCGTGCTCAGCATTCTCAGTTTCTATGGTGAAATACCATGTGGTTAGACCAACTTGGTCACAGATATATAAATACCCCCAAACAAAGATATTGACAAAATAGGGACACCGCCAATATAGGGCTAGATAGCTCAGTTGGTAGAGAGCCAGCACGTTAATCCGGAGGTCGTTGGTTCAAATCCCACTCTAGTCAATTCTTTGTTCAACCCCAAAAATCAGATATATAAATATGCGCAAGACTAACACAGTATAGGGAGCACGCAAAACTATTGTCACAGCTCAGGAGGTCAAAGGTGAGTGTACCCGGTCGCCCCAAGATTGCATATTTAACCATATTTTATCAAATCAGGGAATTCTTAATTGAAAATCTATTGTAATTTGAATGGTTAACAAAATATATATTAGATAGTAAAATGGTTTAAAAAATTAATTATCATCCAAAAACAGTGTTCGGCTTTTCTTTTTGCCAAATGTGCTAATAATTTTTTATTTATTTTTTCAAAGAAATCAGAAGAAATTACCGTAATTTTAAGTTTTTAGATTATTCCCCCCTCCGATCTTCTTGAGTGCCATCATTTGTTGATTAAAGATAGAATTTCAAGTTTGGAAAGGTACTGATACTAAATTTAGTAAAAATATAAAAAAAATTAGTAAAAAATTTAGTAATTTGGTATTAATTTTGGGTTATATCGTTTGTATTGTTTCAGAAAAAATGGTGTAAAACTGCTAAAAAATAAAACTAATAACTCTTTTGTTATTTGAGCTGTGGCCTTTCATTTTATGTCATTTTAAGTATTATACAGGATTTTGTAAGGATAAAAGACACATTTTAAAAAATTTAGTCAGAAAGATTATTTAAAGAATAAACTAGAGCCATTTTGTCTGCTCCCTCTTAAGTAAATTATTCAAATTAACCATCTGAAAACCTGTTTGAAAACTGAGTTCAAATGTTGCAACCCAAATTAAGATGCTTACATGCTGAATAATGCTTGGATTTTCAATATTTTCTCCTGACTCTCACAAAAGCTCAAGGTTTGTCATTTCATGGTTGCGCAAAACATGAACGCTGTCGGTGACTATTGTGTCGGCTCTACAATTTTTATATAATACCCAAATGCAGCATTGTCACATAATCATTTATAACACGTGGGCCCTGACCCGTCCCTCTTAGGCATGGAATTATACGCAGACAGCGGAGGGAACAAATCTCTGTTGCCCCTGGTCTTGGCCTTTTTTATAGTGCCCCTTCAAAGGTGCTTTTAAAATAAATGGCTTTAGGTATTGACGTATTGTAGTATTGACCTGTTTTTCAACGCACAGTCTGCCAGTGCACTTACACACGCCTATCCATCTCAGCAAAGCTCTTTAACAACTTCACTCCCAATGGCGCTCTTACAAATCATCACACTTGAGGTTGACCACTTTTGCGTTCTGAAAGTCTCAGTTGTTTTGCACTTCTAGCATCGCCTCCTCTTTTAACACCTGTATTATATTGGAATGTGGTTTATGTATCGTACACGCTTCGGGCTTCTCAACATTCTCATTTGCCTGCGGTACTATAACCTCCTTGTAGTATTTATCAATGTACTGACTAACATAGGAGGGGCACCCTCGCGGGTCATGGGCGTCACTGTCTGCAGGCTCCCTCCAGAATTGCAGCTGTGCGGGTGAGACCGTTCGCTGAGCATTCAGCTCCAGCTCCTTCAGGAACCACACACATAGATCCTCCGGGAAAAGCTCCTGAAACGTTGTGGCCACTTTATCACCGCGGCACAGGCGTAGTTTGCTGGCTGTTCGTGGATGAATGAAGAGGCGCATTCCTCTCCATATCCCTTCGAAGACGATGCCGTGATTAATGACGATGACCAGACCCATTCTCTCCGGGTAGTGTTCTGCGACCACGTGGTTTACGGCTCTGGCAAGCATCGGATTACACGCTGCCATCGTCAAACCTGAAATAAAATTTTTGACTTGATTCAAACTTGGCGACTAGTGTGACTACTACTACTACTACTACACGGTTTTTATATAGCGCTTTTTCACGGGGTGTCTCAAAGCGCTTCCGACATTATTACCCCTGGTCACTGGGCCTTAAATCATTCGTAGTGTAGAAGTCGCGACTATTGATTGCTTAGTCGGGTCATGACTACCCATTATTCACCTACAGTATATTAACAAACTACATTGTCAAAACATAGGGGTGTAGCATTATCCCTTGTTGAGCAGTCATTGTTTACAGGATATCTCAAGCTTGCGAGTTACAGTGATCAAAATTGAGGCATCCTAGGTTTCATAACCTCGGGCATAATATTTGGTCCTCGTGGAAACGGCAGATGACCATTTTATTGAGTAAAAGGGCTGACCTACAATTACACATGGTGTAGGCTTTAATAGACATTTCAGGGGTCGATTCCACAAAGAGTTACAACTATATAATAGTACTAACTTAGGACTAGTCCTAGGAGATATTAAAAACTTAAGGCTAGTCCTAAGTAAGTAACTTGCCCTAACTCTTGATAAGACTAGTATTAACTTATTGTGAAATCCACCCCTGAGTGTTTTTCTGATTTCTCGAAGGGCAAAAATAATCGGAAATCAGACCCAAGAAAGAAGATTATTAGAATGGGCTTGTCCTGTCTGTATTTATAATTGTCTTGCTTGATTTGCCAGTGTTCTGTTTCAGTTCCATCTTTGGTTTACAATTGTTCTAGATGTCCGAGTTTTTTAATTTTACACTCGTTGTTTCTTATAGTGTTATATTGTTGCGGTAATATCGTATCTTGTATTGTTTGTTGAAATCTTGGCCGAATAAATAATAATAACAATAACATTTAAAAACTTACCAGAGCAGTCTAGTACCCAGACCCATGTGTATTCCTCTGGTCTCATACAACGTTTTGCGTTCTCCATGAGGTATAAGGTGTGTTGTACGTTATCCTCCGCTGTGAAGGATCCGGTCGCCTGAACGAAAGAGGAGTACACCACTGGCCTGCCTTGTTTGTCGATGCCCACTTGACGCTGCAAACGTAACACACATAATTCATCGTAGAAATTTACTTCTGAAGGCATTGTTTAGTGTGTATTTTTAAATTGCATCTTTTTAGATACGCAAAACCAAAACGCATTTCACTGTACAAAATATATTTGTTTTTTACAAGTGACAATAAAACCATGTTTAATTCTATTCTATTGCACTGTTAGTAGTAATCTACTGGCTTTGGACATAAACACCGTCCTGATCAGTCGTTTGGTTCTGGACAGACTTATCTACTTTTTCAAACTAAAGTTGGCTTCCATTCTTATCATTTTAGCCACATGAACAGCGATTGTGCCTGGAGAGAAGGCTATACCTACCCATGAGTGAAACCCAGGCTTGTTGTCGCAGTATTTACAGCTAGTCTCCCATGGTCTGAGCTTGCGTCTCCACTGTAGGGTGGCCTGGAGTTTCTGGTGTGCAATGTTCACATCCCAGTCGTATCCTCGGAGGTAACGAAGTAAACTGCAATTTTAAGGGTGTGAAAGAGAGGCTGTGAGTGATTATAGACTGGCCCAGTTAAGATTATAAATCGTTCATCGGCTGATTAATTTTGTACACATAGTGCGCTGGGTTATATTAGAAATGGCCCAACCGATTCATATATTTTGTCAACATTTGAAAACCAATTTATGATTTTGTACACAGAAATGTTTTTCAATGAGCATTTGTCCTCGGCTAAGTGCAAAACAAAGAAAGACATTTGTTTGAGTTAAACCACTATTCACAAAGAATAAATGAAGATAACACATTAGGGCAACCCTGTTAAGACATAGTCTAATCTCCCATTCATAAATTCCTCCAGTTTCGCTATTCCTATTGGGTTAGAGCGCGTCACATGTGTGTGTATAAACCTTTGTTTATGACCGGTAAAAAGTGTTAATTCATGGGCGTGACACGCGACCTTGCACCTGTTCTTATCAGACAGTTTCTTCATTCCTATTGGTCAAAGCAACGGCTGAAACAGTTGTGCCACATCACGCGATACGCGCGACGCGCACAGCATTCCCTTATAGGGAGTTGTTTACCCGAGGGCAGCGGAGGGCTTTACCATTTCATAGCTGGAGGGGTGTTGTGTTGAAAGAAATCATTTAACAGTTATAATTTTTGCATTTATATTACTTTTTGACCAAAAAGTGATGATGTTTTTGACCGAAAAGGTATTTATGAATGGAAATCAAAGTGTGTTGAAACGGTTTTCAACTAGTGGTTTAAACCCGCCAAGGCTTGGTTCTTTATAATTTACCTAGATTTCATCTCTGTAAAATTATCAAGACGCAGGCCTCGTTGGGATTAAACCACTAGTTGAACACCTCTTCACCACACATTGATTCCCTTATTTGTACACAAAATTCCTTGTGGGGCACCCAAGCCTTAGAATTGTCCATGTGGAGACATTTTAATGTGTTCCCCTTTCTCTTGTGTCCTCGGTCCCCATAAAGTCATTGAACATGAATCCAAGTTTAAACACTCCCCTGTTCTCATTAAAACCTTTTGTCTGAATAGAGAAAAAAAGTGGCACAGCTGTAGTTTTAAGTTGTTGTCCTTTTTCTTCAAATTATTTCCTCAATGGTGTTTTGAGTGATATGATAGGATTCATAGACATTGATTGAGGATCAAGTTCGTGTTCCTAGAATTTGTGTCATGATTTTCAAAAGTGGTAAAAATGGAGCAAATCTGCTGACTGTCTGTCGAAATTGTACGTTTTTAACCATTTCGCCTTTTTCACTCGAGTATGCTTCGTATACCTCCGGCTACGCCGTCGGCAGGAGGGTTGCGTTATCGCAATTTTAGCACAGCTGCTGTTATGATATCAAAAGAAGTTTGAAAATGCTGTCATACACGACAACAAACCTTTCAAAAGGCAGCCTAGCTCATACATTTGCTTTCCGCTCCTATATAACTTCGTTCATATTAAATGATTAAACTTGTGTCAACACCCATAATATGTACTTACTTGTATTTATCATTGAGGAATCCTTCCTCATCATGCTCAATCTTTAAACGAAGACCCAACTCGCCAAGTCGCCGGTCTTGTTCACTTTCGTCCGGCTCGTACTCGTTGGAGTTCGATGGCATCTTGACGGCTTAACGATTTTAATATAGACCTATACATTAACGTGAGAGAAAAGAAAGAAAGGGAACACAACTTTGGTCATAACTTATTGTTTCTGTGTGGTGCTGCCATGTTAGTTTTTGCACGCCCACACTTCTCTCCTCAGATTCTTCAAAAATCGAAGCGCCAAAAAACGATGCGTGAATTAAAAATAAACGCGCACGCAACGGCGATACCACACATACCTGAAACGGCGGCAACATGAGCTAGAAGCACTTTCCGCGGTCACAGCTGTATTTACACAAACAAAATGAGAACAATCTTCCAGGATCCACATGACCCACTCCCCCAAAAGTAAAGTCAAAGTCCATAGATTACAGCCATGATTGTAATTATAATCATGGCTGAATCTACCACGTGTTGGCCGGCCGATTTCTCATGTTTGGATCGTCATTAATAATTACATGTATACGAAAATGAGTTAACTTAAAAACTGACTTGGTAAAGAGCATTGGAGAGCTGTTGATAGTATAAAACATTTTGAGAAACGGCTCCCTCTGAAGTAGCATTATAGATTTTGAGAAAGAGGTAATTTCTCACTAAAATAATAAAAGACTTCTAGCCAGAAAACTTTAATTCCTATCTGAAAGCACACAAATTCGTCAAATAGGGGTGTTTTTCTCTCATCATTTTCTCGCAACTTTGATTACCAATTGAGCTCAAATTTTCACAGGTTTGTTATTTTATGCTTATGTTGGGAAACACAAAGTGAGAAGACTGGTCTTTGACAATTACAATGTGTACCAAAACGTAACGCAAGTAACCCTCCTCCCGCACCGTCGACGGCGTTATGAAAAGTTTGTTTTGGACCCTTTCTTCTCCTCTGTGCAACAAGAACTACAACAAATAATGGTACAGCCTATAGTGAATTGTTGGATGACAACGTAACTTTAAACCAGCGAAAACAACAACGAAAACAACAACGATTCGCTTTTGCAGAAAACTATAATGGGGGAAAAAGACGGAAATAACGCAACGCAAAATTGATACAGAAGGCCGTTTATTTACTTTCACAACAATTATGACACTCTTACTCAAAATATTATATTCTTTTGTCAGACAATGTGAACTAAAATGTGAAGTAAAAGAATATCTAACGATTCCTTAATTTGAATAATTTCAAACGCTATAAGTGTTCATACAAAAGAGAGGCCTACTTCAATTCAGTGAAGATCTCATCAGAACAACACTTCATTTCTATTAGCCCTGGCGGCTATATACTTTCGTATTGTACTGAGAAAGAGGGATACATTTCTATATGCCTGCGGGAGGCTTAAACTTAAAGGCAGTGCATGGACCCTATTTGGTAATTACTCAAAATAGTTATTATCATAAAACCTTTCTTGATTACGAGTAAATGGGGAGAGGTTGATAATATAAAACATTGTGAAAAACGGCTCCCTCTGAAGTGACGTAGTTTTCGAGAAAGACGTAATTTGGCACAAATTTGATGATTTCGAGACCTCATAATTTAGAAGTTGAGGTCTCGAAATCAAGCATCTGAAAGCACACAACTCAGTGTGACCATGGTGCGACATTTTTTTTATTATCATTTAGTTGAAATACGCCAACTGTAAGGCTAATCTTCGACAATTATTACCAATAGTGTCCAGTGTCTTTAAGCCACCCATTAATTTTGAATGTGTACATTTTGAGATCAAATATTTTATAATAATATCGAAAGGGCCGTGTATCGGCTGCTGGCCTTGACCCTTTGTATTGGTACGTCCCGTAGAAACTGCTGCGCAACGTTCGGAAGCATGTGTGCAGGCTTCCTATATAATTTCGAGGTACAGACCACACACCCGTGCCTCACCCTCACACCATGCACACACCACACCATGCAGCCCTCCCCTCCATGCTCAACGACCCTCCATGTAGATCGAGCAAAAGGAAACCTCACACAGTACCCGTTATGCACACCATGGATCTGGAGAAGGCAAATCTTCCACCATTTTATTTATTATAGCATACCTTCACACGCACATCCGCTGCAGCTCCCCGTAGTTGGCATTATACAAGCTGTAATTATCGTGTTGGAAATCCAGCCATAGTGGGTATGAGGTTATATTTAGTTACACCATGGAGGAATTATTCCTCCATGGTTACACAGTTTATCCGGGATATGATGTCAATCTTATCATCAACGCTTGATAACTTCATTCATGGTTACACGAAAACACAATAGCTACAGCGCCCTTTGAGCCGTTCCCAGTTTATGTTAATTTCATTATTGACTGTTGCAGTTAAGCGCGCAACACACAAAAGGAACTGAACAGGATATTTAAGTGCGGATTTACGTCACTGTGGCCATGACGGCGTGAGGGTCAGAGCCGATTCCGGAGGCTATGGCTATGGCTACGGCTATTGCTATACATCCCAACATCTAGCCGCTACTTCAATTAAGAAGGGAAGGGGGGGGGGGCGAGGGTGAGCTGAGGCAAACCAAGGATCGAGTGTATTTTCATCATGGCTCCGAAAATGCAAACCACCGTGTGCTGTTTGACGTGTAATTATTATTGACAAACTGACCTATTGCTTTAACAAGATGCTTGTTTGGGAGGCCCTAACTGTCAGAACCCAGTACTATCATTTTGTGTATCCCAATATGCATAATACTGACAAACCAGTGAAACGCTGGGCTCAATATTGGTCATCGAAGTTGCACTGAGAACTTTTGAAAGAAAAACACCCTTGCTGCATTCTTTGTTTGATTTAAGGGATGCGTAATATAAGTTAAGGATTCAGCTAGAGTATTTTTTTATTTGAGAGATTCCACTCTCTTTCTCAAAAACTACGTTACTTTAGAGGGAGCCGTTTCTCACCATGTTTTTACCATCTATAGCTTTTCCATATTGCTCTAATGCTGCAAATTATTTTGAGTTATTACCAAACGTGTCCGGTGCCTAAGACGTGAAACTCGTTAATATTGTTGTCAACGAAAATAAGTGTACATTATGCCCTTGCACATCCCAACGCCACAGGAAACGTACTTCGTCCAACTGTTGGCGAAGCCGGATATGAACACATGTCACGGTTTTCCCCCGCGTCACCCCCTGCTTGAAGACTCCACGTGGTCATCCAGTTTTTGCCGTATAGCCACCTTTTATATGATATCGTTTTCTTCGCCGAATTGATCCCGTGGTCTATTATTTTTATTTTTAAAATATGTTTGCTGTGGATGATATAAACATATAATAAAAGTTAAAATAAAACAAATACAAAAAGCTGTACTTTGCCCGGTCAATCCGCGAAGATTATGTTTGTCACACCATGGTTGGTCACATCCATTCTGTTATATTAGCTCAATGGCCACCCCATAACAAATTTTCTGCTGAGAACATTGACATACAATCTGTTGAAAGACTCCTAATATAAATGGGGTTCATAAACAAAAACCAGTCATAAGTTTGAAAATAATGCGTCATTCCTTGTGGCAATAATAGTACACCAAACGAATCCTACCCGAGAAATTTGAATATTCCTGTGACACATCGTCGGTGCATATATGGAAAATTAAAACGAATATTTTCTATCCCCGATGCAAATTTATGAAAACGATAAACGAGATTTCTACTTTTAGGAATAATATTGCTACAGTAATTGTACAGAGCTCACACATAAATGATGTACTTACCAACGAATAGGCCTACCGCAGACGTCACTCTATGGCAACAACATTCTAGAGGAACTAATTATTCTAAATTTCGAAGACAGCCCAGAAATAAAATTGGTCATGCACATTACGCATGGATGCCCACCATGAACTATTCTAATACAGAGTGGTCTGCATAAACAGATCGGTGAGTGTAGATACATATTAAAATTACATTGGCCTTAGCAACATAAAATGGAGGTACCCTTGGCGATTTTGAAATTAGCATTTTGCAATTATTCCGTTACGATTACGGTGACATTAAAGGAAAACGTTGCCTTGAGTTGGACGAGTTGGTCTTTGAAAAGCGTAAAAAGCATCTGGTTATAAAGATAATTTTTAAAGTAGATTACGATGATTCACACAAAATAAATTGAGGCATGTTAGTGTGGATCATTTACTTTTAAATTATCTATATCTAACCATTTGCATTTTATAACAAATGGACCAGTCCCAACTATAGTTGTAACGATTATCAAGTTGGGACGGAACAGTCCCAAACGCTTTTGAAAGACCAACTCGACCGATCCAATCCAAGGCAACTAGGCTGTTGCATTATTTTGTTTTCGCACATAATATAAGAACGAACATCGCACATGTATATTAAATTATCGCATATGTGTATCGTCACAAAACATCGCATACAAATGATCGCATATAATCATGGAGCAATAAACTAAATAAACATATATTAAAAATTATCGCATATATATTGCAAATTATCGCACATATTGCAAATTATCGCACATGTATTACAATTTATTGCATAATATATATTACATTTATTGCATACATCAAATGAATATCGCACGTGACAATTATCGCATATATGAGAAACATCGCACATACATTGTACATTATCGAATAATGCAACGTGTGACACGCCATATTACAGAACACTGCTGCTCGCCTCGTTTCTTGTCTGCCTCGTTCTCACCATATTACACCTGTACTAATGCAATTGCATTGGCTCCCAGTTAAGTTTCGAACAGTTTACAAAATTCTTCTGTTAACTTTCAAGGCTCAAACATGTCAATCTCCTGCTTATTTATCTGAACTTGTTCATCATTATTCCCCTACTCGGACTTTACGATCATCTCAACAGTCATTGCTTTCTGCTACTAGAGCTTCTTCCATTTTTTATGGCCACAAATCTTTTTCTTACGCCGCACCGTTTCTTTGGAATAGCTAATGTTTTAAGTCCTTGTTAAAAACTTATTTGTTTAAAGCTTCTTTTTTGTAATTTGCCTATTTGTATCTTGTATCTTTCTCTAATTGTTTATTTTATTGTTTCTTTAATGCGCTTAGAGGCTTTTGCATTAGGCGCTTTACAAATGTCTTATTATTATTATTATTATTATTATTATTATTATTATTATTATTATTATTATTATTATTATTATTATTATTATTATTATTATTATTATTATTATTATTATTATTATTATTATTATTATTATTATTATTATTATTATTATTATTATTATTATTATTATTATTATTATTAGTATTATTATTATTATTATTATTATTATTATTATTATTATTATTATTATTATTATTATTATTATTATTATTATTATTATTATTATTATTATTATTAGTATTATTATTAGTATTATTATTATTATTATTATTATTATTATTATTATTATTATTATTATTATTATTATTATTATTATTATTATTATTATTATTATTATTATTATTATTATTATTATTATTATTATTATTATTATTATTATTATTATTATTATTATTATTATTATTATATTGGGGTGCCATTTTTGAACTTTTAGTTGCGGGAGCCATTATTGAACGTGTAGTTGGGGAGCCATATTAAACGTACTTTTTGAGCAATTAATGAACGTTCAGTTAGGAGAGCCAATATTTGCAAAGATATTTCAAAGATATTCGTGCATCTCAAACAATTAATTTGCAAAGATATTTGCAAAGATATTCGCGACATCACAAAAATAATTACAAAGATAAATTTGCGATGTGCGATGTCCCTTCAGGGCTACCATAAGTTTGCGTGTTGCAAAATATTGCTCACAATTTGGAATTCCCCGTTCTAAAAATAAACATTAGTCAGGTACCCATATCTGGTTTGATTGCTGCTATACCACGTTGACTGCGACACGTCTAGGTAAAACCATAAACGGTAAACCATAACTGGTGTCATCCCATTTCCTTCTAAAGAAACAAAATTGCGGTTCAAGGTGTTTGTGAACGTCACCTGCTTGCAGCCTGTAAAAGAGTAAGATTTGTTAAAATGTTTAGCTGTTTACTTTGAAATTGTCCTTGTTTTACTTGTAAAGATAATAATGGTAGTAAGGTACACCAATTGTTACTGTTTATTACTTAATAATTTACTTTTAATAGCATGCATGACTCATGAGGCTTTTTCTTTTGAATGTTCGTCACTCGTCAGTCCACGACGGGTAATTATAAGGAAAAGTTTCCGTATGGCGCCACCACTTTTTCATTCGAAATAAAATAATATAGTATCTAATTTACCTGATTGATATATCCCTTTTTGTAAAAATGAGTGAAAAAGTGGTGGCGCCATACGGAAAGTTATCCAATTATAAAATATTGCGGTTTGTGCCGTTGGAAATGGAATCGTTAATTCATTGTTTGTAATGTATATAGTACAGAAAAATGACTGTACACTGTTCTTCAAGTTCAACTTCTTGTGTTAGACATACTGTTCTTCAACTTCTTGTGTAAGTCGTCGTCAGTCGTTAGCCCATGAAACGAGCCAAGAGGATTGGCCCTCTCTATATGTGGTTTGTCTTGGTAGTACCATCATAAGCCTTTTTGAGGTATGGCGGACGTGATACGCGCGCGTCACACGCCGCGACTGATGCCACGCTCACCATGTTTGTTGGTGGTCATTTGGTTTACGTGTAAACGCCG
This sequence comes from Asterias rubens, assembly GCF_902459465.1. Classification (NCBI taxonomy): domain Eukaryota; kingdom Metazoa; phylum Echinodermata; class Asteroidea; order Forcipulatida; family Asteriidae; genus Asterias; species Asterias rubens. The sequence continues at coordinate 14,016,909 of NC_047065.1, read as the reverse complement.
CATCACCTAAAATGCGCACTTCACTGAATAATATACGTTCTATTTCTATGGTCAATACGCACAATATTACCACAACGTACTAGTCTACTAATAATAATAATAATAATAATAATAATGGACACTTAATAAAGCTACTACACTAGGCTAGGCTAACGTGCACTCTCATGCAAGCATGCATGCTCCAGTCCTACTCAAATTTTATATTTTCAAGGAGGGACTTAAAATTATTGGCGTCAGGGGCTGATTTAACTTGTGCCGGGAGTTCCAGCATTGGATTTGGATACAAGTAGGAAGGTCGACGGAAAGGCCTCAATCGAGATTTTTATCTGTTACTACACGAAAAGTGTTTGTAAAATCTCACCCAAAAGACTTCATTTAAGTGCGAATTTGGATGTACAAAATCATCTGTGGTTAGCTGAAGACATTTCCTTTCACAATTAAGCAGTTTTTTCTCGATTGATTGGAGTTTTAAATGAAAAAACACAGAGTTGAAAATGAGAAAATTAGTGCGTAACAGAGAGCACATTTTGGTCGCGGGAAAGCTCAATTGATTTTGTGTCGGAAATGGGTTTTTTTAAAGTGAGCCCTCTTGTGGCCTCGATAGCCTATGGTCACGTGGGATATGCTGATATTTGTGTAGAGGAAGGTCTGAGGAATTGGTAGGTAGGCCTACCAAATTTGATAGAATTTGATTGATATTTTAAACTGTTTTGATATCTTTCATTTTATTTTGTTACCAAAAGTTGAGGTTTTACACATAAACTTACATAAAAAATCCTCAATTTCTAAAATATGGAAACTACAAAACCTATACAAAACTCGTATTTTTTGAAAGCGTATACCTTCGTGATCAAGTGAATATCTTTGTTTCTTTACTTGGTAGTTGCTCATACATGTAGCTGCGCATTTAAGATTTAGAGGAAGGGGTCCTGACAGATTTTTTAGCAGTCTATGGACTTTTGTGCATTCTGTCCACATGGGGACATTTGTTTGACAATTGACATGATTTTGAGAATGGTCTGACAGACAAAAACAAAGTACAAAAATACAGTAAAAAATAATATCTCCGCAACCTTTAAAGATAAACGATTGATTTTACTACCATTAGAGATTACGTTTGAGATAAGCTTTCTAATGGTATCAAACTTGTTTTTTTTTTCGTAAAAAATTGGAAAACCTGTCGACCTCCCTAATACATGTACGTTCAACGAGTAACGGTAGTAGTCTTTGTTTGATGAGATAGTGTTAGAATTTAGGGTCTAATTTTGACGAGTTGTTAGTCTGTTCCATTCTATTTCTACCGTCATGGTTGGTTGCAGCGAAGATTACTAATGTTGGATGGATTCATGGAGTTGGTTTCTTTGTAAAGTGTAGTAAGTCTATTTCTAGAAACTATAAGGCTCCGTTGATAGGTGAAAGTTTTACGACCGTTCGCCATCAATAACTAAAATTTCCTTTGTACTACACACCCGAAACTTTCACCACACACTCAATGTACATTCATGATGCTTGCATGGCCTTTTTGTTGAGTTAAAATTAAAAAACATCTTCAACACATCTTCAAAAAAGGACATTTTCTGCTCGGTACTCACTGCTGTTTTTCTTGGTCACAAAGCACTGTACACAAGGGCACCAGCCAACTCGCTTTCCGAACTGCCGAGCCACCACCGCGAATGGCGGGCCTCGTGAGCGGACAGCTTACTACCAATATCGAACATTACTGCAAGTAACTACTGATACTATGTTTTACAAATTTGTATATTTACGATAATTGTGACACTCCATCCTCCTGACGGTCACAGAGGATGGAAGGTGACGATTATTGCAACTATACAAATAGGAGATCATTCCTAAGTTGTAATTGTCAAGGTTTGGTGGCAATTCTTGATGGCAGATGACCATCAAAACTGCATCTTTAAGACGACATGTCAAGTTAGGTCTTGTGTACATTGTGTATGCGCTGTATGAAACACCCAGGAGACTACCTTGAAAAAGTAGAGGCTTGCCTTGCCTTGCCTCTGGGTTTATCCTTGTTAGTTGCAATAACGTAACCCTCCTCCCGACGGCAGGAGGGTTACGTTATTGCAAGTGCTCTCTCTGACATGGTTAGAGTTAACTTACATTTTATAATTTTGATTTGCATTTGAGCATGGAACTAGCACAGTATAGACCGAAATAAATTTAGTCGCAATCACTGTAGCGCACTGTAGCTCATGATTGGTCTGTTGAATAGGGTGTCTTCCACTTTCAGCTCAAAATATTGCTCAGCTTGTTCGCCCAATCTGCACGCTACAGGAACATGGACAGCCTGAACATGGACGAGCGTTTTGTTATTGTTGCATCATTGTTTACCTCCTATGTAGCAGGGCTTGAGTTTGTTTACATTGGACAACCGGCCTGAGGCCTGTAAACTCAAGACAGGACAAGTCTGAAGGTCTGTCTTGAGTTTATGTTCAAAATGTTGAATTTAAATCACACAAAGTACATGTATCTTTCAATCCTGCTGAGTAGGCTGTCGCCTATAAAACAGTTCGCCAATATATAAACCTTATTTTAGTTTTTGTTCAAATAAGAAAAATTTTTATGTAAAAACTGTATCTCATTTTGATTCTGGTCAATTGTAAATAAATTCCTGGTAGAGTAAAGATTCTGAGCTACAAGTCCTGGGCCCAATTTCATGGCTCTGCTTACCGCCGAATTCTGCGCTTACGTGCAAGTGCCGAATTTCTGCGCTAGCCTTGTAAGCCTAGAATGCCTAGTAACTGGGAGTACGCACGCGCAGAAGCCAAAATTCGCCGCTAACCCGTGAAATACGCTTGGCGTAAGCACAGAATTCCCTGTTTCACCCCAAATTTGAGGCAGTGATAAAGCAGTGGATGACGTCCATTCATAATCAGGGTTAGAAATTACTGGTCTACAACAGCGCGGAGTGAGTCAAAATTCCATCGCTTGTACATTGGACGAAATTGAATGAACAAATATAATTGGCCTTTCACACAAAAAAGGGGTACGGTGGTAAAATTCCAAAAGGAGATTATTTTCAAACTGGTAAAAAGGTTTTGACAATTCCATCACTAGTACATTGGACGAAACTGAATATCAAATATTGGCCTTTCACAAAAAATAAGGGGTACGGTGGTATTATTTTCAAACTGGTAAAAAAGGTTTTGAAAAATCTTGATACTTGCTAGATTTAATGTGGCCACGTCCACAATCTAATAACAAACATGCATGCACATATGGTGCTGCATTTGTATTGTGACTGTACCACCGTAATATTCGGTCACCTGCCAGGCGTTGATGCACAAGTCTACAAGGTAACCAACAGTCTGCGTCTAGAAACTATCACAAACATATTGACTGGCAATGAGGTAACTAGTGATAAGTTTATTCCCCCCCCGAGGGACTTTGAGTAACCAGAAGAGGGACCTATTTCCCGAGGTCGAAGGCCGTCCGGTCGATCACAGTTCGGAGGGGGAATAGAAGTACACTAGTTACCGAATTATGCCAGTCAATATCTGTTTTAACAGAAATCTGGAAAAGAATGGAAGTTTTTTAGTTGCTATTCATGGTCAAGAGAGGGCGCTGTAACCAGGCACTTTTTTCAAAGATTAGTGCCCGCTCAGGAACTAGTTCCCGCAAAACGCGTGCGCGCGATCACTAGACTATTGATAGTTCATCCCACAAGACAGTGTTTCAGCCAACCAGAATACAGAACAAGCAGGAGGTGTGTTATAAAAATATATAGTAAACTTGCGGGTACAACCAACCTTGACGTTTCAAACACTTTATCTGCTCATTTTCAGGTTCTTCTGATTCTAAAATCATGAATCCATGATGGTGGTTGTTGAAGAGAATATCATTTTTAAAGGGCAGAAATAAGGCGATAAGATGTGATAACGACGTGCAGTCTTATGAAATAATGTAAAATGCGATAAAGCCTAAGAGCCATTGGACACTTTCGGTAAACAGTATTGTCCAAGGCCCCCACTTCGTGTACCACAACTTGTATACTATTAAATAACAACCTGTGAAAATTTAGGCTCAGTCGGTCATCGGAGTCGGGAGAAAATAACGGGAAAACCCACCCTTGTTTTCCCACGTTTCGAATAAATCCGTAATTCTCGCTATCGAGAATTGATATTGTTTTGATGTTTTCTCAACAAGTAAAGCATTTCATGGAACAATGTTTCAAGAGAAGTCTTTCACCATTACCTTCTGTAAACCCTGTTAATTATATGTGAATCTGTGAACGTTTATTTTTTTTTTCTGTTCCGAAAGTGTAGTTGGCTTTAATGGCCGTAGAGGAGTTGAAGCAGTTTGTAACAGCTTATCCCACTTTCTTGGGATTTAATGTAAATTCTGAAAACACTTTTAATATTTTTTGCAAATTATGTACATTTATGAATGTTACTGGAATGCATGCACCTAGTTGCACAAGCTTTCACAGTTGTTAAATAAGGGAATCAATGTGTGATGAAGAGGTTTTCAACTAGTGGTTTAAACCCAACGAGGCCTGGTTCTTGATAATTTTACAGAGACAAAGTCGAGGTAAATTATAAAGAATCAGGCCTCGGGGGGGTTTAAACCACTAGTTGAAAACCGATTCAACACACTTTGATTCCCATTCACATACCTTTTCGGTCAAAAAACATAACACTTTTTGGTCAAAAAGTAAAATAAATGCAAAAATTAAAATTTTGTCAATGATTTCTTTCAACACAACACAACACCCTCCAGCTATGAAATGGTAAGGCCCTGGGGTAAACAACTCCTTATAAGGGAATGCTGTGCGCGTCTCGCGTATCGCTCCAGCCGTTGCTCTCGACCAATACGAATGAAGAAACCAACTCCTTAAAAGGGAATGCTGTGCGCGTCTCGCGTATCGCTCCAGCCGTTGCTCTCGACCAATAGGAATGAAGAAACTGTCTTATAAGCACAGATGCAAGCTCACGTGTCACGCCCATGTTTCAACACTTTTTACTGGTCATAAACAAAGGTTTATACACACCCACGTGACGCGCTCTCCACCAATAGGAATAGCGAAACTGTCTAAGGTACTAATGAATGTAGAACATTTAAGAAAAAAGTTACATGTGTCCAAACATTTCGAAAAAACAACAGATTGAAATGTTCAAGTGATTTTTAAAATGTTACATTAAGGGCCTACATTATTGGGGTGCATTATTATTTGCTGTCAGAGAATAAATGTTGGCGCTCATAAAAAACATCATGTCCTTGTACAGTTATCCACTTCCTGCTTTGTTGCATACATTATGTACATGGGATACATTGGGGAATGTTTACAAACTGTGATGAGGAACAGACAATAACAATGACTGCAATCACCTTTGGCCTGCAATCCACAAGTGCTTTGATCATAGAGTAAGGACAGACAGTCAGTCTGACTTTGAACTGTTGGTGTTTTTATAAGCCACACTTGAGCAGGTTCTGGAGGGGACAGAAACACCAATATCGTTACTCAAGTTTTAAAAGTGAATTAATAAGTCAAATAGGTTGCTTTTTTTTTTTTTTTACATTACAATGCTCATTATTTCCTGAATTTGTTGTATGGACAATGGATGTGTTTGTATAGTGGTCATGTTTCGCACAAAAATACTTCAAAACTCAGTTGAATCTCTCTGGCAACTCGGCAAGGTGAGTCAAGATCATTAATGTACATTGTACAATACAAGTCATGTGTGTGTGCATACTACATGTTACAAGTACTGTGTTTGTATTTAAATGCATTCTACCTGTAGAATGTGAGGTTTGCTATAGCACAACGGTACAT